>NW_028186401.1:7183449-7255589 GCF_003343005.1 Rhea americana
TTTTTGTTTTTGTTTTGTTTTTGGGGGGAGAAGGGCTGAGACAATCATCTGAACAGGCAAAAGTAAAGCCATGAAGATAATGCTGTTTCGAAAACTGTGTGAATTTGCATTAAGACAATAAGGCTAGGAAGACAAGACAGCTGCCACCTTTGATTGGACTGAGTTGAATGAAAGAAACTCGATTCCAAGTGCTAAACGTACCAGACGGTTGAGAAGGAAATTAAACACGTATCCAGCAAGAAAGCACTACAGAACCTCATCAGAGAGCTCACTATAGAACTCTCGCATTGAGAGACGGTGCCCGTGCCCAGACACGGCAGCTCCCTCCCGGGCACTAGCCTCCCCAGGCGTCCGATGGGGCTGTTGTCCACCTTCCTGACAGTGGAGAAAGACTGAACGGGGGAAACCGACAGGAAAAGCCCCCCCAAAGCTGCTCTCACTCCAGGAACAACCTAGGTARATTTCTTCCGAGTGAAAATAGGAGTAATCCATACATTTAATGACATATAAGAAAGGCAATAGGACGGAGGGATTTTTAGCATGTTGTAAGGAACATTGAAAAGGAAGAGGGAGAAACATGGAAAAGAACATTGGATTTGACTGGGTTTAGCTTTGATATTAAAAAGTAAACCTATGTTTTAACCAGAGAGATGCAGAAACTTGAGGAAACATGCAAGTGAACTGTTTTAACAGTGTATTTTACATTACATTTGCCAAAGCCTCTTTAAAAATATTTTAACTGTAGTATAAAAAAATCCCACTAGGTCTAACGGTGGACAGGTCCACTTATCAGGCTATTGAGAATATACCAGAAAATCACCCTATTACAAAAACCTTACAGTCTAAAGGAGGGTGGGGAGGAGGAAGGGAGACAGGAGCAGAAACATATGCACCAAGCAAAGTAACTTCCCCAGAGTAATGTAGCAGGTTATACCTATCCCCCTTTCAGAGGTACAGCATAAAAATTCCTAACTTCCAACTCCCAGCTAACTGCCCTTTCCGCTAAATCTAACAGACACTCTTGACGCTCTCTTTATTATTCATAATCAGTTTTGAAATTTTCTGGGAAGAAACGCATACATCATTTGTCTGAGAGATTCCCCAGGACCCTGGTGCTGAGTAGTGCACCCTTCTTATAACACTCAGCACTGGCACATRCGCTGATAGACTAAATTGGGTGGAACAGTAAGTGATGTGAGGCAAAAGGACCCCATTCAAATGTATTTTGGTAGATGTGAACTCATGTAGTTCAGGAGTGCAGGCATCTGTTGTTGGACACAACAGACTCGACTCATTTTTAAGCAGCAGCTTTGAGCTGCTCCAACAGTGCAAAACAATTTTCAGAGAAGCTTCAACTCTTCTAGGAATATTCCCCAAGGGTAGAGAAAACACACACGTCGTGGTACTAGACCTGCATTTTGCCAGTCTTTGTCTGGTTATTTGTGTGGGAAAACCCAACACTTCAGTACTTGAACCACCTCTCAAACAGCCAGAAATACACTGGAGATGCTTGTAATCAGCTCAATTTTTATACCAGGATGAGGTTTGGCCTGTATTTAGATGGGCACAAAATGGCTTAAAACAATTTTTTTCCTTTGATACTCRTAAGTCTAGAGTGGAGAGAAAAATTGAAGTACAGTACAGTATAAAGCCTTATAATCTGAGTTCAGTCAAGAATGGCAAATAGCATATTTGCACATGTTTTCTCCTTATGGACAAATCAGGAAGTAACATTTTGTTTTCTGATGGATTTATTTCTATATATCACTTTCAGATTAATCTGTTCAGCTGTGTAGGGGATTGAAAGTTTCAAAGGTGATTAACAAAATAATGATTAACTTGTTGGAAATAACTTTTACAGAAAGAGCTTTCTTTGCCCAAGAAAGATACAGATGTTTCTAAAAACCATCCGTACATATTTTAAAAATGTATTTGAGTGAATGACAGTTTGCAGGACTTACGAATGAAAGCTAAGAAAGCAGYATTTTCTGCATCCTTGAGACAGATTCAAGTTCATTCCATAGTCCCTAAAGGCCATATGCAAGCCTGTTCTTCACAGAGGATGCACCTATTATTATCCTCAGGAATCTGGGAACATATCAAGGCTCAGGATGGGTCCTGTAAGAGTTCCGAAAGTTTGGATTTTTCTGTAAGCACTGCCTGCACCAAGGTCTGAGCCACTGGGATTTTCACAAGGCAGCTGCAAAATTACATCTGGCTGCTCTCCACCTACTGAGACTCTGAGGACTGTGTCTGGCAGGACAGAAGATGCAATGTGCCTTCAAAAAATGTGCTATAATTAGGAAAATCACTCCAAGGTAGCAGCATCAGAGAAGGGGTGTGGAGACATGCAAGACGGCAGTGAGCTTCAGGAGCGTATAGAATAAGCCATTGATCAGATAAGTAACATGCTTCAAAGTTCACTACAGACAAGACCCAAASTAGCTAGACCAAAGGATAAAAAGAGTCATTTCAGCTAATAAACTTAGTAATAGCTTTCAGGTTATAGTCTTAGGGGACAAGTGAACAACTTTTGATACCGGCCATTACACACATCTGTCCAGATGAAGAGCTTCTTCTCTTAACTGCTGCCACTACAGTGATGTATGCCAATAAATTGTGGTAAACATTTTCATAATCCATCTTCCTTTTAAGTACACCTGAAAGGTGAGTAAAACTAAAATTAACAAGTTACACAGAATCAGTCATTCAAATTAAAATTTACCTGCCAAATTTGTGTCTAAAGGTGATGWGTCCACCAATATCTGCTTAATCTTAGGCATTAAAAACACTTCTGCAATTTTAATTGCTAGCAATAGAAAAATCAGTGACAGGGAATGAGATACACTAATTTATTCACGAATGCAACTAACCGGTAACAACATGAAGTCATGTATTTTGAGCTTAATCCTAGCAGAAAAAAATTGTATTAAAACCAAAAAGAATAAACCTCATAAATCCTAAGTTACTGATAGTTAGTGAGRTGATACAATTAAAAAAAAATAAAGACTGAAAATCTTGACTATGATGAGGAATTCCATATTTTAAAGATGTAGAAGTTAAATTATAACTTATAATAAAAAATAAAACTGGCTAAACACCAACAGTATTAAGGTATATATACATACCCTTCACATACATATGTAACAATTAAAAAAAATTGTCACTCATGCCTTAAATCTGAAGCATGAAGGTGGTTCCCAGCACCATCACAGGTGCATGCTAGAAAATTGCTGGTCATGTAAAGTGGTTTGCCTGAGCAGYGTTCTCAGTTGTGGCAGAAGTTCCCAAGTAATTGCTGAAAGCTGAACTTCAGGAGACACAAGCTCCCAAGGACAGAAAAAACCCCTTTTCAGCACCAACTGGTAAAAGAGTATTTTTGAAAAATTGTGGAAGTTGCATTTGCCTTATGGGTCACCAGCTGAATAAAATGAACTTGGTGCTGCCCAGTCATTCTTGCTTTAAAGCCACTAACAGTAATCAACGGTCAGAGCAGGTTTGTGTATTTAGCTCTACTTAATTTCATATTTTCATACTTACGATTCTTTTACATCACCTTTGCTAATTATATACTTGAGAAGTTCCTTGCCAGAATAGTGCTTTTGTCTTATTGCTCATCTACTCTCTGCCAGGGAGTGCTGCAGGGAATTCCTAATGCCTGGGCTGGCGAGATTACAGCTTTTCTGAGTGCATCTCTCCACTCTCAAACAGTTCCCTGCTACTACTTGGCATTAGTAGGACTTCCTTGCAGGACACAGCAGGAAGCAAAGGTAGGTGGTAAAGAGAAGAAGTATCATTTGCAACAGAAGTAGCACAAAAGCTTCTTGACAAGATGAACTGTTCTTCTGCTGTTTTGGAGGAAAATGCTCGTACAGAACAAGCACACCAATTTCTGCCCAAAGGAGCCTTGGGGCAAGTGTGTAGCATGAGATACGTTTTTAGAAACRCAGACCATCCAAAAGGTATGCACCTAAGTTGCCAGAGCCTATTAGCCTATTAATTTCTTGCTAGAGCTTTAGCAACGCAGGTGTAATGGAACTGTAGTAACCTATATTTGTTCAAAGGACCAATACTTAATAAATAAAAAAAAATAAAAAAAATAAATAAAAGGCACTAGCTGACCAATCCCTGCAACACCTGTCATGGTTGAGATCCTTTATTATTATTACTGCTTTGCTGATAATAATATGCAGTGCAAGCCACAGTATTCCAGATTCTGAAGGCTTTTGGTTCAGTGCTATCTCTAAGAGACAACTTGTTTCAAAGCAAGGCAAAATAAAATAAAGCAGAAATATAAAGCAGCGAGTTTCAGAAGCATATGGCCTACTGTGTAAATAGCATCCTTGCTATTTTCCCACACCAGTTAGGTTTATTTAGGGAGTATTTTTTATTTTGTATGGTCTTCGAGGTTTTTTTTCTTTTTTTTCTTTTCTTTTTAAAGTTTTGCCTTAAAAGGTGAACTGATTAGTTTCCCGTGCCAGGCAGGTACGGCGTATGATAAAACTAACGCTATTAATCACACAGTATTACTGCAGTTTAATCTTATTGTAGGATGCAGACAAGAAATGTCATAACAATCCTTGGAGTCAGTTTATCAAAGTACCATTTCATCTGCCATACATTAAACATCAGCTACTGAACATAAGCTCATGCTAATTTCAGTTTAAGTGGAATCACAACGCAAATGCCAGCTCCTCCACGTTGCTATGGGATTCTTAGCTGCAAAACGAAAGCTGCAGGTAAGCATTTGTGATTAAACACACACACCACGGGAGAACACATGCAAACAGGAACACTCTGAGCACAGCTTTACACGGGCAACTTCTTGCTGAAGATAACACGAGCTGTAATTACCTGGCAGATGACAAAATTTAGCTCAGTGACACATGCTCCAGGTTTTCACATACAACCAGACAGGCAGTTTCCAGGTAACTAGAGCACTAGGATTAATGCAGTCTACAACATCTTCATCTGATAGCCACATCGTGATTTTCTCTTTTTTTTCTGATTTCGTTGCACCTCAAGGTCACTCATCTTGCTGCAGCACCTCAAGGTCAAATTACACAACAGGAATTGAAAAAAAAATATTTTAGAATACTGTGGTGACAAACAATCTGCAATGGTTTATATTTCAGTTCAGAAACAATGTGTTCATTAGTAAAAATATATTTAATTTTGCAATCTAAATACCAAATGAATGAATGAATCAATGAGGTGAAGTATGTTTAGAATTTCTCTAGGATTTTAGTAATATATTTACTAGTTTCTGYATGAACCTTTTCACCAAAGGGAAGCTGAAAATACACGTAACAGAATAACATAGTGGCTGAAAAATCACAGTCAAGTAATATTTTAGGGCCAACTATGGTATCACAGAGTGATATTAAATTGAATTTACCTKATCTGTAAATAAATCTAAAGGAAGAGAGATTAAAACACATCGCTGAACAACTTGATTGGATATACTGCACAAAATCAGAGTGGGCAATGAAATCATCCTGAAAGACCTAAATTTATAGGAAAAAAAAAAACGGACAGGAGCTGACCAAGAGGGATTCGCTTTAGAAAGACACCAACCTGCAGCAGCCTCTTCTCAGTTCCTTAGCCGTAGCGACCCGTGAACGCTGTGGATTGTCCCGCAGGCACCGTGAAGCGCAACAGTGGCAGCGGTGACCTCCTGCAGCACTTCAGAACTGACAAAAACCTCCAAAAGAGAAAACCTGAGCAACCMCAAGGGATTTCCAAGCACTTTCAAAAGCTTCCGCGACCAGGCTTCTGGGCTGTTGGTGCTGGTGGTTCGTCTTCTTAACGCTTGAGAGCTGTTGCAAACCATTGCATCTGCGACCCGCCGCAAGTGCTTAATTATGACCCACTCCAAATTAGTGAAAATCCYAGGGAGCTACGCTCAGTGCCATGTGAATGAGTAGGAACGTGAAGATAATACACTGTAAAATGTACTTCGCTTTAGTAACGGTGACCCAGCCTTAATCCTTTATAATGCAGTCACACACTAGCCACGGCTTTCTGGTATACTTGCCAAAGAAGCTAAGTGTTAATAATACGTAATTTCACTATAGCCTCTGGTTTTAAACCATTGCTAGGAGCAGAATAAAGCTTCTATTTTTTTTCTTTTTCATGAATTATAAGATCTGCAAATTATTMAAGTGCAAATTAACAAGGTTCTACTGCATTCAGTTTACATACATTTAAATCCTACTTTATTGACTCTTAATTAAATACATATAAGGAACCTCAGTTTGAAGCACTACCACACTCTAATCCCTTCATTATTTTCTATTCACAATCCTTTTCTGACTTCTCATTTCCAATTGTTTCCTTTGCAAGCAGTTTAAAACTAGCTTTTACTATTCCTACTTAATATTAGTAAAGGGCCTTTCTTATTGCAAGCACTCTAAGATACTAATTTATCCTCCTTCTAAGTATTGTTAAGTACACAACAACTCACACGAAAGGCACATAGAACTCGTTACAAACCATAAAAGAAAGATGCAAGATCAGAAGCAGAAGAGAGCTCAGATGGGAAGGGAGTTGATGGATTTTTTGTTTGTTTGTTTGCAGGAAGAAATGACCCCCTTAGCTATAAAAATAATTTTCAAATCAGGCAGAAACTATGGATATAATCTGCTTCAAATTCAACAAATATTTTTGGCTACAGAGAAACAGTTAAGAGAGGCTCAGAAATACCACAAATCAGTCATTATTTCTGAAACATTTGCACTCTTTCATGCTGGATTTACAAATTTACAAATATACGTTGGCCTCTTTGTATAATAAAAGACCTTACTACACTCTGCCCTGGTTGCCCCGGSGCTCTTGCTGCACGCGGGACACTCGGATTCCAGCCGCCTTTCCGGCCAGGGGACGGGGCACGCAGCTGGAAGCAGCGACCTCTCCACCCAGCCCAGCCGCAGGAGCTTGCCTAGGACCGTACGGCACCGAGCGGCGGCTCGGGAAGCGCTCTAGGAGGTACGCGCTCTATTTGCGGGCCCTGTTCTAACGAACCCACGTTTTATTTTCYGAAATAGCAACTGCTAGCTTTGTCAAGTTTGTACGTCACAACTATTCTCTTTCTTGGGACCRTTCTTGAAATAGAAGATAACTCATTTAGTGAATTAAATCATTCTTCTATTCCGAAAGCGCCTATAAGCAGRCTAATTTTTATAAACTCATGGATTATTCATGCATAAAAATCTTGTATTCAAATACATTACTGCCTACAGTCTGTTTGTTTACTACTCGCTGCTCTCACAGCTTCAACTATTTATGTCACGTACAATTGTAAATCACATGGTACTGTTTCAGATCCAGGGCTCRATGAATGAAAACATTATAAAGGAGAAAAAAAAATAAGAGACTTAATGAAGACATGGCATTTTCAAAAGCTATCTTTCAGGTAAAGTACATACTTAGCCTTTACACATAAGTATCACTCAAGAGAAAGACTATAGAAGACAAAGTCAAGAAATCCATAATCATTCAGACAGTAAAATATTTATATTTTTTGCAGTATTCATTTTGTTGTGTTTTTCTCCTTTCTAGCAAGGAATGCATATGCTGAAGCAAGCATAGTAAAACCTAGGTCCCAAGAGCTCAAATATAAACCCTTTGCAAACACCAGAAATATAATGGAGACAGAAATGGGAAAACTGCAATCTGTTCTTCGTTTGCCGAAGCTTCTGTTCAATTCATTTACTAAACAGTGAATCTTCTGCACTACAGCATTAATGAGAACAGATACAAAAAGCTTTCAAACTTAAACAAAGAAATGACTGCTACTTTAGGGTATTTTCAAGCATTTTCCAGAGATTAACGTACGAGGCAGATGCTAGAATACCAGCACACAATACTTTAATTTAGTTCAGCATCTCTGCAGGCAGTGGCTTCTCTATTACAGCTAGTTCCCAGAACACAACAGAATGTTATTGCAGGGCACTTTTAGATTAAAATCCCCAAATAAGCTGTTAAACTTTACACACATCAATCTTTTGTAAGTACAATAAGGCAGATTTAATTGGTTTTACTTTCGTTTTATAACAAATGTTATTATCTATTATATAAGAAGGCAATTTAAAAAGAGACCCATGAAAAGGATTAGAAAGCAATTCCATAAGCAATAAAATAGGGGCAGAGAGTTATTATGCAGGAATGCGAGCAAGTGCATAGCCATGGTTGTTTACTAAACGCAGAATAATCACCTTTGAAAGCTGAAATAATAAACTTAAAATGATTCAAACTAAGGYTACCAAGAAATTGAGGATTATTCAAGAAGTGGAGGAAATGGAAAAAAATAAAAGGAATCCATATAACAAACATGAACATGCTCTAGGTGACCCTGCTGAGCAGGGAGGTTGGACTAGATGATCTCCAGAGGTCCCTTCCAACCTTACTGATTCTATGATTCTGTGAAGATAATGAATGTTTTACCTCAGCTAGAGGGGATGAAGAATGCCTGACCAATAACTCGGCCTGATCTGCAAAACTCCGAATGGAAACCAGCTTCGGGGAATCCAAAGCATTTGGGCTCAGGCGCCTTAGTCAGAACTGAAAAAACATTTTTACAGGTTAGTTTTCTGTTGGTTCCATTAAACATCAGCTTTAGACACTGAATTTTGACAATCAGAATGGATGCTTGACAAGGTGGATGAGGGAGCATGAAGCATAAATTCTATCTGATCTACAGGTATATGATTAAAAGAGAACTTTACCCTGGTATACTGCTAACACCAGTGTAGTCCGCATTTGCAATGGTATCCACACATCCACATACAAAGACACTCCAGTTCAAAGCCTCAAGCACTTCAGCTAAGTAAGGTCTGTTGCTTCTAAGCAACCTGTCCTTTTCCCCAGTGGCGCAAACAGTAGACAGACACGTAAACGTATGTAGCTCTGAACATTACATTTTGGTTAGAGGTGCTCTTTTGATGGGCTTTGTTTCAGTTATAATATATGGGAACATTATCAACTGGGGACATTTTCATTTAAAAAAAAACCTATACTTTAAAAAAGTAAAACTTTAAAGAAGAATTAATATGCATTTCAACAGCATCTTTCTACCTAATGGTTCCCAGGCTCTCAGACAGGACTGCTGGTCAGGTTCAGAAAGACTACGCAATGACCTGACCTGAATATCTGAGTTTTACTTCAGTAAAGAAGTTTCCATAAAATTCTGTCTCACCTAATTGTAGACTTCAGGCCCAATGTGGAACAAATTAACATAACTCTGTAACTTATTGGACAGATGACCTTCCAGTGACCTACTAGAGTAGCGTAGTTTCAAGAGTAAAATTTTCTGCACTTATCATCCATAAAAATAAGTGTAAAATTCAGAATGCTTCATTTACCTCCATCCCTCCTATATCACAAATTCTGACAATGTCTTTGTATTTTTCACYTTTCTGAGAAATAGCTTAATTCACTCTCTCCCCTGCCTTCTGCATCCCTAGTAGGTTCCCCCCAGCCAGCCAAATCCTCCTCCTCTTCCCTCCCACAGAGTTTACAAAGATGTCTGCACACTCTTCCTCCCTCTTTGGCAGGTCTCCTGGATCTCATTTCCATAGAAGGAAACTCGCTTCATTAATAAATCAAAGAGCTCTGGAAGAGGTGACTCATCACCTTCCCGTGAGTGGTTGAARTGAAAATGGACTATGGTCATTTCTGTGGTCTCCACTGCTCTTTAAGCTCTATCTTCCCCATCTGTGCAGTAGGTTCCCTTATCTACTTTGGCTATTTTCAGTATAGTATAAYATATTAAATCTTTTCTGGTTGCCTTGGTCATGTCATTTGTTCCTGRTCTCCTCTTACATGCTATACTCATTGGTCTTCTGTGTCATTGGGGTCTCTTTCTTATTAATAAATCTCATCAGTGGTCATACCACCTTGGAATGTCACTTGGAAAATCCCTCTTTTTTTTCAGTTGACCATCTCAATGTAATGAAAATACAAACACTGCCAAAGTATAATGAATTTTCCTCCAGTCTTATGGCAGGAATGCACATGCTTCCAGATGTGAGCCCATTACCCCTGAAGTATATTTTAGTCAAATGAAAAGTATGCATCTGCAGAGAGCTGTCAGCCCTGTACCATTACATGTATGTGSATACACACTTTATGACCAAATCGTTTGTCATGCAGCTATGAGAACAKAACTGCATTTTGGTCACGTTACAGTCATAGCATTGTAGCATCTGGCCCTTGAGGGCTTCCAGAAAAGGTTATATAGCTCTAAGACTCTACTTCACAGAAACAACAAAATGGCTCTGCAAATGGAGTTATGTTCACGATAAAATCATTTCCAGATTTAAAACAGAAAACAATGCTGGTTTGTCATGTGAAGATGTTACAAGTCATCATGATTCTGTATTAACAATACAGACTACTGAGCTGCTCCACTGAGTGCTTAATGGCTCCAAATTCTCTCTTGGTGCAAAGCTCTGCTACTGCAATACCATCTGCTAGTGCAAACATACCATGCAAATTCCCCTGCAAATTAGCAGTGCTACCTCCAAGCACAAGGCTCTGAACCGGCGGACCCCTGTGCAGAGCATAATCCAAGTTTGTATCGATCTCTACACAGGAATGTTAACTCAACTCTCTCACGGTCAAGCTCCAAAGGCTAATGTCATTAGCTCATTTCCAGAATCTAGGGTTTGTATTAAAGCACAACCAAACAAAACTCTCCAGCACATGAAAAGGGAAGTTTACGACAGCACAGCRCAGATTTTCTGTTTGTTTGTTCTTACTGAACTAAATCAGTATTTTGAAGTATCAGTATCCAAACATTGCTTTTCAGTAAATGAAAGCCAAGCTAGGCAAAAGAGATGTTCTTAATAATATAAATTACGTGCCAAATCATTTATTCTTCTGGGCTACCAAGAAAGCGAAACATATCCAGCCAGCCAAGGCTTCAGCCCCACCTTATTCAGTTTAGCTAAGACATTGTTACCCTTAGATGCCTCAATTTCCAAACAGAGAGCATGACTGCAACATGCACCAGCGCTGCTGAGACAAAGTGGTTTCTAGGGGCCTTTTGCAGAGGGCAACACACAATTTAGGCAGCCTGGAACGCTTCTAGTTGTTGGGCACTGGCTTGCAGACCCAAAGTCAAGTCCAAGGAGCACAGAAAAGCAACATGAAGTGATATCTTTGCCATCCACCAAGCAGTGCCAGCCAAGGATGTGTCTCTCTCCTGGCCTCCACCTGACAGTGGTGGTCTCTGGACTCTGATTTGCGGATTTAGCCAATTCTTCAACATTTCTTTGATTTGAGGTTTTAAACTAATTCCTTAGCATTATTTTTAATCTTTTCAGATTTGTTGGGTTTCTAATATTTATCTTTTCCATTGGATTATCCAGCTGAAAATCAACGGCAGTGCATTTTATCAGGAGTCCTCTGTTGCATTCTGCTGCTATTTTAGGAACTCAAGCAAAGTTTGAGAGTCCGTACAAGTAGTTTGGCAACCGCTCTTTCTCCCTTTGCCCTCCCTTTTGTTTTGGACACAACATAGGAATTTTTTTGTGGCTCTGCACAGTGAAAATTGATATAAAACAGCTTTGTCAATTTTATATATTTTTTTTTCTGTTAAGCAAGTTAATACCATGGAAAAAACTGGTCAGGAGGATCAAATGTTTATGCAGGACGTCATGCTGCTCTGGTGTGCCAGCTCTCCAAGAGTCTATAAGGAAGCCAGCCAGACGGGCTCTGGAGCCTGCGCCCTGACCCCAGCGACCTCTTAGTTTTTCAAAGTTTATCTAGCCCCATCCCAGCAGTACTTGCATTGAAACTGATCCCCCTGCTCCTGAATTTTTGGCAGAAGGGGACTTCCTTCATATGGAAAAGTGTTTAATACCAGTTTAATGGTCTGTCTAGCCACTGTAAACCCCCAGCCCCCTCCCCACCAGCCTCCCACTGGCAAGAAACAGTGAAATAATATGCTTGAAATAGCCCTAACTCTTCTCCTCAGTGTGATGGTTACTTTTCTAATATGCATTAAAAAAAAMMMMWWAAAAAAAGAAACTAGGAGCTACAGTGTTGAATGACATCCCCAATAAGTCTGTTAAAAAAAAAATCCATTATCTTCTCACATATACATCTGTACTGTCAGGAACCAGTACCAACAGAATCAAAAAAGTTCCTTTTTATGTCTCCAGACTTCCTAGCACCAGAAAACACAAATCACCTTTATGCAAATCCCCTTTATGCCAAAAGAGTCAAAATAACAAGCTTACGTTTGGTTGTAAAAAGACAGTGCTTCTTGGCACACTGCCCACAAAAATCCTAGGTACTGAGAAGCTAATAAAAAGGACATAGAGAAGCCATAATTTTCCTAGAGCAGTAGGTTTTTTTGTTGCTATAAGAAAGGTGCGAGCTCACAGGAAACCGAGAGTGTCCTGGAGATAGGGCACGGGCTGACCCTCTGCGGCAGAGCGCCTCTGCCCGGGTGCTAAGCACAGTCCCACGCGCTCCCCGGCGTCAGGAGGGCGAGAATTTCACCTGCAGAGCACAACGGCAGGCCAGAAGCAAGCTACAGCTCTAACCGTCGGGCAAGTTAGCCTGACACGATGGAAGTCTTTGCGTTCTGGGCAAGAGGAGCTCTAACATCCTTTTAGTCASGTCATTACATTAGGACAGCTTAGCCTTACGCACTTTGTGGTTGCAGTAACCAAGGCAAAAAAAAATGCATTAGCTTTTGTTACAATAGTAGTTTGATTTGCCTTCTATTTTTTTTTAAAAAAAATCCATCATCCAATTCTACACTCCTTCAAAGGAGTGAAGGTGAAAAGCCTGTGAATAACAGCCACTTCCCGTGGCTTAAGGAGAAAAGTCTTTTTTGAGACGACATGAAGAAACATTACAGCCTGCAGTCTATACATAGTCCCATCTGGGCTCAAAGCACTTATCTTTCCAGGAAGAGGGAGGCACATTTAGGTAGAAACACTGAATCAAAAACATAGCTTAATGGTAACAAGCTGTCCTGTGTTGTGCTGAAATGCCACAGGGCAACATTTTGCATAGAACTGTGAAGGATTCAATCTCCCGCACTACTACAACATGTAATCTCTTTTACCTTATCGCACGCATACAATATACAGAAACCAATGGAAGGAAGAATGAAAACATTCATATGGACTTTYTTTATATTATTATTTAAGTTAACAACATTTTGAGTGAATCAGAAGAAACTTATTGTAAAGCTGATCTATGATGACTGTTGATTTTTCTCTCTCTGAAAATACAGGTACGTTCTCGTAACTTAGAGTCTGGTACTGCCAGGGAAATAACAGCAAGACGGCCCGAAGCAGCATCTCCCACAAAGGCGTACAACTCACCCCRCCTCCTGCACTGCCGCTCTGGTAATACCCATAGCATTTCCCTGTAGCGGGCAAAACAATTTGGTCTCGTCAACCTAATGGGACTGCACTCCAAAACGTATCACAATCGTGCCACTTGTTCAGCTCTTTGGGAGCAGACAAGAGGGGACAGTACCGTATCAGCCTGTCTCAGAGCAGTTGCAGGGCTGACTTTAAACATGCACAGCATAGGTTGCTTTGCAGAGGAGCATCTGCAAAACTGTGGGAAAGAGACTCTAGAGGCAAAGTGGCGGTCAAGGCGTTTGGTCCCTGCTTTGCGTACGATGAGAGCCTGGAGAACAGGGTTTGTTGCTGTTCCTGAAGGAAGGACTGCACACTGAAACGCCTCAGCAGCCAGCCCTCTCACCGTTCCTAGCAAGAGAAGCTACCTGCCTGGTTTAAGATCTACAGGGCTTCGCTCTCACTCTCTCTTCTTATTCATACATGCAGTGAAAACCTGGGAGTTTCATGGTAAAAAGATGCCGCAGCATCATGGAGGGAAGTGAGAAGAGGGTTAGCATCTCTCTGGGAAAGGCTTGGACAGCCATGGTGAGAAAGGCGATAGAGGTAAGCCTCTGGAGGAGCAAACCAAAGTAGACCGTGCCCTTGGATAGCATCCCATCACCTGGGAGGAAAGGATTAGTGATGGAGCAAGAGACATTTCACAATCCCACTACACACCCTGAAATACCATGCTGCTCCCTCCACACCCTGCTCTATCACCACCACCAAATCCAGTTCTGTCAAATTYAATGCAAGTTGCCTTGGAGAATCCACAGCTCCGGATTCCCCCATTCACCAGTGTTACAAAGCAGGATGTGCACACCTTCCAGGCACCACGCACCTGCACAGGTACCTGAACAGCACTGAGCGCAGCCCTGGGAGCTCGCATCCCACCCCAATGCTGCCCCCAGGCACAGCTGGGGCTTGCAAGCTCCAGAACCATCAGCCCCATCCCCATGGTCCCAACTGACCCCCTCCAGCCTTCCCATGCTCCCTCTCTGCCCTACCATATCCCAGCCCTCCCAATACCCCTTTCACTCCAGGTACAACCTCAGCCTGTTGCCTTCTTCATTCTTGCTCCTGCCACCCCCATCTTTGCAGAAATTCCCCTGTGTTGAGGACTGCAGGGCTTGAGGGCTTCTCAGGAGGAGGAAGGGCAGCCTAGTGGCTATCAGGGTACATCTCTGGCTCTTCTTGGCCTGCTAAGGGGAGGGGAGAGGAATGGGAAAGAGACAGCAGCTACACAGCCAGCCTCTYGCTGTTGTGTACACAGAGCATGTCTCAACCTCAGACTGAAGCACAGCATTTCAAAATAAATGTTATGTTCTTCATATGGATGCCAGAGAGTAGAATATGTTCAGAAGTGAGGGAGTGAACAAAAGAGGAGGAAACCATGAAGAAACACGARATTCAGATGGAACTTTCCTGGGCTTTCTTATGCCTCTGGAGAATATATCTGCACAGCCCTGGAAAAGGCCCAGCCCTTACCCTTTACTGGTCACTCTACCCAGTGCTCCGTCTCCGGCTTTGAGCTTTCAAGGAGTGCTAACATGTCAGGAACTGCAGCTTTTGGGTAGGAACTCAGACTTTTTTTCCTTGGCAGCACACAATATGCTCATCCCCAATCTCCTTTCTACACATCAAATGGTGGCACGGCCCTGGAACTATGTCAGTCTCTACACACCATGTGGGCTGTTACACGGCATACAGCTCACACGCTCAGCGACCACAAAGAACCTGAAAGACAAATGAGAAAGCTTCTCTGAAAAATAGCTTTAAACGATCAAAGAGAATGAAAATTTCTTTGTAAAGACTAGGTAATGATACATAATGACACAAATTATCCAATACTGAAAACACACCCGATCAACTTTAGTTGTGCAATTGTTTATTCCGCAAGTTCTCCAAATGCACTGGGTTTGGTAACTAATGAAATAGGARGAAAATGGAGAAATACAATTCGTGAGAGTAGTTTGGAAGTTTGTAAAACAACGTCCACCAATCAGTAATTATTATACGTTTGTTCAACAGTTATAAAAAATGTAGGCTACTATGTAACCATAACTACTACGGTTGCTTATTTGGGGGCCTAYAATTCAGCCTACAAATAGTTCAGCTGGACAGCCCGCCCCACTCTCACCCTTTCACTGTAAGAGCTCTCTTACCCTCCGAGATCAAAGACGTTTTTAGTGGTTTGATGTTTCATACACATCCCCACTCCCCTCCTCTCTTCCTTCCTTCCTCAGGCTCCCCTCACCGAAGCTCATCAGCACCGGGCAGCCTCAGGCATGAATCGCACACACACACCAGCCACAGCCTGGACGAGCTCACGGAGCAGTATCCTGTTCTTCACATTACCTTGCGTTTTATCAGCTCCCTGGCTCTCGCTCTTGGTGCGCTTTGAATTTACTACTGGCTTTGCAATCAGTGTCTGGGCATTTGTTTAATTTTAAGGCCAACTTTTGGTTCCGAGTCAAGTCAAGCACCTTCAAGCATCTGATAAGAATGAGTCAAGTATAATTTACGGAGAACTCTCCAGACACCTTTTTTTTTTTTTTTTTTCCTGGACTCTGCTGCCACCTCATTTTCACATTGCCCCAGCATGACTGAAGATACTAATTCAATTGGGATAAGACAGCAGTCTTATTTTCCAAAACGGAGGACTCTAAGACAGCCGGGGAAAATAAGAGCATAAACTGCATTTTAGAGTAACATCAATTAAATAAATATACACTTTTTCTCAGAGTGGAATATCCTCATATTAAGCTACTTTGGGGAAAGTTTTCTCAAATACTCTAAAAGCAATGAGAGAGATTTTTCCTGGCCTGGTACTAGGTAACAGTCAACTAGATGCTTGGCTCAAGACCAGCTACAGCAGATCATAATAGAGATCTCTTGCTTGTTTCATTTTTATATTTTTTTATCCAATCACACAAAAAAGTTATGTTAGACAAGCATTCATTTCCCMTACTTTAGTAGATAGACATTCATTTTCCCCGTAAGCAAGCCTTGCCTTGCTTAGGCCTTGCAAAATTTGTATTAAGTTTTGTCTCTCTTTGAGACAGGTTGAATGAGTTCTCAAAACGCATGATTAAAAATTATTTCTCACACATTCTGCAAATATCCTTTGCAAACAGTGTTTTACAGCATTAGATACTGCAGTTCCAAGCTGTTCTCTCTGGACTCTCAGTACATGCAATATTATGGGCTTCTCCAGAGGAGGAGCAGAACTTCCATCTCCACTATGAATATTCACGTTATGTATTTCAAATTCATTGACACAAATAAGTCTTTATTATATAATGCTGCTGAATTAGTTGTCAGAGTAAACAAGCTTGTTAATACCTACCTAACATTAATTTTATTTATATGTATATTTTTTGGAGAAAGWAAGAAAACAAAGGAACACTTAAAAATATATTTAAATCTCAAGTGTTTTTTTCAGTTTTGTATAAAAAAATGTCATAAAACAACAGCATGTATGGAGACAAAAAACCCAAACCCGCAAAGTACTATGAATAAATCGCCAGATGAGTATGCATAAACACCTTCTCTCAGTCTGARTACAGACTACATGACCACACCTGACACGAAGAGGCATGTTGAGAATGTTACTTCCATAGAAGTCCCCCAATCYCTGCTTCAGGATTTTTCATTCTGCAGCACTTGTGGACGGCATCGTCCTGTCCTTAAACTTGAAATTGCTTACACTATATTACTACTTCACTGTTAATAAAATGCACAGTACCAGAGCACTGTCAAAACTGTATTTTTGGTAGGGTAGAATAAGTCACGATTACAAACACATGAGCACATTTTTTTGGATATGAAAAGGCAAAACAACATTGTGAAGGGATAGGTCAATTTTCCCCAATTCACATCCGTTAGTAACGCATCTTACACAAATAAATACATAAAACCTTACATCCAAAACAGAACCGTCTTCAAGCACTGTTCAATACAAGTCTGCAAGCCCTGAAAAACCTCTTTCAGACCCGGAGCAGCCCATAGGCTCGAAGAGGATCATTTCCTCTGCGTACAGCGCAGCTCTTCAGAACTGCAGCCATTTGGCAGCGAGTTAGCAAAGCCACAAAAAGACGGAATTAGCCGTGTCAGCATCTTCCCGGGCTGCAGAATGTAACTCAATCCTTCACCCTGCCAAAAATCAGTTGTAAAAGCCCGCCTGACAGCCTCGAGGAAGGTAATCCTCGCCAGCTGTTTCCGACTGAAGCCAACCACAAGTAGCACAGCTAGCACTAACACGAATCCACTAAGCAGCTACCTGAGAGGTGATAAAGATGAAGTCTAACTCCAGGATCGATAAAACGCCTCCAGGATACTGACTCCAGGATATTTTGTTCGCTTCACCTAGCTGATTCAATAGAGATTTTTGCAATGTCCTGATTACGGACAACGTGGCAGCAGGTTATTGAGGATTTCTGTACGGAGAAGGGAGACCGAAAGGGGGAATTCTCGTCACCCCATCGCCTCCCAAGCGCAGAGAGAAAGCCTGAATACTCTCACACAACTGCCCACTCAGAATTCAAAACTTGATTAATGATGTCTTTTTATTATTAGGTCAGCAAAAAAAAATATTTTTCCTTCTCTTCATACACATCTTAACCACTACCCATCCGTGCAGATCCCCTCCGTGATGCACGTGCGCTCCCCTGCGCAGGATCGCTATATATAGTATATATATATATAGCAGCAACTCACACCGTGCTCAGCTAAACTTGGGGCAGGGCAGAGGAAAGGGTCTTTCCAGTGCTTTTGCTGATAGTAACTTCAGAGATGTCAGATCTGTTCTTACTTGTTCATCTTAACTTCTTCCTTTACACTTATTAAAACAAGAGGGTTCTGTAACGTGTAGAAATGATGAAGGCTTACAGCTGTCATCTAAATATTTTTATTGAAACTATAATTAACTGTTTCTAAGAGCTTGGCTTTACTACAAAGATAGCAAGTTAAAGAACAGGAGTATTAAGTTTCCTCTGTTATCAATCAGCAATTCCTATTCTAACCCCGCAAAGCGTACCTCCGAGGCATCCTCTCCTCCTCTTAYGGCTGTTCGGCTAAAGGGGAAAAATGAAGGTTTTTTTCCTATATTATACTCTGTTATACAGCATAGCTTAAACAATATGCTTATGCTATGCTAAATGTACCATCCTGCTAATCTACACAGATAACTAAATTTAATTACWTTAATAATTGCTGTGGTTTAGTACAGTGCCAAAATTTACCTCTCAGCTTGTTAGAGTGACAATTTAATTAGCAGCAGTGAATACAATCTCAAATGAGCGATATTATCTGAACAATTATTTAAGGGGGTTTCTGTTGTTTCTGCACCGCCTAAATAAACTGAGCTACTGAGTTACTTTCACTGCACCAGTGAGAAATGAAGCCCAGACATTTGTGGCATGAGGAACAAATATCTCTGGATCCACGGACAGTGTCGACTGCCAGCTACAGCAATATACTAATTTCAATAATTGCCAACATTCAAGATTCCTGAGACAAGTTCGGTTTTCAGATTCGCGCAAATAGTCTACATCAGCTCTTATACCTCAAGACAGGTCCAACCCAGAACTTTGTATTTACCAGCACTCGCTCTCACCTTGAGCTGCATGTTTCCAAAATACAACAGATACAAGCCCTCCAGCAGAGTTTATTTTCTCCCTAACACAAGCAAAACTAAATCTCTTTAATAAATTTAATTTCAGACTAAATCCTCTTTATCTCAGAAATGAAGATGAGAAGGTGTGCTTGTTTTCCTCTTGCAATCAAAATAGTCCTAAATTTCGGGAAGGCCTGATCTAACATTTTAGCCAAGTGCTAATCACTAACCATCCACCTAAGTTTATTTCTAACTRTATTAAGCATATTCCATAAATATCAGTTGTATAGCCAGAAACAGACTCAAAGTTTCTTAACCTCATCAGCCGCCAGGTTTCCCCTCCCACTGTAACGTACAGGCCTACGAATGACTAACATCTTCCAGGTTAAAAGACATTTTTTCAAAATATTTACCAATCATCCCTATGGCACTGCATCATGCTTACAAATGGTTTCTGTTTGGTCAAGTGAATAGTCAGTGAAAATCAATAAAGCATTTCACTGTGAAACTTAAAATTAACTATCTCTCATGGTTGCACTTATAACAAAAATCCATGCATCAGAAACAAGAGACTAAACAAAAATCAGCCTTAAATGTTCATGCCAAAATATACAGGAATAGTGAATTAAAGTACAGTACAGAAATAGCAGTGTGAACATAGAAGAAACAAAATAGATGAGGAGTAGTTTGGTATGTTCAGGTATGTTTAAAGAGGAGATGTATTACAAAACAAACAAACGTTACAAAAACAACCATAAAATCCCTCCACTAGTATAAGCGATACCTGCTTGCACCAGACCATTTATGACTCTCCTGTAAACATATCTATTTGATTCCTGCAGCAATATCTCAGTTTGTTCCTCAAAGGGAGGCTTAATAGGAATTAAAATGAAGCAAGAAAAATGTTCTTTTTCAGCAAAACCGTTGTGATGTCTAACTATGCCAACATCACGTTACTAATATTATTCCAAGCACCTTTTCAGTTCTTCCTTGGCATTACTGAAAGTCTAACAACAGAAAAATAACAAAACAAAGCCTGGAGCACATACATGGCAAGAAGTTGTCCTGTTCAAGCCAAAAGGAGGCACACTCACCAAATTAACATCTTGCTCTGTCTCATCTGCAAGTGAAATAGAATTTCTGTGGTATTTTAAAGAATACTTACACAAAGGTAGGGGAATACAGCTTCTGCCCTTTTGATATCATGTCCTGCTACAATCTGTGCAACAAGCTATCTGGAGAGCTAAATAAAATAGTAACGATGATATGAAACATCTGGAAGAGAGCAGGCTGACAGAGAGCTGACCRATTTTACATTGAAAGATAATGACTTGCAATTTTATGTGCTATCTTATGACCATGACCTAATTGCTAAAGACAGAAATACGCCTTTATCCAACATGCTTCATCAGCTGTGATTACAAGAAGAATTTGTTAAGATCAAGAACATGATTTATTGAGTAATTACAGTAAAAAATAGTCTCACTATTTTCACATTTGAATTGAACAACGTGTTAATTCTTAGTAGTGAACATTTAATACTAATCACAAACGTTTAGGCTGTCAAATTCAGAAATAGATCTTTGATCTTTTTGAAATCAGAGCCTTTTAAAGTATCTCAGATTGGACAACCACCAGTKGTTTCTGAGAATCTTTACAGCTTCMTAATCWCATTGACATATAATCGCATCTAACTGATGTCCCACAGCATATAAACAAAATATGTCCATTGTTAAAATATGTCTCTCTTCAATCAAAACAGATCAGTTATCAATGATTATTCGTGCATGCATTTTAAATACATATATGCACTTAAAATTTGCATGCATGCAAAAAAATCCTAATCAAATTGTATGCCTCTCACAGGGTTAAGGATTTCACTAAATCAGCAAAAGCTCCTTTATGACTTAAAATCATCCAGTTTGAAATCATGCAATGGTTATGCAAAATACAGCAGCTTTGAACAAAAATGGGTGAAATTTGGTATCTCTGAATAATTTACAMTTTAGAAGCTAAGGCCATTTGAGCTGAGACTTGCACCAAAATGTACCTACCACAAGAAAAGTCCCTGAAAAACAAAATGGCCAAGTTTAGCACAAGATAGTGTGGTTTAGATTCACAATTTCACATTAGTTGAATGAATCATTGCCTCCAGTGTAAGCAYTGAGGACACGGCGAAAGGTAACCCATGAATCAGCGAGTCTCGCTCGAATGCGAATTCCTTCACTTTGTCCAACGCTGAGTCTGAAAAGGCAGGCGGACGGGTGGCCGCAGTCCCTGACAGCATCGCACAGCCTTACTGAGACGCACGCTCTGGGCAGATCAGGGTCATTTCGCAACAAACACACAGCTATGGGTGCTATGCCTGTTCTTTATGGGGGGAAAAAAAATAGCTCAGCTCCAACGAAACCATCAAGCTTAAAGGGAACCACAAATTCATACCCAGACGTATATCCTGAATTGCTATAGCTTTTCTTTTCTAGGGTGTGAAAAAGCTGCAGATGTTCTTGGACTCCAGATGCCCAAATCTGCATAAGAAATCCAAATTTCGCATCTTCACACGCTATTTTACGTCCACTTACCACCATACAAAGTTACACAGAGGTTTCTCACAGCTCTGCACAACAATGTGCAACATCAACTCCTGAAATGGGAAGGAAAAAAAAATCAGTGTAAGATTCAAGTTAAGCAGATAAAACTCACATTTAACTAAATGAATTTCATTTCTTGCACAAGTTAAGGCCTCACCTTATTGATAGGGTAGATTTTTTCCTAATCTATAACGTCATCTAAGAACAGCTTTCACGGCTGTTTTAGTGCACCATTTCCCTCGTTGGGTTAAACAAATGCAACAAAAGACTGCTTAATTAACAAGTTTTCATTATTTGTGCCTTTTCTAAATTGAAAATAAAGCCAGAGTAATGAGGATCAGCCACTGCTCACTCCAATTAGAAGACTTTGTAGACACCATCATTTCTATACGCATTTATACACCACATTGTAACACTAAAACTCAGATACACACACGTGCGTAACAGTCAATATCTCAGCATTATTACAGTGACAAAATTGGTATTCAWGTGTTTTTCAGTAAAGACAGAACAAAGAGATGATTTTGCCTGTACAGTGCGTAATTAGAACTGGCTCTCCCAAGGGAAAGTACAATCCCTGACATTTCACCTGAAGGCAAATTCCAGGATCCTGCATAGAAAAGCTCATCAGGGGAAATGAGGCACATCCTGTTTACTTTTCAGCTCACTTAGCTCATTAACAGCTACACAGAGAGACACCTTACTAAGTCCGGGGTATTCTTTGCCTTTCTGCAATATATATCTGTGATCACATTAAATAAAATAACTGGGGGGGGGGGATGCTCATTTTGTGGTATGTGGGTTTTTTCCCCCTCAATTTCAGGCCTTTATTTTTTAAATAAGTCTGTCAAATTAATGCTTTTATTGTTATTCCATAAAAAAAAAAAAAAAGACAAAATCAGGAGTTCAGAGGAGTGAGCTGGTTGTTAAGGCACAATCCTCTTTCTAATATCCCTCTGAGATACCCACTGACAATATACACCTTGCTCGTAGCAAGAATTCAAGCTTTCTTTTTTAAAATAGTGACCACACATTCTTTAGCATTTTCTGAAACGGCATCTAAAAACTAAGAGACTATAACACCCCATTTTTAGTGCAATGAACATTTTACTGTACTTTATGGTTCCATTCAGGTTCAAAGTCAATGGCTAGCCCAAGATCTGACAAAAAAAACATGAAGATTATGGTTTCTTATGCTTTTTCTCCAAAGACAGCAGACGCCCCCTTAAACATCTTCTTGATCTGAATTCAATAATTCTTTTACTCCAGGGATAAAACACTCTTCATATGGAAAATATATTTTAAAAAATAATTAACAGTACAAAAATCACCTTCAGAATTTGAGCACTTGCAAATCAGAGAGCATGTACTCTTAGGCTATAACTCAGTCCTCTGTTTTCCCTTCTTGTAGTTCTAGTGCTCTAATGAAACATGTATAATTACAGAACTGAACATATTCACCATTTTCTTTCATCTGACAGAAATGAACTATGCAACCAGAATCACTACCGCTGCTTCAGTCCAGATGACACACACTATTACATTAAAACTAGCTAATGTATTAGAGCCGTGGGGAAAGCGTTATCTGCATTAGGGTCACTGGAGGCAGCGGACAATAACGTGCAGTGCAGCACCATGAGTAACTGGTTTTGTGAACTGGTGAATAAACCCATTCGCTAATCTGTGCCCATGTAAATTTTTCTCAAAGCTGAATAAAGAGATGCTTGGCTTTCCCTTCCCATCACGTTTTATTTTGCTGAGCCACATACCGTAGTCACTGGAATCTCACCAACAGCTGTTTTTCCTCTCAAGCTTGCCCTGTCACTTTGGGATCTGAATTTTTGCTGATAATGTATAATAGTAGCTGCTTCCTGCTACACCACAGAGAAGCAGATGTTATCGAAGTTGTGATAGCCCTAAAGCTGGTCTATTTAGCAAAATCTGTTTCAGGCTAACTTTTCTTCAACCACTAAAGCATATATTTGTCTTCCTCCTGATTCATTGAAATAAACGCCAAACAAACGTCTTCCAAGGTAACTGAGGTTTTGGGGGTGAGTGGGAACCCAGAAAGCAGTAGTATGAGAACAAAAATAGGAGCGATACATCAAACTAGGACAGGAAGGTACTCGGGCAGTCCTCTAGTTCACCCTACTGCTCCAAGACCCAGGCATCACTGCTTACAGCATTCCTGGCAGACCTCTGTCAAGCCCGTTCTTACACAGCTTAAGCGATTCCATTGCAGCCCTAAGCAATCTCTTCCAGTGACTAGTTATCCTTACAATTGCAAAGTTTCCCCTCATATCTAACTTCTAATCTCCTTTGCTTTAATTTAAGCTCATCAGTTCTTGCCCTGTCCCCAGCRGACATGGAAAACAGATTATACTCTTCTGTCAAACAGCAGTCTTTTGCCTACATCTTCTCTCAGCCTTCTTTACTTAACCTCTAGCCTAAACAAACTAAATTCTTTCAATTTGCCTTTGCAGCTCATGTTTTCTTTTATCATTCTTATTGCTTACCTCTGGCTCTCTTCATCTGATGCACGTCTTCTTTGCTGTGTAGCATCCAAGGTTGGATATGCCATGTAGTTGGCATGTAACTGCTGCATAAAGTGAAAGGCTTGGATTTTTGTTAAATCCTCTTGGATTTAACATGCAATACTTCAATTTTTACAGTTTTTTTTTAAACTGTTTCCATTTGGAGATAACTGTTTCAGGATCTGAAGCTAGCTAAACCACTTAGATTGGATGTACAGCTCAGTCAGAGCTACAGTGAATGTGTCTGTTTTCACTGCAGATCCAGGTAGCTTGCTGATCACACAGCATAAGTTTAACAGTCCTGGAAGTCTCCAAGAAATGCTGAGTAGTAGCGCATCTATTCTGTCCACATACACACTTCTCTCTCTCTCTATATATATATATATATTTCAATTCTCTAATACATTTGGTGCTGTTCAGTTCTTACGTTATAGTTCAGGACCTGAAACAGTATCTTAATGCCTGATTGGAGAGATCAGAAAGGGGAGAGCAATGCAGCTTCTCCTAGAGCTGGCCGAGCCAGACAAGGCAGACATCTTCACAAGAGCCTCAAGAATCATCTTTATCTTCCTGTTTACGCTTCACCCGTTTCCAGTTCTGTGTTCACGATTCTTCTACCATGGACTCTCGCAGGCAACCCCTCATCCACACGTGCTGTGGGACTGGACGCAAGGCTGGACTTCTGTGCCACACTCATRTTTCACACGCTTTCTTAAATCACAGCATGATTAAGCTTCTTGCAATCACTTACTGTTAAGAGAATTCATTTCCCTTKGAAACCAAGAAACTAGATGTCACATGCCAAAATAGTGTTTCAATACAATATCCATCTACATGAAGCTCAGATGGAGATTCTTTGAAGACTTACTATAATACGTGCAAACATGCATCATATCACGCCACAGCTAAACAAAAGTCYCGTAAGACCTGGTTGCTGCTTTTGAAAAATATTTCCATCACAAAAAAGAATCCAGTTACCTAACACTRTTCCCTCCAAATCCTCTCCTTACAYTGAATATCCTCACTTACAGAAAAAAAATAAATAAATAAATTTGAGGAAAACRCAAACAAGTCATTAATCTAATGGTTCATTCACTGATAAAGACAAAATGAACAAAAAATCACTACATTTGTGGTTCACAGATCCAAAGGTATGTCTGCCAAATACCACCATCCCTGTGCAGTGAGGCCACAATCCGTTCCCTGCAAAGTCATCAAGCAGGGATGATTTATTGACTTTTGCTGGTGCTGGGTTAGTACCCAAAAATAAAACATAAGGATTACCCTGAGAAATATGTTTGGTCAACAGTGTTTCCTGCAAGCAGAGAATGGCTAAGCCTTCCCACAAGTCTAAGGATAGATTATTAACACGTTTAAAGTTTGAAAAGGGACGCCGGTAAGGCAACGTCATTTTCTTTAGTGCTTCGCACGACCGGAAGGTTAGTACATCACCGGGACTGCGTCTAGGGAAGGCAAAGCGTTGGCTCACGCTCAGGGTAAAACCAGAGTGTCCAAAACGCTCTTTCCAAACTGGACAGGCACTGCTTTAGAGTGATATGAGGAGTTCGCTTAACAAAACGAACTAAAAACTAAAGGAGGAAGGCTCCCAAACAGCTGCTGGAAAAAAGGAGAGAAGCAGAGGCAAACCAGAGGCAAAACTAAGAAAGTGGCTGCAAAATGAGAAAATGGTGCCCGGTTTGGAAAGGAAAACGCACGCAGAGGAGAAACGAACACGGGGTTTTGTGGGCGACCCTGACAGCAAGCCCCTGCCTCCACTGTATTTGCTGAAAAAGTACCCACATATCCACCGTTTTGTCTTAAAATAAGCATTCTTTTAGTGCAGATAAAACAGAAAGCAATTGTTTTTTCTTTGTAACCCTGACCACCCTGGGAAGCCGAATTTTAACCTCGAAGTGCTCGCTTGCACGAGCGCATCTTTCCCCAGGCTGAGGCACCGCGGGCGGAGGGGTGGAAGGGCGCACGGTCTCAGGAGCGCTGGGCAACCCGCGCCCGCGTTAGCGGAAACGACCAGAGGGCCCGCGACCTGCGAGAGACCAGAGCGCCCCTCGTCCCCGCCGCTCGGCCGCGGGAGTGATAAAACACCCAGAGGTTGCACAGCAGGACGTAAACAGGGCAGCCCGGTGGGCGTCCAGCTGGGGGGAGTATTCCCCCAGGCGCATGACAAGGTGTCTCTGTAAACGACAGCCTTTCATGAAGTAATTAGAGTTAAAAATCTCCTAGTCTTCCTGGACCAGGCTACCGCTGCAGTAATTCTCAAGGAAGATAAGGAGCACTAACTCTACTTATCACTGACATTTAAACCCCGGWCTAATTACAGCAGACGGACTAACACAGATTAACACAATTGGATCAAACTGAGCCTGTCAAAAGCAGGGCCTTTTAGAGGCAACATACAGTTCATTTCCAGGGAATGACAAAGACCCRTAAAATTAGATATAGCACACAAAAACCGCTATTTTTTTTCCATGCCAAGAAAGTTCTGGGCTGCACAGAGTTATGATGTCCACAGTAAGAAAAAGAAGGATCCCCAGAACATTTACTACTTTAGCTTGTGCATTTGTTCCCCAGGTCCTTAGCTATTTTACATGATTATTAGGTATTTCAGGAAAGATTCAAAGGAGATCATTTAAAAATACATATTTCTTCTCTAAAATGGATTGTCCATTTCACTTTGTTTAAATAAAACTGTTTAAAAGTTATATGTGATGTGAAAAACAATATCAAGTACATCCAGACAGCTTGCTCAGACTTTGAAAGGGTAGATTCGCCACTAGCAGGAGTTGAACTTACTGGAGATACAAAACCTTAAACTACGAATTAAAAGGTTGCAACTTGGATGCAACAGATCTTACATACAGGTTAGAAAAGGAAATAAGCTGATACAGTAATCAATACTGGCTGCAGGCATCTTCATTTCTAAGGTATCCTATGGTTAAAGCGCTTTTATAGAGTGGAGCTTAATATTTCTGCCAGTGAATCTTACAGTTGCTCCCTGTGCCAAGAAGAGAAGCTCCTGCCAGCTTTTCTAGTTCTCCAGAAGGTAAAGCATGCCAGCGTGCCCGAGACAGCGTACATATAAACAGAGACTTTCTTAGCCATTTGACAAATTACAATCCAAGCAGTAGTCAATGTTGAGTTAACGTTCAGCAAAAAAACACCAAGTAAAACCTGTTTATTTTCCACATTCTCTGCAGTGCCACTGACCGGCAGCCATTATATATACAGTTTTATAAATTTGGTATAAAATAAGACTAATACAACAATTCCCTGTTGCACAGGGAGTCCCTTCTTTCAGGATCTCTCAGAAAAGTTGGGGTTGAAGTTTTCTTCCATGGGGTCATACTGGTCTGTACTCCAACATTCACTAGGCAGCCACAGGAGGCTTTCACATCCTCCTGCCCTACATCCCACTCCATCAAGGGCCCACGCTTCTGACATTACACAGCTCACTTGAAAGTCATTAGAATTACCATCAGTGATTAATTTCGGAAAACAGAAGTAAACAGGATGATTTGCAATTTTTTCAGTTTTTAAATACTAAAGGAAAATTTGAATTGCTAGATTCAGAGGTCTCCACACCCACGTGAAGCCCAACAACCTSAACAGAGCTCTGTATCTGGGGATGRGGAAGAGGAGCAAGTGCTTGCCTAGGCACTAGTTCACTCCAGGCTTGAGTCCCAAGAAATGGTCAGTTGCTGAAAACAGTGATTTCACTCAGACCTGATGTGCTCTTCCCTCTTCTTGCTCACTGTAAATGAGCAAGTTTTAGCTCAGGTTAAACAGTAAAATAAAATACTGCTACTCCTAAATATTGCGGACAATTTTAATCACTGTAAATGTAAGAATCTAAAAGAGGTGATAGCAACTAGTCACAGCACAGACAGGCAGGTGCCGAGCAAATTTTCTACCATAGGCAGCTCTGCCAGCATATATCTGGCCTGCAATACCCTTGCTATTTCTGTCCTGGATATCTCTGGAGGAATGACTGCCAAGTGAAAAGTACTGTACCAATTTGTGGGGTGRTTTTGTGATGTGTGTAAATGAGTTCTTGGATAGGCTCAAATTCATATTCACTTGTGATTTAAGTGCAAATTTAAATTCTGGTATGTCTAAAGGGGAAAGATTTGCACATTGCTATGCAAGTCTGCCAGCTGGCCTCCACTGTGACTTTGATCGTTTGCTTTTAAATCGAAAATGAGAAGCTTAAAACAGTGGCTTTAATATTAAGCATTATAGAAGGTCATGTTTGAACGAGCTCCCTGGAGATAGTTGTCCTTGAGCAGCTGAGGGAGTCGCTGAAAGTTAGTATATGCAGGCCACATCAGTAGCATTACCTCTGTATCCCACCTCTAATGACACAGGATTGGTAAGGTTGGAAGGGACCTCTGGAGATCATCTAGTCCAACCCCCCTGCTCAGCAGGGTCACCTACAGCATGGTAGACAGGGTTGCATCCAGGCAGGCCTTGAAGATCTCCAGAGAAGGAGACTCCACAACCTCTCTGGGCAGCCTGTGCCAGTGCTCCGTCACTCTCACAGGGAAGAAATTCCCCCTCACGGTCAGGCGGAACTTCCTGTGGTTCGGTTTTTGCCYGTTTCCTCTTGTCCTTTCACATGGGACAACTGAAGAGAGTTGACAACAACAACACACTGGCAACCAGAAGGCTCTGCCAAGGACTGATAAAGCACAATGCATATAGAAGACTGGAATTTGTGTGTTAGACACTATGCTCAACACAAGAGTATTCTTTGATAAAATGAAGGAGTGGACTAGGCAGTAGTGGTCTCTTCTGGCTTTAGAACACTAAGGTGATTTTAAGGCGGAAAATTTGTTTCCAGATGCCAAACACCTTATGCTTGTAACTGCACGGTTTCAGGGTCTTGTTACAGACAAGTAGCCTAGCCTTTAGATACAAGGTAACACATGTCCTGCACCTACCATATTGGACACTTATCTCCTAAATTTACTCTTACACATTTTTTTTTCAGTGCTCTGTCAACTACTACTTAAAACTCTATTCATTCTTTCTTTTGCAGCAGCAAATCTAAGTTAGAGTATTTATTTTATTAAGGCTTCATGACCACTGAAACTAGATGGCAAAAAATCTCAGCGTCTCTAATGTCTGCACAGTGTTAGACGTCCATCAAACTAGCTACTATGTTAATATTATGTCCCAGGTGATGAAGGTGCAGAAATTTAGAAATATTAACCCTGCTTCCCCCATAAAGCTGACCTAGCAGCCACCCATGAGTCAAAGCAGCAGATACATTAGCAGGATAAAATATCAAGCAGTTGAACTGTAACTTGATATTTTTCAAGATGAGTAAAACATACAAGAATCCTGTCCAGATATTGTATATGATGTTGAAAGGCTATAGAATGAGAGGTACTCATTTTAAAGCACATTTAAATATTTASTGTATATATTGTGACTCTCCCCTCTCCTTCCCAAGTCTTGGCACTTGGCTTGTAGCTCCTATAACAGATTCAATAGAGAATTRAAATTTCAATGAAAGAGCCATATGATCTGGTGGGTCAGATCACAGGAGCAGGAGCCAGGAACTTCACATTTCTGATTTAACAGTGGTATACTCTGCAGCTTGGAAGATGCACCCATCTTTCTTTTTCCACCTGCAACTGTATGATATTTGTATCTGCTTATCCAGTACCTGGGCATATTGTGATCACTGCTTAGATTTGAAATGGTATTTATCCATGCACAAAAAAATGAATATTAGTGTTAATCTTTAATCTAAAGAATTGAATGAATGAAAATACTCCTATAAAACTTCTTTTCCCCCCAGTGTTTTGTGGGTTTTTTGGAAATCTTGGTTATCCATTTGCCAAAGCACAGGTTTTTCATTCAATTATTTGAAAGGAGGAGTAGTCAGAACAAAAACACATCACTTTGACCATGTTTGGAGTCATCCAGAGGACATATTACTTCCAAAAACTTCCATTAACTATCAGAAAAAAGAGACAATTAAGCATCAGGTTAAATTTCTTCCCAAACTTCCACCTATGTGCAATGCTGTCTCTGTAGCTCCAAGTTAGCATAACAAGTTATCTTGTTATAGGACATGTTAACAGAAATGTCTATACGCTTGCTTTTTAATTGAAACCTGCTCTTGCTGCTGTCCAAAACATCAGAAACCCCATCTCTCCCTAGCTACTTGCCAAATTTCTGCTTTCTCTACAGTAAATATCTGTGCTACACTTGTACATTATACTTCTAAACCCATGTTAAAGTCCTAGTCACAAAGACCTTGCAACTTAAAAGCATCATATGAGATACAGCACAGTAACAAAATAAAAGAGAAGGAAAACAGAGTTGAAAATGATAATGCGCTAAGTAGAGATCTAAAAGGTTAAGAGGAGGATTGGGAAATACTATTGCTAGAGTTAGAGTCCCTGCCTTCAGCTGCAGTGACTATTTCTGATTTGTTCCACTGTGCAAAGACAGACTGAAAAAAAAGCCACTTTATTAAGATACAGATATGTGGAGAGAGCTTACTTTCTGCTAAATATGACAATGTAGTCTTTACACCATCATTCTTTCAGCCATTTAGAAGGCTGTCTGCACAGCATCTACACAGCAATAGCTTCTGCCCTACATATGGAGAAGAAGCATTACAATTTTACTGAGCTAAAAAAAAAATTGCTTTATCCAGAAACTTGATAAATGTAACTGATCACTTCAAAATGTGAAAATACAGATTTAGCTAAGATTTATTTTCCCATGCAGAGCCACTGGTAACAGCTTCAGGAAGAAATTTTCTGCACTAGAACATAATTATATAGCAAAACAGTCTTTTAAGAAAGCCATCCTAAAACTGTATTTGCTCAGGCTGACATAGACTGGATCATGATATATAAAGTGAATATTAGCACATAGGAGGTCAATCATTTCTGCATTTGCTCAGCACACCCAGAACACAGTTATTTCATCTCCACAGAATTTTAGCACACCACTCGAGTTGCAAATAAAGGCAGCTATGATATTTTTAAGTATCTTTTCCACTTAGGCACAGAGCATTACRGTTATTTGCAAGGCCATTTAATTTGCAAGATATTGCAACACCTTCTTAAGGCATTGAAATGCTAAACACAGCAATTTACTTTTGGAAAATACTGTTGATACTTGACTACCGCAGCACACTTCATAGCTAATTGGTTTATATGTGCAAACACAAGTAGATCGTTCAGACTATAACAAGTCGCTGCTACTGTATTCCCAACAGATAATTGTGGGGACAGAATAACAACGACTCACGTATACAGAGCACAAGGGGACACGCACGGGCTGCCGAGCGGCTCGCTGCTGTTGGCTTATAGTACGTGCGTTGTGTTCTCCGATGCCACGCTGCACCCAAGGGTAGCGCTGGGCACACGCAGCTGCTCTGATGACACCGAACCTGGGCTCTGCTACCGGGCTCTACCAACTTTTGCTGAAGTCTTTCACGCACACAGAGCAGGCCTGTAACAGTGCTAAAACAGCCGCTTCCTTATCACAAGCGTTTCTCCGTCTTCGTACAACCCCACGCTGCAGGTACTCTCCAGTCAATGACATGACCGCCAGCGCCCACCAGTAGGGAGTTCGATGTGTTTGTCAATAGGCAGCAGCTGTGTGAGGCTGCCCCCAGCATGAGCTGGGCAGGTCCAAGACTCGTCCCTGGTCCAAGACTCGTCCCTGGTCTGTCTCGGAAAGGTCCTCCAGAGAACAGCGAAAAACCGAGGAGGACAACCAGCCCTCAAACGGTTAGCTTGGATCTCTCTGCTCCTTCCTCTCCGAGCTTGGGCAGGGTCATGAGAATGAGCTAAGGACCGCTCCCACCTAAAAACCCCACTGGCCTCTATGAGCAGAAACTGACGCTGCCAGCTGGAGGAATGAAACCTAACAACCTATAGTTACACCTTCAGAAACACACGAGTCTTGGTGAAACATGACATAACTAAGAACAAATACTCCAGATCACTTTGGCACTTTTTTCTCTACTTTGCAAATAGCTGGTGAGTCAGAGGAGCCAACAGATCAGGCCAGAGAATGATCTAAAGCCCAAAGACAGCAAGACTTACTAAAAATTCCTAGTAGGAAAAAACCCTAAACCCTTAAAAAGGGCAGATCTGTTTTTAATATCCCTGTTAAAATACACATCTGCCTCCAGTGCTCAGGTATCAAACACTTATTCTCCATTTCTTTTTTTCCAATGTGCCACACTGTTTTYTCCTACATCCACAACCACAGAAACGTGCGACACAGCCCGCCCTCCCCGACACGCGGGGCCCCCGCTTCAAACGACGGCAAGAGGTGCTTATTGAATACGGAACACAACAGAGGCTCAGATGTCAAATATCCTCATGCTAAAATATGTATATCCTTGATGAACTAATTGCTTTTCCGTGGCACCGTGACCTAGACAAAGTCTGGAGCTGCTCTGCCGCCCCGATCGGGGGCTGACAGCAGGAGTGATGGATGGGGAGGGCTGCACTCGCCGGGGCCGGGCAGGTTCCACCGCGCCGCCCATCCATCACTCCGACAGCTAGAGAAATTCCGTACAAATTTATCTACAGGGCACTAAGCAGGCAGAAGGCAGAGCGTATATCCCACCAGCTGAAAGAGCAGATAACCAGAGAGGAACATTAAGCCATTTGGTTTCCAGAAGTAAATTGGTAAATTCCCCTTTGGCTCACTGGCTATACAAGTGAGAATATGTCAGAAAGAAATGCCGTAGAACTACAACTGAGAGAGCAATAATCAAGCTTAAACSAAGCGAAAAAAGAAAAAAGCTCTAGAAAGAGACTTCCCCCTTCCTGCCGTTATTTTAAGAAAAGACCACAAGGGAAGAACATGGCAAAAAATAATTAAGATGAGCCCGGGCACCGTGTGTGCTGTAAAGGGGAAGACAGACGAAAGGTCTCGCGGCGACAGAGCTCTGCAGAACCGACAGCTGAGGCTTTTACAGCACGACTTGACTGACACAAAGGTTGAACTGTCTCCATCAGTCCTTCAAGCCATAAATAAAGTGATACTTCACGTYATTTTGCGGAGAGCGATGACTATTTTCGCCGCACGTGCGCTCTCTCCCAAGCTGACACAGCACGGGCAGGCAACGCATCTGTCACGCCGCACTCGTTAACGTAACTCACTGGAATAAGCCTTGCCTCATCTAACAGTAATTAAAGTATCTCAATGTTCGCCATCCAAGGATCAAATGGATCGGAAGCGTCTGGTTGTCACGAAGAGGAAAGCAACTCGGCTGTGCCGGACCGCAGGCCGCGCTCAAACACGGAGCCGCAGGCCCCGCCGGGCCGAGCAGCGCCGCCGCCCCGGAAACCCGACTTCTGTCGCTCCTTCCTCTCGCTCTTCCTGCGGCCCCACCGCGCAGCGCGGCAGCCGCGGGCACCCTCGCCCGGCCGGCGGGGGTTTACCTCGGCAGCTTCCTGCCGGTGATACTGGGATTTTTCTACAGGTTTGAAGATCAGAGGAGAACTGAATACACGTATTAAGTAAACAACTGCCTGTCAAACTTTCAACTGTTTCCTGCTATACGGGGGATAACCACAATTGCCAGAACTGCCTTGTTTTGTAAACGAACATCCTGTTTTAATCAATCAACACTGGCAAATTTTTAACCTGAACAGCTCTTGTATTATTTTAATAAATTCATTCAGTTTCTGGTATCACATTCATATGCTTTGTTATATGAACGTTATGTAAATATATGTTACATGAATGTTGTAAGGATGTTCTCAGAAATATCAGATCATTTTATCATTATATTAGCACTGACTTTCAAAGTTAGCCTCCCTTAAAATAAGTGTTTTTATTGTCCCTAAGTATTTACTTTCAATTTGTTGACACACRTCAAGGAAAAACAATACCTATGTAATTCGTACACTACTCTCCATTTCTGTATTGCATAAGTTACACACATTTAGACACATTCTTCTGACCACGCAAGAACACAGACCCTGGTAGCTTTTTTTCTCACAAAGCCACAAATCATGCCCCAAACAGTCAAATTCCTACTGTATCTGGGACCAGTGCTACCAGGTGCAGAAACAGTGATCACTCCAACATTACAATAGCTGTAAAGATCATGTGCATATATTTAAAAAAAGTTTAAATTTTACATTTGAATATTTAGATGGCTGCTGTGGAGAATATAGAAAATAGATGACAGCAAAAACCTTTTAACCCTTCTGGCTGGCTAAATTCTTCACTCCAGAGAACCACTGGTAGCTTTCCACAGAAATTCAGTAAGTTTAAAAACAAACACACACCTTAAATCACCCAAAGAACATAAGCTCTTCTTCAGAAACACRGTTAGCATTTTACCCCATACTCCCTAAAAGCTCCAGTCCTACTGTGATCTCACTTTTGTAATTTCCCCTGAAAAAGGAAGCAGTAAATCAGAATGTTATTAAGGCAACCCCATTAAAATTCCCTAAGCCTTTCTGGGTCAAATTTGGTTTAATTAAACTTTTTGGTTTCCTTTAAGTTCAGTGTTGCTATTCGAAATAATCCATGGTATTATATTAATACCCCCGAAGAAGTCACGCCATGCAAAATGCATTTGCTTTAGGAAGAGGTTTTGACCATGGAGAAGGGCAATCAAAGCAGCGCAGCGGCATTCAACGGGCAGCGCGAAGAACAGACATCTCCAACAGCACTTAACCGTCTGCTCCAGATCACAACGCTAGTGCTGTCCGTGCTTGGCTGACCGCGTGGAAATTCAGCTTCTCCCCTGCTCTTCACTGCTCTTTTTCTAATGTTGTCTTCTGAGCCATTTAATTACACTCTGTCACAAAACCGGGCGCCCAGTCCGACAGGAACAGCAATCACCCGCCTGCTGTCGGGGGCACCAGAGCACTTGCATAGGCGGCGGAGCTGAAACCCTTCACGCTTCAGAAAGGAAAAAAACACGTGTTTCATCAGCCACAACCCAAGGCAGCGCCCAGGCCCAAAGAACTGCAGGTCGACGGGCTCTCGACGCGGCCGCGCTCGCAACACGGCCGCTCACGTAAACTTTGCTGGGGCAACTTAGKGCAAAAGGGTCAGAGGGCTACGAACTTTGATCCACGGCTTCAGATTTGGCAGGCCTTGAAAAACCTCCTGCTTCACTAAGTTTCTTGATTAACCTAATAAGAATTGCACAAGAAGTGCTGTGATCTTAGCGCTGCGTCGGATTAGCTGCCTAGACAGTGTTCTGTGAAGCCTAAAAATCTCATCAAGGAGCATAATGAGAAAGAGACGATGGAAGTGTTGAGCGAAAGGTCTCAAGTTTGTATTTTAATTATGCAGGCAAGGATTTGAAACGCAAGTTACCTGGCAGCTGCATCTTTTGAAGAAGTAGAGKACTACTCATCTGTGGAAACTTTTTTTTAATTCTGAAGAAAATATAATTAATAAATAAATGCTCACAAGTGTAATTCAGTAATTTCAGTAATTCAGAAAACACTTCTTCCTTTTGTCCTCTTCCACATAGAATAGAATCTCATATAGATATTCATATTTACAATAAACTCTACAGATTAGTTTAGAAGAATGCCACGACAGGCATTAAAAATATCTATGGCTACCTTATCAAAATCATATTAAACTGAAAAAAAAAAAAAAAAGAATTGTTACAAAGGCAAGGGCTTACTTAGCATACCAATTCCTGAATTGGGCCATTAGTATATTAAGAATTTTGTCTATGTAGTTAACTATCAGTGTGGTAGACCATTTTTATATTATGTTACAGTAAAATTTAATTCAGTAATCAAATACAACTTATTCTTCGTAAAAGAAAAATCCTGATAATCCAAAGATAGGTTTTGAAAGACTATCAACAATGTAATTAGAAAGCTGAATAGTCACAGCAATTCTGCTCTTCAGAAAGATTTTTGAAACATTATTAATTTCATAAAAAAATAGGTTTTACTATAATAAGAAAATTGTGCTCCAGCATGTTTAGCTCTTCCTTATATCTTCAGATTAGAAAATGCATGAGTGATTGAGTTATGTCCTATCTTATAGTGACACAGACAAATCAGAGCATACAAATGAYAGAGTTCAGTTTAGAAGCTAGTTAACACAGTATAGGTTCATGCATTTGCTTCTCATCAAGCACTAGCAAAGGTAACYGGGTCTGTGCCTTTAAACCTTTAGCTATACAATTAGTTACCCCAAAAAGCTGTTCTTTCATGAAAGGACATCTGGTTCCATTTACAAGGCACCAAGTCCTCCTCCAATATAAAGCACTCTCCAGGATCAGACCCCCACGTTTTCACACTCAGTAAAGAGTCCATTTTAAAAATCTAGGAAYGATGATATCTTTGGGCATCACACAGCTCCACAGCAGAAATTGTTCACAGGGACACAGAGCACTCCTATAAAGTCTTCACGCTGCACTGCAAAATGACTACGTAGCAGAGCTAGGCAGCCGCATTAATCACTAYGCTAATACTTAGCCACAAGTTTTGATATATATTTAGCATCTTGCACTGCTTGCTCACACATCAACAGCAGAATGTGTCCCAGGAAACTTTCCAAAATTGTTTCTTTGAAAAGTGAAGTTCATTCACGGGTCAATGGAGTAATTATGGCAGAATAAGATTGCCTAGCTCCAACAATCATTTCACATTTCAACTGCACTCCTTCCCGTAATCCCAAGCTACTAATTTCTCCTATTCCTTATTCCTTATGCTTCTCCTTTTATGAAAATAATAACAATAAAAGAAAGCTAATCATCAATTAGGAATCATCTCACAGAAYAAGATTATACTCTGAAATAAGAAAAAGGATTTTAAGGCTGCATTGCTGTTGCTACCATTCAGGTTTACACTGCTCTTCTGTCTAAATGACCCTGTATCACTGACCAGCTACGAGGGATGCTGCAAAAATGCACAACAATGAAAAAGAGTGTTTTCCAGAAAGTTTATAATTATTCAYCATCACTAAATTATCTGTAAAAGAATCCAAAAGCAGATGATATGGCATTCTGCCTACATATGAAGAAGCCATGAGAAGAGAACCAGGAAAGACATCTAAGAAGCTTTTAAGATGCACTAAAATGAAACCTGGTACCTAGTCAAAAGCAGGCAAAGTTGCTGAACTTGCTAGGAAACAATTTACATAYGCAAGTCACACTAATAGCAAAATAATAAATTTGTTTATCTTCAGTTAACCAAAACTCRTAGAATAACCTTACATGTCATTTGTGCTGTTCATCTTGCACACATTTTTGTTACTGTTACAAGAACATTTTTCCAATCAAGCACATTAACAGCAAAATTAAGACATAACAAGACTAAATTATGCTTCATAGTCAATAGAGAAGAAAGCATGAGAAKAAAGTGCTAATGAAAAGCAAAMCAACTGCATTTTATCTAGGTAGTTTAATGGATAGAGTTGCGACAGCAGCTCTTTATTCATAGAACGGTTGAGGTTGGAATGTATCTCTGGATATCATCCAGTCCAACCACTCTGCTCAAGCAAGGTCACCTACAGCACATTGCCAAGGACCATGTCAAGACAGGTTTGGAACATCTCCAAGGATGGAGACTCCATAACTTCTCCATGCAGCCTGTSCTAGTGCTCAGTCAGCTCTTCATTTCCCAGGCATGAAAACARAACTAGTAGCCAATACAAACACAACTAGCAACAGAGACGGAGTGGTGGTCCAGGACAGAAGTCACAGAATGCCTTTTTAGTCACTTGTGACAAGGAGCACGGTCAAAGATAGTTAGGATATAGCTCTAATACCCCTCCAGATCACCCTGTAACAAACACAAAATAGTCTCAAAGAAAAAAGAAAAAAAAAACTTTAAATAATCATTGTCACAGTAGCAAAAAAGCCTATGTTCCATTAAGTTTATGCTGAACAGACAAGAGGCAGGTATGTATAGAAAACAGTACAGTTGGATATGTGGGGCTGAAGGGTTCAGCCTTCCCCAACAGCTGCTGTGCCCATTCCCAGCTCCACTCCACAAGCCTGTCCAAAGACAGGGTCATTATGGAATATCACTTCAGCTGGGAATCTCAGCTTCTGCTTATTTCAAACATCAATGCTGCCCACAGGTATATGCAACCTGTGGATACCGAGCACCATCAAGAGAGATGAAAGCTACCCAACATAACTCTGTAGGCTCAGCATTGGCATTAGCAGATGGTAGAACAAGATCAGAGCAGCTGTGCCCCAACTGGCAGAAAAGCCCCCCTAATGCTTGATTCATGTCTACCTCTCCTGTGCGGTAACAGCTTTCATGGTACCACAGCATTAGGAGGACATAACCCAGGGTTTGATCCCTACTTATGAGCCAGAAGCATCCCCCCCCTTTTATTAGATACATACTTGGCTCACAGCCAAATCTGAGCACTCTAAATAATTAACTGCCCAAATGACGTTTAAAACTCACTTTAAATGTTACATCGCAATCGCCACAAGCAGAGAACAATAGAGCAGCAGGTCAGGGGCATGAACTACAGCTCACAATATCTACAAGAAAAATAGTTTCAATAAGTTGTACACCCAGGAGAACCATTCTTACAGGTCTCCCTAAGACTTCTACACCAGGGAGAAAGTTACAAATGCAGTAATACAGATCAGCATTAGCAACTGCTTTAGTTGAAACCAACAGTATTCTGCCAAATCTCTGATCTCAACCTTAAAAAATTTCAAGGCCTTAAAACAGGTCTTTTCTCCTACTGAGAAGCACAGTCATACTATAAACTGACAGATAAATTAGCTTCAGGCAAACAAACTTGCCTTTCAGGTTAACTGGGACCACTTAAATGCAGAGAATGACAATTTAATGTTGTGTTTTTAAAAACAATTAGATACTAGAAACTACAACAGAATAAGGAACATGGTGTTAATGAAGTCAATGGATTTTTAGGAAGGCAAACGTTCACTAACGTGGCTGTAGTTTGGGCCCCTGGGCAAGTGCAAAGGAGTGCCACACAGAGACCCCAGGCTAGCCCTCGACAGCCCTGTTTGGGACCTGGAATTAGCACGGCCGTAGCAGCGCAGCTCTAAGGCTGAGCCAAGCCTTGCGGAGAGGCTTAGAGCCAGGGTGCCGCGTGCTTCCAGACACCATCCAGGCCAAGCTGCGCCGCACGAACATGCCAGATTTAGGCAGATGAACTTGCAGAAAGGAGAGCAGCCTCTGCAACATCTTCCCCTGTTAGCTCGACTCTAAGGTAGCACAGATATTTCAAAAAAATAATCCAAGTTCTCAAGAGCAGTTAACTGAGGTTTGTAAAACTCTGTCAAGTACGGGATAAATGTTGACAACAACATTAATGTGTTATTGATGGTTAACATAACAGTATGTTCACTACCCAGCAATATGTTTGGTAGTACGGCCTGCTTATAATTTTCACTCACAAGTAAATAAAGCCTGGCACTCTCAAGCACATTTCACTTTGGTTATGAATTAGAGGAAAAAGATGAAAACGCATCTGAAAAGAGTTAGTGTTTTGAAAAATATAGAGCAAGTGATATAGTTTTCATGTATTTTTAAATTCAAAACCTCCCTCTTGACAGTATATGTCTATACACATGCTATCACCTACCTGAAAAATGTTTGCTTGTATTCTCTATCAAGCAGTACTGAAAACTATTCATGAAGTTTTAATGTTATTTAGCTGTAAGAAMGAACTCATATGTTCAAGAGAACCATATTGGGAAGATCTTCCACTAGATTCAACAAGAAATACAGACAAAAATCCTTTAATTCTATCACAGGGGGGAAAAATCCAACATTTAGAAAAAGATAATAAAGCCCATATTCACTGATTTTTGCTTTTATTATGACTTTTTTCCCCCAAATTTATAACTACTAAACAGTTTGCTAACCTGCTTTTGCTTTTCTTCACTAAATGCTTTAACCTAATCCTACAGACTGATAGGTCTAACACACTGCCAAGCAGCAAAGTACAATGTCTCCTAAATCAAGGTTAATCTTCAAACGAGCAACCATAAGGAACAATTGTGTCAATRGCAGCTCAACATCCCTCCGAGAAGAGTTCAAATGCATTCAAACGCATTAGTTTAAGCTGCCTTGGCAGTGATCTGTACCACATCCTCAAGGCAGATGCATCAGACATGAAAACTAGTATACCCATCTACCTAGAAACACACTGATTTTAAACCAAACAGCCAACAAGATGGCAGAAGCTGTGGCTGATAAACAGGCAATTTGACTTGAAGAACAGAACAGAAAACTAAGTTCTCAAGCTTTACTTTTTTTTTTTTTTTTTTTAAATAAAGGCATTTTGCAGTGATTAAATAATCATCACTTACAAGGAACGTTTGATTGATAGCATTTTCACTAAGCTTTGCACAGGCTCCTCAAAACCTGGTAAATAAAGACGGTTCTCAGTTTTGTCATGAAACATGCAGCTCCTAAGTAGGAAAACATGCATTTATCAATAACTTAGCTTATCTGAAAATATTACTCTCCTGGAAAATATTTGTGTCATTTGCGCACAATGTATATTTCAATTTTTAGCCTCTATTCATAATTATTCTTACTATTTGTGTCATCTCACAACCCAGCCACCCTATCCACGAGCTTGAACATAACAGTGCTAAGGAATGCCTGAATCCASGACAAAACTACTGTTGCTGAAGAACTCTAATCTGGGTTTGAAACAAGAGACACCACATTGTAAAGGCAGGCWGCCTAAGGAACAACAAGACCAGCCATCCGCAAACAAATCATTGCCCTGTTTTTTGACAGAATCCRTCCAGAGAAAGTCCCCCATTTGAAATTTTATGTAAATCCCTGAAAAAAAAAATTGCTCATAATCACTCTTCTATTAGTGTTTCTTAATATATATATAAATACGAACACACRCACGCTTATTAGCACTAACATGAAATTATTTAAGAAAAAGTAGGGAAAATATTCAAGTTGCACAAAGGAATTTACTTTTCTCCTAGATTTCCATCAGGGCATTCAAAGAGGTATGCCTAGTGCTGTGCTGGTCAGACAGGCTTTCTAACAGCTGAATTGAAAAAGAGGCTACAACATGAAAGCTTTTGTTTAATTTTTCTCAGTATTAAGAGGTGAGATAAAACACAATTCACAAATTTGAAAAGATCAAGTAGGGAGGAAGATCAATGTGAAAGGAATTAGTGCATAAGTTTTCATATAGATGTGCCAGCAAATTGCTTGGATTTGTAATTATAAAGCAATTATTACTTAGTTCAATAATAAATTATTTGCTACCATAGCAACTACTGAAATACAAGGSAAGCTATTAAAGAAAACAACATGGTCTGCAAAAGACAAAGGGAAAACAGTTTATTCATGGGACAGACTGTGTACTCTCCAATTTTTTATTCTTTCTCATACCACTTCAAGATTGCTACAGGAAGAACTGCAAGATGCTTGGACCCAACCCTATGACCAACTGCCAGGGTTTAGCAGGCTTTTTCCATTAGGAAGATAATGGTATTTTTCTGATGTAATCCTATGGGTACCCCACATCCACCTTTACCTAGACAACTGGCTGAAGCAATGATTACCAGGTATCTCAGAGAAGTTGCAGGGGAACAGGCAAGGCCCTTGAAAAGCAGAAAAGGATAGAGTTAATACCTATTATCAAGAGCAATAAATTGAGCAGCAAGAAAATTATAGGCTAGGCAGCCAAACTGCAGTTTCCTGGAAAAATCCTGGAACAAGCCATTTGTAACCACCTGGAATATAACAAGGAGATTATGAGCAACCAACATGGATTTGTCCAAAACAAATTACATCAAACCAATCTAATTCCTCTCTATAACAAAACAGAAAAGCTCCAACTTTTTAAGGCCCTTAATGCTACCACGATGTTCTCACGTGCAAATCAGGGAACTTTAGCCTAGACTAAACTGCTATATGATAGGGGCAAAAATATGAGCACAGATGAGCTATCCACTTGTGTCAAAGAGGGGAGATGTAGCAAATGGGTTCCACATAGGATGGTCCCAGRCGCTATTCTCTTCAAATCGCTGTCACTGATGATTTGCTGATGGAAGACAGTGTGCTTATTAAATGCAGGTAACACAGAGTTGACAGAAAGTCTGCAAGTGTTTTGGAAGACAGGATTAAAATTCAAAATGTGTATAGAGGATGCCAAGCTGAACATGAGTCAAGGATGTTAATCTGTAGGAAAAAAAAGTGAATRCAACACCTGAAGCATAAACAAGCTTCAAGATACATAGATATATGAAGCAGAGTTACTGCTTTCCTCACCACAACCACCTCTTATTTTAGCATCAGTAAGGGTTTTAGCATCAGCTTTAGCTGGGTTACTGCACCTGTTTTGTGTGCCTAGCTTCAAGRCAGATAGGTCTGAACCCAGTGCAAAGAGAGTCATTAGAATAATCAAGTGCTGGGAAACATGGTCTATGGAGATGAGTTAAAAGAGCTGCTTAGATTTAGACTTTAGGAAAAAAAACTAAATTAAGGACAGTGCAACACAGAAATGAAGCACCTAGGGAAGCTCCAGAGAACCCTTTCCTGAAGCCTTTAAGAACAGGCTAGATGAACATYAATTAGGAATGCCATAGGCATACCAACATGATTTCCAGTCTGGGAGGTGTACCAGGTAACTTCCCCAGGTCTCATGCAGCCTTATTTTCCTAGGGGTTTACAACTCCCCCCTCCCCCCTGATTCTAATCTCAAATGGATGAATCATAAGGAATTTGTCTGGGTTTTCCAGACATGAGGTAGCCTTTTCCTGGCAAAAATCCTAGACTGACTACAGACACGCTATACCCTCACAGGGCATATAGGCGATATATTGAATGCTTTTGCCAAGGACTGTTCTATATCCAGAAATCAACAGCACATGTGCAATAATCCAGCACTTTTGGGAAGCATAAGCTTTATTGAATAGGCACTAGAACAACGGTGCAATATTCAGGAAACCTGGCGCAGGATTACTGGGCCCCCAGAAATCCTTCCACCCCTTGAACACAATAGAAATGAAACAACAGGAGAAATATTCTTTGATCACAACTCCAGGCCATCACTTCACCAAACACAAGAACTCACTCACTCAGTTTTCTCGACTGTAAGATGTCTCCACATAGTTTCACTGCTGGCACTTCACTGGCTACATCTATGACTCCTTTACTCTTGCTGCTGCTTCCTTCAAACAGAGAAAAAAAAATGCTCCAGTAACTTAAGCCCTGGCTCTTCTGGTTACTGGTTCAGCCTCCAGAATAACCTCCTCCCATTGCACTGCTGACCTCTTCAACATTTTTAGCTATTAGGATCCATAATAGGGCTTGTGGATTTTTTGTCTTTTTCCCTCCCATTTTACCTTAAACAAAGAAGAGTGGTTATACTCATCCGTTTCAGAACTACTTCTATCGACATAACAGTACTTTCTCTAATGCCTACACAATTTGCAAGAACAATGATCTGCATCAGCAAAAGCTATACAGGAAAGGATCATAAATAGGAAGAAATTAAGAAACTGTAGTGGAGCTGAGAACCACAGTATAGAAACTGTGCAAACAACTATAAGAATATATAAAGGAGCTCAAGAAGGCATACGGAAATGGATCTTGAATTATCTTAAAATTTAGTTCAGAGCAGAGAATCAAATCAATGTATCTGTTCAAATTACACCTCTACACTAGCAATAAATTCATCAGYTGACTATTCACACACAGACAGTAGGTAGCAGTAATAGCATCGCTTTTGCCATGTTAAGCAAAGTTGTGGAAAAAAAAATCTGTGACTAATTCACATAAATATGGTATCTTAAAATTAATGTATGTAACCCCAGTAGTAATATAATACAAAAGAATTGATAAGAGGAGCTTCCAAAAGATGTTCCCCTATATGCTAATCCCAGGTCTACTAGTAGAAAGTGATAGGTAGTTCTGCATTGCAGCTCACAAGAATTGATGGTGTACATTTGTGTATAGCAGCTTGAACTTCATCAGGGTCCCATAAATTCTCAGAAAATGATGGGATCCAAGTTAACAGTCTCATGATATGCCTCAATGTGATTTTTTTTTTAAATATATATATATTTATATATATATGCTTCCCATCAAGCTGTCTTGTCCATAGCATGAACAATTTCTCCGAGGATAAAAACAACCAACACTTCTATAAACTTGCCAAAGGTCTTCATCAGCTGCACATAGTTAAACCAACGTTCACTTCACATATTCCCTTCCCACCTCTTCTTTTATGCCAGCCAGCTGAGTTTGGAAACAAAAAAAAAAAAAAAGAAAAAAAGAAAAACAAAAACCAAAACACAGCTCACCTTGCTGCCCTGCCAAAGCAGGAAATTGTTGTGCAAAGTTGTAGCTGCACAGCTTCATCACTACTGCCTTCTGCTTCTTTCAATTGAGACAGGCAATACCGGTCTCCACAAATAGCTCAAATGTTTACCTGTACAGATAATGCAAGCTACTCCCCTTGAAATAGCGAATCCTCATCCCTGCTGCTTCTCTCCTGCTCTCTGCTTTATCTCCTTTTCCCCCAAATGAGCATCTAGCAAATATCAGAGCACTCGCGACATAAATGTGCTATTAAAAGCCACCAAACAGACCGGCAGATTTCTCTGTCCTGAACACGAGCCATGTGTCTTTGAGACCTGCAGAAAGATTGTTACTAACCACCAACAGAAAATAATCCAGTCCTTCGGCATGGCTGAACTGCACACGGCTGGAATGTTCCTAGCTTTTATTCACGCTGAAACGTATTTCACTATTCTCACCATGACACAGTACTCAAGAGCCTTATTAGTTCGTGAAGCCAAGCGATCCCGTGGATTCGATCAGGGAATGCCTAGCTTGTTCTAAAATRATTCCTTTTCCCCATGCATTTCTGGAGGAATATATCAGCGATCTTATTGGACACCACTGCTAGATATCTCCTCTCAGAACAGATTGCTGTATCTTCACTACCCAACAGCAGATACCAAGTTTGACAGCTGAAGACTCACTTAGTTTTTCTAGCTAATTAAGTTAACAGCAGCCAATCACTGACTTTCCTCTGTAATTTCACCTTTTTCATCTTTTGACTTCCTATTTAACAAAACTATATTCAAGTTGCCCTCAAACGACTTAAAAGAATTTCTGCATTTCCATTTGAAAGGGAGGGAAAAAAGGCGATGATGGGAATGGAAGATAGATGTGCTAAACCAATTAAGCCAAGAAAGTAGATCTAGGGTCAGTTTTGCTGAGCACAAAGCGCCAACCTGCCGAGTGCACTCGGGGAGAGCGGTGCTCAGGGAAGCCCTCTTTCCCGAGGGTTTCCTACTAGTGAGGAGAGGCATTAAATTGCTTCTAGAGATTCACGCTGGTCTTGCTAAAACACGTTGCCCTGGGAGAAATGCTGAATTGCGCGTTATCCCTACTCAGCCCTAGCCCGGCTACTTTAACACGTGGTTGTTAGGCCAGCCAGTGACGAGCATGAGCCCGGACAGAGCCCACGGACGGGCTGGGGATAGACGGCTGCACAGTCTGCTCCCCAAGGCCGGCACGGGGGATCACAACYGCAAAGTGAAATCCTCACAGTTAGTGCAAACTCACTGTACAGCACGGGAAAAATCAAAATTGAAAAACAGCAAATCTTYCAATTTGAAAGAAAAGTCTAAAATAAGAGATGACCAAGCAGAAGGGAGACCCTTGTCTTTCAAAGGGTCTGATTGCTGATTATTAAATCAAATCTGACCATCTTTTAAATTCATTTTTATCATCTTTATTACATTTACATATAATGTTTTCCATGGCCATATTTTTTCAACCTTTTCATTATTACTGCCCTATTTTTAACCTCTTCCCAGAACTTGGCTCACAGATTAAATGCATAAATCACAGGGCTACTCTAGCTAATCTTGTAACAGAAATGTCATTTATACTACTTTGCATAGAACATAACATTTTCCACAGATTCTTAACAGTCACAGATGTGGAAAAAGCAGTCATCTGATCTTGCTACTAGTTTGCTATGTGACTTTGGAAAGACCACAACTCCCCCCAGACTCCAGTCTCTCCAGGGATGAAAGATATGCACCTCCAGGGAAGCACTGAGCAGCTTGACCCATCAGCTTGTTTCTAGTGAAAGTACATAACAGAGATGCTAGGATGTACATATATGATAGATGAATCTTCATTTAAATATTAAGCATTGAGTTGGCTGGTTAGTTGATGACAGTTCTCATAAACCAAAAAAAAAAAAATATCAAACACTAGATAGAAAGTCAGCCCAAGGAATTAGCCCGCAATTTTTAGTGAACTCTATTTCACATTCAATTCAAAATATTACTACTCTAAAGCAACCCAATTGCACAAGGTTCCGAGTTCAAGCTCAGAAAAAGATGCCCCTGTCCAAAAACTTGCTGACATACAATGACTAATGAAGAAGGTGCTGAGCACTTTACCAGATCATGACGTTAGCAGTATTCTCTCAGCTCCTACAGACTTCATTTGGCAACTACATTCCTTTCATCTGAAAGCATAAGGAGGAGGCAAGAGAGAAAGAACACAGCTCAAGCTGGTAGATAAAATAATGCTTCGTGCCTCCAGGAGAAAAGTGATGAAATTGGACAATTCTGAAAATATCCTATTCTATACTCATAAGACAGACCATATGAGGCAATATCCTAGCTACCTTACTGCTCTATCATCATTCCAGAATTGCTTCATCTCAACAACAAAAATAACCCCACCAAAACCTTYACAAGCTACCAATACTCCAATTTGCACTACTGCCAGTTTTCCAAGCCAATCAGCTTTTTAAGCTACATTTATTTATAAATCTGCATTCTGCTGATGAGCATTGGTTGATGTCTATAACACATTCTCAATCTGAAAGCTGTTAAATATCATGATTCATTCCCTCCTCCAGCAGCCCCAGGAGGAATTACATATCTTAGAGCTGATGCATCAGATCAGGTTACATTTCATTTCATTACACAGCRTAATAGACCAATATACATGATTCCAACAGTCTCAGACCAGAAAATTCAAAACACTGCTGCTTACTAAATATCAGGCCATCGAACCACTTTAGAAGCATTAAAACATAAATACAGTTGGAGTTAGGTAGGCATTCAGACTTTTCCTTAACTCTTCTTTCAAGTGGTTAGAGAAATCTTTTTGCAAATATCTCAGTGAAGCAACAAAGGTCTTTGCAAATTAGATTAAATTTACTTCCACAACAACCTGCGGTTNNAAAAAAAAAAAAAAAAAAAAAAAAAAAAAAAAAAAAAAAAAAAAAACCACAACTCTCAAATGAAAGATGAGTGCTACCAAACAGGTATCCTAACAACTACCAAATCATCAGGGCCAATGAAGGCAACCATCTTCTGTGCATATACAACAAGGATGGAAAAAAAGTGACCCTAACTCTGAAATCTTCCCTRTGTCCATTGTATGTATTGAAAGGAGTAATTCCAGCTCCAGCTCTGCCACCTTTCAGCGATCGACGCTCCATCTTTCTGATGGGGTTTTCTTGGGTTCTTCAGAACAAGTTACTTTTGGGAAAACACCATGGGAGTTAAATGCCCTCTCCTCAGCCAAAATGTAAGGCCTCAGTGTGGGGGGGTGAGGTGCRTTTATCATTTTGATGTCTTAAACATATTACCCACACTTTGCACTTMGCATTACAAGTGGAGAATTCACTGAAGTAGAACAATTGGTCCGTCTTCAAAGCTCCACGCAGAAGGGTCAGAATAAACAGCCTGCTGCCCCCAAACCTCTGCCTCTCTAGGCACGCAGTATTTAAAATCACCAACCAGCAACACTCAGCACTTCTGTTTTATTGTTCCATACCGACTCTGTAATATTCAACCCTTATCTCTACAATTCCTACAACTACAACTGAGCAAGTCCCTGTATTACAGGCCCACATCCAGAGGCAGCAACTCCAAATCTTTTGCCATTTTGAAGAACCTCTTAAAATTCTCCAGATACTTGAAACTAGAATTCCTCCTAGTTATACTGAATAAAACACATGCAAGATACAAACACAAGGCCCTGACCACTTTAGAGCCTGTTGCAGTAGAACATCATGTGTTCTGCCCTCTGAAAATCATTCGTTTCATATATAATTTTATATATATATATATATATAAAATTATATATATATGTATGTATACATTCATTCCAAATGACACTAATTACATGATAGCATGATAGTTTGTTTTTTGTTTTTTCTTAAGAAAACACAAAAATCCAAACCTGAGGCTATGTGTAGGCAAGTATCAGAGTGCTTGGGTGGGTGGGAAGTAGAGAAATCATTCCTTTGAGATTAAAAAGCCCTGGGAGATGATTGTACCCTCCACGAGGGGGACAGGTGACAGAAGCATGGACCTAGTGACAGGCACTCAGCAGATTTACACTCATTAAGGTGGAGAGTGCTTTTAATAAAGCACATAGGTACATGATGCAAATATTTGAACTTCATGCAGCTGTTTTTAAYCAATGGATCTCTTATCATACTCTTGCTCAGAGACATGCCAAGCAGGTATTCCTGCTTGGCAGGCCTTCCACAGCTACAGGCAAGTGCGTGGGAGAATTTTCTGGTGAGCTTTGCTCAGCACTGTGAAATCTTTATGATTATTAAGCTACAGTAATTGCACTTTAATGCTAAGGGCTGTGTGAGTGTGTTTTCAAATATGCATGTCTCATTATTTTAGCATGGTGCATACTACATTTAACCTCTGCATAAGATTACAGTAAAAAAAAAACCCAAGGATCTAGGGTCAAAGAAATACATTTGGAACAGGTAACACACATTTCACATGCCATTTCAAGCAGTTATAATACATTCATTCTTGTATTTAAAGAGAGTTTTTAATAACAATTTCATTATGCCTCRTTTTACCTCTGAGATTAATATATCTGATAAAAGCTCAGAAAAGTGCAAGAAYGTTATCTTCATTTATTTAGAGCATTCCTCACACAAGATATTGCAACTCTACAAAGCCACTTAATAATTAGCTAAATAAAACACGCTTCAAGGAAGCGGCCAAAGCCCGAAGTATTGAGCCAATGCCCCATAAGTCAAAAAGAGTCTTTTATCAGCTATAACAGGCTTTGGATCAAACTCTGGAGAGAGTTCACTGCCTCCACAATGTAAGCTCAAGGTTCATGCAGAGTGAAGCACAACTGTGGACCCCTATAAATTAACACGGCTTTATTTGATCTTTRCCTGAATGCCACAGAGAAGTAGATGGTTCCTTATTTTCTATTGTAAAAGATGTCACGCTAAAAAATAAATGGGGTACCAGCCAGGCAAAATACGATTAAAACCTCTTTGTATTGTAATCTCAGGTGGGGTTTTTTGGGCAGGGRCAAAAATGTGGTGAGAAATAGGCTGAAATGAGTACCTCACTGGGTTCAAGGGCCAGAATACCAGTTCATCAGCACCTGAAAAAGTTTTTGTCATTTGGCAATATTGTGGGGTTYCCCCCTCCACCAGTAGGACACTTGACATTTCCACTCTGGCTCTGGTAGATAATCACACAGAAAACACACACAGAATAGTTAAGGYTGGAAGGGACCTCTGGAGCTCACCCAGTCCAAACAACCCCCACACTCAAGCAGGGTCACCTAGAGGATGTTAAACAAGATCATGCCCAGGCAGGTTTTCAATATCTCCAGAGGAGGAGACTCCACAAACTCCAGGCGACCTGTTCCAGTGCATAATCACACCTGTGATTTCAGAATTTGCTTTCCATTAACATTAATGCCAATTCAAATGCATAAATGTTTATAGAAAGAAAATAGGCAGAACATAGTCACTTGAAAGGCGAGCACGTATGTAATCAGATGTTTTTACAACCTTGTCCCCATTCCTCTTTTCAACCAACACACTTCACAGCAGCTGTACTTTATCTGTTGCTACAAGTATACATACTTTATTTTTCTACCACTATGAACACTCTTGTTAAGAATTAAYGTTTTTAAAGGCTCTGTGATGAAATTCCCATCTCAGTAACAAGATAAACCACAGCTAGGAAAGTCAGCAAAAGACTAGATCCAGTAGAGTGGGTCTTAAACAGTATGAAAACTGGACGCTTAGAGATTCAAAGCTAGCTGTAAAAATTCTTATTTGACTGCCCACTACACAGTTAAACAGACGTACTACAAAGAAACAGGCTGCTGCCTAGGGCTTCAAGTAGCCTCTCAATTTCCACAGTGTATTCTCACTCTCTCCAAACTCTGGTATCAAAATGTATTGCCATTACAAACTGTTTCAGTAATCCTCTGCCTCAACTAGATGACGATACTGCAGACAGAAGGAAGGAGCCATAAGATTCAGCTGTCGTAAAGCTCCACGTATTGAACTACAAATTTAGGAATCCAGAGCTTTTTGCCATAATCTCTATAAAAGCAATAATACACTACTGTGAGGAAAGCTAATCTGAACAGATGCACAGAAAGTAGAGATTAACTGCAATTACTCTAATAAGATCTTTGAAGAAAATTCTCATAAAAGACAAAGATAGCAAATCCTGTCTGTTGACTGGCTTAGAAAAAGTCTTTATTTTATTCAGCTATTTCATCCTTTTCACGTAAGGACTATTTATAACAGTTCATTTCTAAACGTACACTAAACACTRTCACTAGTCCAGATGAAAATAGAARCAGCAGTAGGTAAAAATATGTAATAGCTGCCCAAAGTCACATAACAGCGAAGCAACAAGATAAAAATCACAGAAACCCGGTCCTATTAAATTCAGATAGATTTTTAACTTGACTTGAGCAAGGCCTGAGCTTTACTCCAGGTACTACCATTCTTACAATCTTTAATCATTGCCCCACTACTTGTCAGCGAGCCTGGAGATGGCTGTCCAACCCACACAGGTCTGCAAGAACAACGCTTCTCAGTTTTTCCTTCTTGCATCGCGTCCCAGATTTCCTGTATACTTAGATCTTATTTGTGACACAACTGTAAAAGAAATCTATAGGAAGAGTCTGAAAAWTAAGGAATCCCCCCTCCTATTTTTATGACTGCTGGTCTGTGGAAAAACATAGCATGGTCTCTTTTTAAATCTGCCTTGTGTTCCAGCATTTGCAAAACCATAAACCAGGCCAGTTCACAAATCCAAGGGAGCGAGATGCCTTGGAAGTTATCCCCTGTACATTCAATATAGTTCATGATCCTTTCATGCATGTTTATTCATTTGTTCTTAGTTTTGCAATTGTAATGAAAACCAAACTCAGGTAAGCTTTATTAGATTTTCATTGCAAATATTTGCAACTGAGATATGGTTAATTAAAACAAAAAATATACACATTGCAGAGCATTTTCAGTATGAAAAACTATTTCTGTACACTTTTCCCTAGTCTCTTCGAAAAACTCTGTGCTAAATCAGGACAGTAGAAGATAAAACTGAAATAATTTATGGCAAAAGCACAAATATGGAAGTTGCTTGAAATTTTCATATTATAGACAAACCATATTGCCTCTAAATGAAAAGTAAGAGGCATTTGAAAATCTAATGAAATCTACTTTAGTTTACTGATACATGAAACTTCTGTAAAATGTTCCTTAAAGATCTCCACATCTGGTTTTTCTTTTATCAGGAACCAATAGTGCCTGACAGTATACCACTGCCACCGTAACACCAATTGTTCCCGCAAGGATAGTACACTTTTAGTTAACAAATACATTGATTTTTAATAATTTAACATTAAATTTCTATCAAGGTTCTATATTTGTTTTCACTGAAAGTGGTGCCAGTTCTGGGAACAAAAGGTCTTGATTGGACACATCTTTTCTCCTTGCCATCCTRGCTGGCAGCTGTTCTCATCTCTCCCTGCTCTTTTGACCCAACAGAGAACTTGCAGCAAGGTGGGGAGGTAGAGGATGCTCCAGCTGTGTCCAGCAGACCTGACAGTAACCCTAGCAGGCAGCAGCTGGCCATCTTTCTGGATCGGCCTGGTCCTTGATGCCTTGGTTTGGACTTTGTGCTATCCAAAGTAGCCGATGAGGTCTGTCTCGCACACTAAATGGACATTTGGAAGTCATGGTTTCACTTCGCATTTCTGGCTTATAAAAGCTTTCTGCTCCCCTTGTCCTTTCAGAGACTCCATCCAAGCCAGGTATCATTTGGTTAAAAAAAATAAAAATAAAAATAAATCCTTTTTCTGTTATTTTGGGAGAAGTAATCTTATCATTTGTCTACATGCTTGATACTGACCATTTCCCACTAAAAACCTCTCAAGCTTTATCTTAATTGTATYTCCCGTTTCCTTGCCTCAGATCCGTAAGGACCGAGGCATTTGCACTCACACAAATATTCACCTTTGCAGCTGCACAGACGTCACTTCAGAAACCTTAACATTTCTTCTAGTCTATCATGAAACACCTTTAATACAGCTTAACAGATTGTATATTGTTGGCTGTAGTGTATCACATTTTTCTTCTTCAAGTAGTTAGAGCACATGAGAAAAATTCATGAACCCTTTAGAATAGTACATTTAATTGGTGTTTTTTCCACAGACTGTGTAGGACAAGTACCAGTCATGTTTCAAGCTCAAACAAAAAGACTGATTTAAAGTATTTTTCCTTTGATATCAAACTGGGTACACTTCATAAGAATGATTATTTTGAAAAGAGACTGACTCATGTTTTAATCTCTTTAAAGCAATTCACAAAAACGAAACTTTGTGGCACTGTTTTAAAGCAAATTTAGGGGTGAGACTAGCTAACAGAAAATACTAACATCTGTTAAAAACATTCCAAAATTAAATGAACACTTTAATTTACTGCACTTAGGGTTACATATCTGTTCCTTCATACAGACATAAAAACCTAGTGGACCTAATTATAATATTTTACAATTAATGTAGGTTTCAGTAATGGGTGATATTCAGCTATTTAAAAATTAATAACATTATAACTTTCAAGGAAAATGGCAGGTTCTCTGCAACAGCATACCATAATGGCAGTTGCATTTATTTTTAAATGTTCAGTGAGAGCTGACTCTTAAAAATAGGGAGGCCATAAACCAACCCAAACGCAATTCACTTATGCAAGACCAAGGAATGAAATTTTCTCCTCAGCCTAGAATTACAATGCCTAATTTAGAACAACTGCTTCTAAATGCTCTATCATCTGCCCAGGAATGTAAAACAACAAATAAAATCAGGACCTACTCTTTGAAGCTGCAGAAGGTCCCCATATTCCACTGGGTTGTTTTAATATACATTTATCTTTCAAGACACATCCATTCAGGATGATTTCTGGAGAAGATTTTAAAAGTACGAGCAATATGCTTGGGCCTAAGAATCTGGATTTTAGAGCTTGCTTCCCACTTGGTTAAATATTTTTCCCCTCACCTATTAAAAGTTAAAGATACAGTTTAGGGCRTGATTGTGTTAAAAAACAGCAGAGCATACCCAGGTAGCTTAGCTAAAATCATTTGCTACTGTGTGATGCATCTGTTACAGGTTTTCTCCTGGAGTGAGATAAGCTTGGAGCTGATTCATCTGCAGATGAATACCAGAAAGTTTAAATATGGCAAGAAGGGATTACAAAGAATTTCTTTGTTAAAAAAAAAAAAAAAAAAAAAAAAAATCTCAGGCCTTTAACTGATGAACAAAAAATGGTATATATGCCTTCAAGGGACTTTGATTTGGTAGGAATCAGGATATCCTTCAAATACAAGTCTGCTGTGGCTCCTGCTTATGTTTGGAAACTGATATTGGCTAAAGACTTGCACTGCAGACTAGAAACCACTTCACCTCCAGCAGTATGCTTTGGCCCTGTTATCAGCAATCTAATAAGATATCCGAGTTACTGTTCCAGGAGACCTTTTCCTCTCTTTGCAAAAGGTGACATCTCACTTAAGCCAGTAAGGGGAGTCTGATGTCTAATGTTCTACTTGAGTGGACTTCAGCCACATCAGGAGGAGCCAGGAGTCTTGGAGGAGCCAGGAGTCTTGGAGGAAAAAACATCAAGTTTTGCTCTCCTCTCACTTTGAAATGTCTTTGCTCAGATATTGCGAACTCAGAAACCCCACTGCACCCCACCTCACTCATACCCTGTGCTTCTACATCCCTCACCTGTAACACCCACCATCAGTAGGCAGCCACAGGTCCTCGCAGATTATAAACAGCGCTGCTTACCAACGGAAGGAACAACCTTCATGATGAGGATGAACTATAAACTAGTGAGACATAAGGCAGATTGCAAAATTAGTCAGAGACCATCTTACTTCACTAACTGTTAGAGAAGCACAGTGTYGTCACCACCTCAAGGCATGTTTCCAGTGCTGCAAAAAAACAAAGACTCAGCTGCTCCTCAAATCATTATCAGACRTGTTGACTCGTTACTCTTGGGCTTCTTGTTTTTCCCCTAAGCATTGTCAAATTCAGAGTCTGAGAGCAACACGCAGGGTAACTCYTACCTGCGCTCTACCTAAAGCATGAAAGTCTATGCTCTTTTTCCTTGTTGCCTCCTGCAGCTCAAGGCACTCTCTAGTCAAAACTAACTTCTCCTGAAACTCTCCCAGGCAGAGATCTGAGCACTGCAGAAAACAGTCTGTGGTCATGCCACCTCCAGATTTCTAAATGTATCTTTGTGTTTTTCTTTTGTGCTTCAGTTCTAAAGACATTCCACTTGGATAAAGCTCTGTACCGACACCACCAAACCATTAAGGTGCACTGTCATTGCCATACTGCTGGTACTAAGATCACAGTTCATATTAAATGCATATAATTTCTAAGAAACAGGAGTAAAATATTACAGTACTTTTAAAACTTTGGCCTGATGCTCTAAGGTTAGTCACAATAAAGTAAGGAAACATATTTCTCTAAATACCGGCATAAAGACGCAATGAGTCACTGTCCTATGGGTGCCTGGGAGGCAACAACAAGCAGAGGAATAAACATTTTTAAAGTTGACTATAAAAATGCACAAAGTTTTAGAAGTAAATATTAGCTAAAATGTTGAATTATGCACCTCATACTGAATTATGCACAGTGGCATGATCCCCCGAGAATTTACCTCTTAAGTTAGAGCTCAGATGTGAAATCACAAAAAAGAACTAGACACTGCAGAAATAAACTGTAAATTGAGGTGCAATTCTGCAACCTAAACAGCATTCACTACTCACAAGAATAAAGATTATCCAGTATAACTGGTACAGAATCAGCAGGGGGTATGTTCACTTCAGAATCAGTAACACTGCAATGCCAAAGACAGGTATTAAGGGATAATATTTGAGACTGCATCTGAATAATGACATATCCAACAACACCATATTCATCTCTTTGCTGTTATGTTCATCACTAACTCAGCTACAAGACTGTCACTGGCTAAAACACCAGTTCCCTAAATTTCCTCTGAAAGCTTCATTTAGGTCTTTCTATCATGAGCTGTCTTGCAATGTGTTTAAGCTTCTTTTGCCCCAAACATGGCTCAGAGATGAAGAAAGTGATCCTTTTGGTTTAGAGATTTGGTCAGTGTACCAAGAAATCTTTAGAAGAAAAGCATTTATAGAAAGAAAAAAATTGCAAAAGAACAAAATATGTTGCTCCTACTTTGCATTKTCCCTTTCAGTGTTCAGAAGAACAAAATCCACAGTCTCTAGCAAGACACTTTACACTGTTTTATTCTACTTCTCTGGCAACTTGCAAGACTTCTTCAAAACCTACTAATTCCTGTTTTACCTAACATGCACTTGAATCACTGAATTAGTACTGGCCTCAGCTRCTACTTCTGATAAGCTACTCAACTTCTCATGAGCAAGAAACTATCTCCAAGGAGGGCCACTAAGAAATTTAATTTAAGGAAACTTCATTCTGAAAAATTCAGGATTTCCACATTTACGGAAGTTACTAATCAACACTATGCATATTTTAAGCTAGCTTGACGTTTACAAGACAAACAATATCTGTGATGTTGTTTTAAAGACACCAGCCTTGGCCTGCATGTTAGGTACTAGGGCATGGAGAACAAGGCAACTCCGCTGCGYAGTTACCTGTTCCAGCACAATGTGACACTAACTGGACATCTCTTCATGTTGTGCTACAGTTTGTCTACCCACACTGGCTGTTGGTTGGTCGTTGCACAGAGATCTGCAGTACCAGAGGTCGTCTTCGAGACAAAAGACGAAACAAGGACCGAGAGTTCCTATAGATAGATTTCAGGTTACTGTGCAATCTGGAACTCRTTTGACTTTTAAAGTCATTAACTGCTTGTTAAACTCTACTAAATTACTCTGAAAAATGTGTCCAAAGTTAAATATATTACTGCTATTACTACCAGCAGCTCTTTGCTTTAGATAAGATTTTTTTCATAGTAGAGAAAGATACCTTGAGCAAATAAAAGAAGGTACAAAATTCAAATTATACATGTACACAGAAATAAAACATATGATTTATTTGTCCTAAAGGAATGACTTGCACTTCAGTGAATTGAAATTTAAATTACGAGGCTGGATTTTACTATGTATGCTTTTTATTTGCTACAGTTATCACAGACTATTTATGCTCACTACTCCAAAGCTTCTACTTTTATAACACAAGTAAAGGCATTCCATGCTAACAAGTTTTACATTGAGACCCTTCTGAAAAAAAATACATATAACCCCCAAAACCTTACCTTTGCATTTTAAAATAATAAACTAGTCAGAAGTTTATTCTCCTGACAAATATATTGACTATGACTTGCAGGGATCAAAGCCATTTCCTAGAAATGGAACAATTATGTTTTGRCAGTAGTTAGATATTTACAGATATTATGATGGTGATGTCTCTGAGGTGTTTATAAATCTTTTTTGTAAGAGGTAAGAAAATACATGCGTATAACTGTACAGACCACAATCTTCCTCTCACTTGCCTCATTCTTATTGCTGCATTTCCCATCTTCCTGCTATTTMATCATAAAACTCCTATGTAGACATAACAAAATTATCACTCTTATTGGCCCCAGCACAATAATATTCTGCTGGGACACCTGCAGCCCCCACACATGCCCCTCTCCTGCATTTTGGGACTGTGTTGCAGGTCAGCAGCCCTGCAATCCCTCGAATAGCTGCAGATTAGGCTCCTAAAGCAAGTGACAGGGCTCATGCAGCTGCTGCTTGAGGCACCTATTGGACCTCCACTTTAGATCCAGCTCACCTATCCCTGCACCCATAAGACACGTCCAGCAAGAGCCTCTGCTCAACATCCATCAAATCTGAAGATCTGCTTAGGTTTTATAGCAGCATCAGATAAGAAAATCTGCCAGAGAGGGGACTAAAGCCCTTGGGTGTAAGGTTTATTGACAGACACAGGGCTTTTCCTTGAATAACTTGTGTTGAGGTCCTGCCTACCCTGGAAGGTTTTATGGTAATTGGAGAGCTAATATATGATACTACAACTGGAAGATATCAAACAGCATGCAACCGATTAGGAAAAGGACTTGATGACTATATCAAGCTTCAGTGTTTTTCTTAAGAGGAATTCAATTTTGTTGAAGAAAACACACGACTTCCAGATTCATTCCCTGCCCTGCAGTCACTATATGACAACTTATGCTATTTATTCTCATTACTGCACTGTCTAAGCATTTCTGCTGGGCTTAACATATGTGGGACTTCATGTGCTTGGTCATCTCACAAGGGGTGGACATCTGGGATAGCAATTTACAGGTGAAGGAGGGGTCATCATGCTGGTTTTCTGCCAAGAAATACATCTTCCACTGAGACCCACTGAGAGGTTCCAAAAGGTCTCATTGCTTATTTCAGCTACATCAAGTGATCTAACATGAAATATTACCTTTCCAATGGACTTTGCTTCYCTCAGATAATCACAATGACAACACTACTTATCTTGAGACTAGCCAAAACTTTCAAAACAAAAGTTGCCTGGCTGAAATGGAAGTAGTCCAGTAGGTAGATKGGATATCACCTCTTCTTAACAACTTGAAGCGTTTGCCTTCTTTCTCATTCACAAGTCATACTTTGAGATATGCAATGAAATCTTTCTACAGTATCTCTGTAAAATTACCTATTTAAGTATTTTATGAATGAAATCATTTAAGAAATTATTATACTTTGCCTTTGGGAAAATAGGCTAGCAAACTTGAATGAATGTAATTATTTACTCACTTCTTAGTTATTCTTCAAGATGGATAAAGGTTTCCAGAAAATCATCTCTTCCGTTTTCCCACACCACATCATCTACCCRTGATCTCTTCCATGACTTTGTACAAAATCTTCCTCCATTACTTCAATCCCAGGATAATCAGGAATTTTTACTTCTCTAAGATTTTCCAAATGTGCAACTACAACAGCAACAGTAAGCTCATCAAAGCCAGCATGGACACAATGGTAACTATAACATAGTATCATCAGGCATTGCTCAAAAATTTTTATAGGAGGGTTAGCGACTACGAGCATTGGCTGCGCAACGCAATGCCACAGAGCACTGCTYGACTTTTCTCTGAATCAGCTAGGCCAAAGCACAGCAGCAGAGTAGCCACATTAGCAAAGCATTTCAGCTTGGCATCTCCAGAAAAGTAGAATGTAAGTTACACTTGTTAGTTGCAAGAATATAAAACCCTAGTGGGAAAGCACTCTAATTGGCCTTTTTTATAAAAGCAATTTTATCTGGGCAAGCAGTTTAGCAATATGCCTTTTATCTACTGCTGAGGTTGATAGATTTTTTTTTCATGAAACAATTAAGCTCCTTAGAGAAATTAAAATGTTCCAGCTGTAAAAGTCTTTAAAAAAATCATCTGCATACTTAATATTAGCATAGCATTTGCATTGGAAAAGCCATTTTAATTTTTTTAAATAAAAGCTGTGTAATAAAAATTATGACAGCATTTAAGAGTTTATTATTTTTCTTATTTACTTTATGTGAATTCCACACAACTCCTTATGCTGAACTATTCCATAATAGTTATTTCAGTGCATTTTTGGAAAATGACAAAACAATTTGTGGTTTTCTTTAAAAAAAAAATTTCACTACAACACTTGAAGTTTGGCAAATCCTAGCTTAATAAAATACAGCAAACATTCAAGCAGATACTTAAATTTCCTCATGCGTTCTCAGTAAGACTAATTGTACAAATACAGCGAATCTCATGCATATTTGCCACATCACAGCTTCAGGCCCTTAACCACCAAACATGTATTCACAGTAAAACAGCCGTACAATATGTAGGAGTACAGTAAAGACCAAAGGCAGACCACATTGCCTATTGAACTAATGAACTATATATCTGAATTCACATTAGCACTCAGTCAATGTTAACATTTATATTTGAATTCACAATCCAAGGTTGTTTTTTGGTTTGTTTTTTTTTTAATATCAGTTTTAAATACACACCACTGGATCTGAGGCAACAAGACTTTGTAGTGGGAAGTGTAAATGAAACAGTCCTTACGGACACGCTCAACGTCTAATGCTGCTGACAGAGTACTTGACTAGTACGTTCAGCATCACTCGCRCTTGCTTCAGTACGACGTCACCCTTCCCCTCTGAGAGGAGGGAGGGCATGGTCCAGCAGCCCCAACCTGYGTAACCCATCCCAGCTACTCACGGCTTAGAAGTGACCATGCTGTAACCAGGTTAGCTTCCCTGCCCTCCTACAGAAGGGAGGAAAAAAAACTGCATGGGAACAAAACTGCCTTTGAACGAGGTTTAGAGTTGCTGCTCCTTGTTGTGCTTCAGCAGCTCCATCAATGGACTCACTTCACCCATGCAAACGTCTTCAGAAACTGAAGAGATGGAAGTCATGAGCCAACACCGGCATCATTTTATCCGTTGTCAAATTTGAAGAGGCAACAAATTTATTTTAACTTTTCCTGTTCAGTCCTGGACAGATTTAAAATATCTCTTGCTTTTGAAAACAAGAGATACAGAAGCACAGAATATCAGTTAAAAGCAACTTTCACCAGTTTAAAAAGTAGCACTTTTCCCTTCATGCTTATACTCCTTGTAAACAGTTTACAAATGCAAAAAGTTCCTGTGACTGGTTACATTTAAGTTGCTTGGCAGAACAACARATGTCAGGCCTTGCATTTTTTAAGGAAGAGTAAGTCTGTATAGATTCAAAAGGAGCAGATTTCAGACCCAGATTTACAAAGCACAGAAAACCATTAGAAAGCTACTGTAACAAGATAACCAAAAACCACCAGTAACAACAACAACAACAAAAAAATTCTCCAGGTGGAGCAAAGTCAAGGTACTTTCTAGGCACACAGGATCTACCTTCACACTTTTTAGAGCTGAAAAGGCTCCCAGCTAATCTGACCCAAAATTAGAATGGTAAGAAGGTAATCAAAGCAGTATTAGGTTTTCATATTCATCTCTTCCTAAGAAGGGTTTGAAGACAGAATGGCTAATTTAGTTCAGCGTGTCAGTTTAATTTTTCTCAGCATCCACTGAACACTGTATATTCGTACATTACACTGAAGTATTGATTTAATGTGATCCAGTTTAGCATCGTTAGACAATACTTAGACGAGGTCACTGAAGACAAATTCAACTATTCAAGTATCTGAATGATCCCAAAATCACGGGGAAAACACACCGAATAAAAAGGTGGCTCTCAGCAACGAGGAGTTCAGTCACGGGATTTTAATAATGCCCTTTGTTTCCGACTGCTAGCTGCATTTTGTGATTTAAATTGATTGCTTTAAAGCTGGACCACAGAAGAGGAGCTTTTATTATCTGGTTAGCATAATTACTGCCAGCATCTGCATGAATCATGCATCTGTTGGTGGTTGGTCAAATTTTGTAAGGAGAAGAGTGCAAGAAAATTGGCTAATTTATGACATTGTTTGGATTTCCTTCTTGCACACTGCAAAACAAATAGTGCTATTTTGCTCCTTGTTTAGCATAATACCACTTAGAAATATCAGTTTTAAATGGTGAACTGTTTATAGATGAAGTATTGGTATAAACAATGAAATACATCAGAGAAACTCTTGAGAAAAAATGAATTTCAGTTACATATTAAACTGTGATATATTTGCAGGCTTGGGGCTTGTAGGATTGTGTTTTAGAAGTACTACTGCTACGGCCTGACAGAGTTCAAAATATTAGCTTTCCAACTGGCTTCTTGAAAGGACCACAAACACTGACTCTGTATTAGACCAAAACAAACTGAGGAATATTTGACCTCCTGCAGATGCCCTAAAAGAAATACCCTAAATCCTTTCTTTGGCCTAAAAATATGATAATGCACATAAGAATTTCCAGAAAGTACACTTTCAGCTTCCCAATGTCTAAAAGCTCTTTCTAATCCTACTGTCCCAAGAGCTGGGAACTAGTCCAGTCTTACGGCTAGAACATCAATTACTCATTCCTATTTATAGAACACCAACAGCACGCTTGGTGTTTAATGATGCCATGGTAATAACTTTAGTATAGGAAATAAATGGATCAAGACCTGGCTCTCAAAAGGTGGCTTGGAAGACAGACTGCCCCATCAGAATCAGATTTTATGCCATAGCGTTACTCATCTGTTGCTAAAGATTACAATACAAGCTACACAAAGTACAAAGATTCTTCTTATTTCAGGTCAAAAAAATTTTGAGCAAACTGGCCCTTCCTTCCTCCTAAATCTTCATGCTACATAATGACATTTCCCCCCTCCTTTGGTTTAGTAGAAACATGTCAGCCAAAAAAACCACACCATCAGCTGTAGGTGGCGACTTCATTAAAATGCTTCTGAGCCTGACCAGGCTCCAGGGCCTTGGGAGGTCAGGGGTGGAGAAAAAAAAAATCTCCTCTTACATAAAACACTCACATTGCATGTTCAGTGCACTCCACTAACCTCACCAAACTGCTGAGCACTGTAAGTGTCCATAGAGCTAGGTGGACCAGCTTCCTTTGGAAAGGATGGTCACACAATCTCTTCACGTTGCAAAGGGCTGGTACTTCCCTCTTCAAGGCATCAGGGAATTCATGCAAGTCAGCAGCTGTGCAACCTCATTTGTGCTGGATTCCACCCTTATCCTCCTGGAATAAAAGTTTTCTTTAGCCTAACATTTTAATAAAATACGTATTTTCCTCCAAAGTTARTTTATCACTGAAGGGAGATATGGTTTCTCCACACTTCTCTCAGCAGGTATCCATCTCAGCTAGACCTTTTATGACTCAGTGACATCTTGAGAACCCAACCAGAGACAATATAARTAATCTACCATGGCTTTTTTCCCAGGTCCATAGAGCAGTAGGTTATGTCACCTGCCTCCTGGAGCAAAAGGTGGCACAGTAGTTGCATTTAAGCTACTTCTTACACTCAGATTTACAAATGATAAGAGAACAGCAGTAACAAAGGACCATCAGTTTGGCATAGCTCTCTTCATCCCTCTTCTTTCACCAGGTGGGATCTAGCRCACACATAAGGAGTGACAGACTCGCTACAAACACTCCCTGAACTGCTGAGTATCACACCAAGAAACACGTCAGCCCTATCCTCTGCTGTCCTGTTGTTTGAGATGTAGAAATGACAAGGCTCTACACAGTTGGGGGTCTATCTTCCTGCAAATTACTTCTGTTATGCATTACTGCCTCAGGTATAGTCTTCTAAAGGTTCAAGCTATTAGCCATCAGGAATAAAAGAGAAGGTAGACTCTTTCCTAAACAGGACTTCTAAAAATTATTACTGGTGTCCCATCATTGTCTAAGCCYGTCAGCCTTCAATGCTCCATCACTCCTCTTGACTGTACTAGAGAGACCTGAAAGACTAAAAGCTTCCAAGTTACTTGTTCAATCACTTATATTCCACAGTTGGAGCAAGGCCTGTAACAACCAGCTTCATGTGTGTCCAGAATTTCAAACTGTTTGCCTTATACACATGAATCGTTAACAATGAACAGTAAAGCCTAGTTTGTGCAACCCTCYAGCCAGGATTTCATCTAGTTCTAAAAGTACATAGAGCTTTGATTCTGCAAATACACACACGTTTAGCATTAAACATGCAAATAGGTTGCATAAATACGCATTTGCAGGATCACAGTTCAACTCGGGTACGGAACTGTCATCTAATTGTATTAATGTGGGCTGTCTACCATAACATTGTGCCTACAAGCACTGAAGAAAACTGTCTTTTTAGCTCCTCCTTGCATCAGCCAGCTGCACAGATCAGTTTCGAGTCCAGGATTTACAACTATAGTGTTTAAATACAAGTATGCATACATCTTAAATGTACTCTTACAGTACTAAATTTCAATCTTGAAGAAGCAGCTAGAATCAAACTGGAGACAAGGATGAGAGAATAAGGAGTGAGGGTTAGACACTACATCAGTCTGCACTTCAGAAATTCTGCAATTCAGAAATGCATTTAGGAACAACAAGTAATTGGTGGTACGTGTGCGACCAGRGAATGCCACATTGCTGGAGACAAAAATAATGGCCCTGATTCTGTGTTCCTCTGCTATATTTGGGAATCGCCTTTAAAGTATTTTGCACTCCTCATATACAGAGATCATTCAGAGAGCTCTCTGGTGCCTTCTACAAAACCAGGGCAGACCAAAATCTCTGCCACATATTAATTTCAAAAAGCTCTTCCCCTCTAGACCCCAGCCTCCTCAAGCACCTGCTTTGCGCCAGTTCTCGATTTAGGCAGCGAGCACGCTCCCACCTCCTTTGTCGCCGAAGACGGGCTTGGGAGCCGGCGTGCTCTTCCTTGACAGTACCCTCTCTCCAGTGGTGACTCAAAATATATCTTCAGTGAAATAAATCTTCACCTTCTGTGCGAGACTTAAGCAGTTAGTAATACGTATCTAGACAAGAGAGTTTTTCCAGCCACTTTTACTTTCAGGCTGGAGCACATTCTCYCCCCTTAAAAACATATAAAACAGAGGGATCGAGGCATGACCAGCACGAGTGGAGAACATGAGTACATACTGTAAATTTTTTACAACTTCCCACAGCACCAGCCAGCCTTGTACAGCTGAACTTCACCTATTTACAGTGCTCAGCAACCTTATGCATCCCCATCTCATGTCCAACGGGCCTCGGCACCCTCTTAGGAATGCCGTTTCCAAAAAAAAGTATCCCTGGACTGGGCTCCGAAACACCCTGGGAGCTTCTCTCACACAGGCTGTACTCAGACTTGTTTCTGTTCCATTTACGGCCACTTGATGTTGTTACGACAGCATGAAAAATCTTCAGCATACCTGAAAACCAGACCCCTTACACTGGGCAGCTTTAACATTCACCCAGGGAAGCAAGAGCAAACAAAACAAAAGGCTAAAAACAAAGATCCCAGATTCTGAAAGCACTGAGAGGCAAAAGTGATTTTCTTTGCTGTTTTATAAAATTTTCCCCCAATTTGTGGCAATTCACTGCAGTCATAAAATGGCACTAAATCAATCATATGCAGAGAGCATTGAAGAACGCTAAAGTCAACGTTATGAAAACTAAATGCCCAGCAGTCACTTGTAAAAGGGAAAGAGATGCAGTCATTTAAAATATCTTATGCAAGATTGAGAGTTCACCAAACGAGGAAGACCCCCTGCAGTTAGAGGAATTTGACAGGTTTACTGCATTAACTACATTGTTTAAGATTCCACCACATTTTATAGCAGTGTCTTTATGCCATTATTCTGAAAGTAGTGTCAACGTTTCCATTCTATGCCCTAATTTCCAGATTTTATAACTATTACTAAAACTAAATACTTCAGGTTGGATCTAGGTGGAAAAAGTTTTTTTTAATGCCTTTTTATGTCAGTTTGCCTGCCTTTATTCCAGGGCAGCATCACTTCAACTGATTTTCTTCCTTTCCTTCCCTTTTAATACTCAGATGCATATAAGAGTTTTGTTTTRGCCATTTACAGTCATCCTCTTCTTTTCTACTTAAAAAACATAAGTTGCCATTATCACACAACATCACAATTTCAGCCTTTTAAAATAGTTCATAGTCTGATCCTCTCCCAAAACRTTTTTTTGTGTTAATTTTTAAGCCTAGGAATTCAGGGCAAAAAGCTATCACACATTCCCCATCCCTGTAATTGCTCAGCACCTTTGAAAATCAGGCCACTTTCACTGAGATGTCTAAATATAGTTTTAGATATTTAACTTTAGGAACTCAGATTTGCAAAAAAATGAGGTCAAAATGATTAAACTGTGTCCCATTAACTTTAGGCCTATAGAATTAAGTAGTAAAATGACARTAGACACTTAAGACTGTTTTTGTTTCTCTTCCTAGCAAAACTTAGTCCTGAGCACTTCATTTGCACATTTGCAATATTTTTAGCTTTACAGAGACAACTTGCCCTCAGTCCCTGAAATACAGTTGTATGTTCCAGCAGGTTTGCACACGAAGAAGCATTTGCTGAAATGCATGGCAAATTGCTGCCATACCACCAACGGGAAACTAYAGGATCTGGAATCCTCACTCAAAGAGCTACAGATTGGCAGCAYCTTTCTGTGCAAAGCAGAGCTGCCTTTTTCCTTATCTGTGTTTTGCTTTGCAGGAGCCAGAGCTCTGGTTCCTAAAGAGGTAGGATACTACTGACCAGCTGATGGATGGTACCTTGCCCTGCCTGAAGGCCAGAGATCCAGGCTCCTCATAATTCAGAGATATACCACCCTGTGTTTTTCCCCATGGTAGGTCATAACTCAYGCTTTTGACATCAAGTAACAGTTATGATCAAACCAGAACCAAAGGAGTCTGCCTCAGCCTCACCAGAAGGAGAAAACTATCAAACCTACAGTTCAAAAGCTGTGTGGCAAAATGGTAACGATTCAGGAATATGGAATCCACCAAGCATAGTAAGAAACCACAACTACTGCAACTGTTTTAAATCCCACTGCAATCCATACAGTTACTCCCACTGTCAGGAAGATGATGCAAAAAAGACCATATGCACAAATGCAGTAGTAAGGAGCACTATAATGCCCAGAGAGTCATCTGCAAAATGCAATGCTTAATGTGGAACAGATGAAGGAAAAATTGCATTTTTCCCTCCACTTAGATCTGSTTGTGGTTAGTCTGGAAGCCTCAACCATTTTCCTAACTGACATTACATTACTCTGCAGTTATGCGTTTGCATTTTAATGTTTATCTCATAAATCTTGAGCCATACGCTTTGGTCATGTCTGTGGAATATGTGATGTAATCTCACTAGATGTGTGTAATTAGAAAGATATAATCAAAACCCAAAACCTGAAGGGGGATCTTTTCTTTTCCAGACTTTAAATTCATAAGCAATGTTGAAAACAGTCTTGTAATTTAACTCCTGTACGCAGAAGAGCACTGAAGTACACAGTGGATAAGCTGACAGGACTTTGTTTTCTGAGAATAGAAAAACGGTTCAAAACACTCTCCAGTACTTACATAGTATGCAGAGAACACCTTAGACAAGCAGTTTCTACAAAAGTAGATTGCAGTTGCCATTATCTTCAGGACCTAAAAGAATGTGTCTACATCTTCCATTACTGCTACTCAGGARCAAAATATTCAAATTCACTTTCGCCTTCACACAAAACAGCAACACAAAGCTAGCGGTAAGAACTACTTTTCCACTTTAATCACAAGAATAAAATATCATTAAAATGCACAGTCATCTCTGTGGCTTGACTGAAGGGGGAAAAGGTTTGGTCTGGATTTCAGGAGAAGCCCTCCGGGCAGGTTCTGCAGTGCAGCACCTCGCTCACCACGACCGAGGGCTACGCGGGCAGCTCACCGCGAGCTGCGCCTGATTTGCATATAAATTTRCAGGGAGCTTTGATCAGAGATAAATGCGCGAGGCTTGATTAATTTACGTGGCCAAAGGTGCACAACGCTCTTTAAAAACACACCGGGAGACAAAACACGGCTCAAGAGCTTCCAAGGAAAGCTTTATCAGTGGGAAGACTGGCACCGCTTCTCTGCGACGGGCTTCTTATCGCCCAGCTCCATCTGCAGCGAGGCCACCCGCAGCACAGAAAGCGCGCTATAGCAGCGCGTGAGCATTCCGGATTTCCTCTAATTTTCACTTCTAAGGAGCCTGGCACAAACACCAATCATCTTATACAGGCAGCAAACACACATACGCCCAAGTTTTAACCTCTGGCTAAAAATCTTGTTTGAAACTTTGATTTTCATGAAAAATATCCTATTTTCTTACTGAGCAATTTCAGGGAACTATTTCTTTCAAAAAGAAAAAGAAAAGCAGGTCTACAGTGGAAACASAAAACACTAATTGAAACATTTTTCAGTTTAGAAAACTGAGTTTCAGGATTTACCAAGTATTTTTCCCCAAGTTTTACCTTCTGKCTGGCACTTCTGGAGAAGAGTAAAATAAGTTCCTTTCCCAAAAAATGCAGCTCTCGCCTCTTTTTAAATCCAACAGTGTCAAAATTGACTTCCTCACAAATAGATTTCTAAAAATGCTTATGCACATCCTGTGTGACAAAGAAATTTTGAAACCCTTTCACATGTGACAGAATTTTATCCCTTCCTTTAAATCAAAGCACCTGAAGGAAAAATTGTTCTGAAACTAGTTAACTAGTTGCTTTGACCATGAATTGCATCACCCTCTTTTATGAGTGAAATGGTCACTCATTAAAAATGTGTCATATGTTTTACATCATATTAATATCTGCTCCTCAAACTACCAGTCTTATTAAATTCTCAGCATGTTCCCACTTTGTAGCCATCCAGATAACATAGACAGCAACATTAACAGCAATAAAGACATTGCTAGATGTAATGTAGTATCTAATTAACAGTGATCTCCGTGGGGCAAGGCCAGAAGAGGACAACTGAATAAAAATCTGCATTATTTAAAGTTATTAGAATATACAATTAATGGCAGCAGCATCAGTTTTAATTAAAACTTAGAGGTGGTAATTCAAATTGGCTAAATCTGACACAGAAGTAATGGCCCTGCTCAGGTTGAAAGCAATTAGTCAATCTCTAGCCATCCCTTTCTTGTCTTTTCCACTTATTTATGGCTTAATGTCTATTAAAGCCCACCGTCTCCAAAGAAGCAACACTCTTTCCTGGGCGTAACAAGCCACCCAAACGCGTACAGCTCGAGAAGCTGCCGCCAGCTCGTGCAYCCGCTCCCGTTTGTGACTCCCTGTCGATACAGGGGAGATAAAAGTCGCTGCTTCCCAGGGCTGCTTGTTTAACAAGCACCAGGCGCTACCAGGAAGAGCAGAAGGCAGCAAGTCTTAGGGCTGGCAAGGTCTCCAGATTTTCAGGAAACAAAATGATTGCACAGCAGTCCAAAACTGAATGAAATGAATCCATTTGTTAACATATGCCTCTTTATTTTAATCTCCTGTTCTTTTTCAGTGCCAAGACAGTGCTCTTACTCTAAACTGTAATACAAGCCACTTTGTTCCCGAGTTTGCTATATGCTGCCTCAAGAGTGCTYTCCAAATACGCTGTCACCTGTTTTTCTCATTATTTTTGTAATATACAATCGCAAAGTGGAATATTTGCTGTATTAGTGGCCTTTTTTCCTGCAAGTTCACAGAAGTTTCCTTGGTTGTGTATGTTGATCTACTTTTACTAAAGCCTCCCCAGAGTCAGTGAACGCTCTCACGCAAGGATTCAAYTGAATGATCATTGATACAGATTCCTCTATTCTAAAAAGGATAATTTTTTTCTCATTTTCAAGAATAGATCTTCCCCCTCAACCCGTGAATCATTTCGGCTCTCATCTTCTGGCTCTCGCAGCATGTCAGTTCTAATGCTCTGCTGTTCCGGTGACGGACTTGGCAAGTCTGCACAGTTTTTTCACCTGTCCATATTTTTTTTTAATTAAATCTTCTGTATCTTCTCATGCAGCATGTCTCCTTCTAGCCCATGTCAAGATAACATCTCAGCCATATGTGGATAAAAGCCTTTCCCCTCCCTGWCCCAACCAATGCAAACACAGGGAGCGATTCCCAGGAAGCCACTTCTAACAACATCTTTCCTCAATTTCCTTTTTCGGTTTTTCTTTCGCATTCATTCTCCTGAACAGGATATTGAAAGGTTTCTGAACTCTATAAAGGTCACTGCATTAACCGACAGCAAAWCCTTCCCTCAGCCTTGTTAAGATATTTTCTTACTTTTCACAAGTTCAAACTCTTGAGCTTCCGCTTGCTGAGGCTTTTTCCAGAATGCTCTTCACAAAGCTTCTGTATCTCCACTCCAAACCTTTACTTACGTATACACCAAGGACCATGCACCATCTTTCACGATTTCATCTCCTATTTGTTTCTTCATTCCCCAAGTAGTCACCTGTTCCTTGCCACTATACCTTGCAACCCCCCCTCCACACACWCGCACCCCACAGCCTACCCCACTCCGGTGTCAGAGAGAAGAAAAACAACCGAACCAAAAGCCACACGGCCTTGGCCAAGTCTATCAGTTATCAGTTACTCTGTTATTAAGCATGGYGCACACAACACCAGCTAGAAAGGCTTCATCTCGGCTGGTCGTTCACATCCTTACTACTAGCGCCCTAAGTTGCAGCTGCTTCTTTTAACAGTAACTTACTGAGCAGGTGTGGTCAAACAGACACACTGAATATTTGAAGTACGCTCCCCTCCWCAGCAGGTGCCATGGTGGGTTTAATACTGCACTGATTTCCCTAGCTTTGAGTTGGGATTGTTTCCAATTTGGGATTTTTTTCCATGCTTTCAGCAGGGTAAACACAAGAATAAACAGAAGCTACAGACAAAAGCGATATAAGGATGGGGGGGACGCCTGTCCCCAAAGGCGCAGCATCACGAAAGCGTCACGAAGGAGCAAACTTCACCTACGCCGTGAGGCAGAGCGCCGGCTGTGACCCCCGGGACAGCCGCCAGCAGCGCACCACCACACACCCAACACCGCCCTTCCCACGCGGCCGCGCTCCCCCGGCCACCCGGACCAGAGCTGCGCCTCTTCYCCAGTGACACCCCACGACGAAAAACACAGCGTGCTCTTAGGATGGAGTCATACCAATGGGATGATCTGAATCGTGGGCTTGAATTATGGTATCAGCCTTCAAGTCAAAAGCCTTGCTTTAAATATTTTAATCTTAGTTTTCATTTGTATTTTTCAGCTATTTTCCTACTGAAAGCTTGAGTCTTACTGACTGGCATTAGTAAGACATGTTGATTTGAAGACTAAGTAGAGGTTTTCATCCCAGAATATCATACTTCAATTAAGCAGGAAGATACATGTAAACAAACACACTTTAGGTAACTATACTGCTTAGTATTTAGTTGATTTTAAGTTTTGCACAATTTGTCAAACTGCTGAATGCAATGTCTTCCTTACAGAACTTTTTGCTTGGGTGTCCTATCTAACCTTGTTTAGAAACTGAAATTCACTATGCAGGAAAAAAATTACCTTAAGTGTTTTGATTTGTCTAAAGGCTTCCTTAAAATGTGGTATGAGCATCTGAAAAGGGCTATCATATAAGACAAGAAAAACAGTGCTGGCTGTAGTTAGTCAACTGAAAATATTTCAGCTCAAGTGAATGAAATATTTACTTAGGAACTGGAAGAGGGCCTCTGCCCATTTTTTTTTCCAGTTTAACCTAGTTTCTAAATAGAAGTTACACTATTGAATTGAACTACACCAGGTGAAATGAGTGTTCTTTCTGCAACTGCTAACATTGATCAATTACTTTAACAAATCCTGGTGCCTAGACAGTAGGTTACCTCAGTTAAGCTCTCCTCAAGACTCTTTTCCAGCAAAACTCAATTATTATATTTTTAAAAACACATTTTTGTCCATATCTTTTCATACAATGAGGTCCACAAATGGGGTGATAGAAGGGAAAGCCCAAGTGTTTGGGGGGATTTTTTTGTTTTGTTTTTTAACCTGACATTCTGTATTTAAGATTATTTGCTGGGCTTAATTCCAAGCCAATAGCTAGAAGTTTTAATGTTGAATTTTAGTCCTGTTAAACTAGGACATCTGTTTAAGCTTCCAAGACCTTTGATGCTTACAATACTTACAAAAATAAAGAAAGGAAATTTAATACTTGAAGAGGCAAAGGGAAAGAGGCCAGAGCTTCAGGCAGCATCAGGGCACAACTTCTGTCAAGGCCTGGTCCTAGGCCAAGGACTATTTTTGAGTATAGCCTCACGGTCTAAAAGCTAATGTCAAATATTGCCCTCCCAAGACCTCCTGTGATTTTCCTTCTTTCCCTGTCTTTCGCTAACGTACATTACTCCAGTCTCAGGGTTGACTCACACGCAGTTTAACTTGTGCATAGGATGAAACGTGAGGAAATGATCTCATTCCGAACCCAGCAGATCTTTTATTGTTCAGCCATCGATATGGGAATTTCCTGCTGCTTTTCTAATGCAGCTTTTCTGGGGCGCTCTCAAGACYGCAATACAGAACGGATGACCAAGTCAAGATTTGTAAATCCACAGCAGGATGGTGTGCCAGAGTTCACAGATGTCTAATGAATAATTTTCTAGAGCAATCCTTTGCCATATACAAGATAATGCCCAAAACATTACGGAAAGTCTGATGATTATAACAGCCCCAGAGCCAGTACGTATCTGATGTCATCCTCACGTTACAAACTTATATCCCACGTTCAAAMCCCTCTTCAAAGGGCAACAGCGAGTGAATTACCCTCTAGACTACACAGGAAACGCATCCGTTACAAGTGATACCGAATCCCTCCAACTACCTCTAAAAACACAATTATCTCCCAGCAATATATTATTTCTGAGAATTGCTCATATCATAGCCCACTGCTACTAAATTAAACCACCAGCATCCCTCAAATAAAATGAGAGCTCGAAACATCAATTTCCGCCTCATAATCCTTTGAGGCATTTATAATGCCAAACTGCCACAACGCAGCCACGCAGAAGGGGCTCGGGCTTTTTCTAGCCCATGTAATGCAGGTGAATGGTTTCTAGTAGTCAAATAGAAAGCAAAGTTTGCTCTTTTTGCTTGCTGCTCTTTTGTAAACAAGAAAAAAAAAAAGACTGAGGCTTGCATCTAAGTCTGAATTTAAGTGTCTGTACTTCTGATGTACAGAGGATATTGAAAACAACCTTCATTTCCTGTAGAAATCACAAATAGACCAGTTTAATCACACTCCAGCTTGCTGCCACTCTACTAAGACCACAAAGACAAAAAAAAAAAAAAA
>NW_028186401.1:7255599-7266579 GCF_003343005.1 Rhea americana
ACACACACCTGTATAAGCATTCCTGTCTCCAGTGTTAGCTTTACAACAACTTATCAATGAACCTAATGATGAGGAAAAACAGCTGTACAGGAAATAGGAGAAAAAAAGAAAAGATTTGCAGAAATAGTGAGTAGCCTATACAAGCTTTTTGTATGTTTTGCTAGTCACCTGCCTCTCTTGTTAGAGAAGTGCAGCTTYCACTGCACCTAAAAACAGCTATAATTTAACTCATAGGAAAAACTACAATAATTTAAATTTGCTCATTCTTTCTTTCAAGATGAATGCGCTGTATTGTACCAAAAAAAAGGCTTATGCACTGTGTTGTTAGTAAAATGAAATCACAGTAAATGAATAAGAATTCCACTCTGAACCGACATGCTGAGAATATAAATTATGTTTTATAAAACCATCATACATAACTAATCGAGATAGGTGCTGCTCACGTGAGCTATTAGACAACACTCTAATAAGCTGCGGTCTAGTTTAGTGGAGATAATTTTAATTGACTCAAGGGTGTATCCCAGTGGTCCTGAAATTGTTATGAAAATGTATTGCAGAGAAAGAATGTTCCCTCAGCTGTGGGGAGCAGAGTCACTGCAATCTAATAACGCTCTGGGTTTCCAACTGCTAGATGCGTTTTGCGATTGGAAGTGATTGCAGTGAGGATGTAGATGGGCCACATCAATGGAAGCTTTTATCACTGGTCAGCATAATTACTGCCACCGTCTGCACTGTGTTTGCATCTGCTGGAGCTTGGTTAAGATTTTTGGAGTCACACTCCAAAACCATTACAGTGGCAATTTACATGAAATGCTGACTTTCATCTCCTTGGGCTTTTCTGTTTGTCTTTCCAAGAGGACAAAATAAAGCCCCAGCAGGTTTGCAACATCCCAGTACCTGAACAACGTCATGAAATTGTTGTCAACTGCTGATGAACAAAGAGAGGAACAGCAGTTACAGTGAAGCATCCTCTGATATTCATGAACACTGTTTAGGAATCTAGCTAAACAACAAATAAGATATTAACAACAACAAAAAAAAATCTGTTCCTTTTACTGACCACATTTTGCCACATTCAAAATACTTCCAAAGATTATGAGATTCTGCAGCTTGGAGGTATTTAGGATCTTGAAATAACAGATCTCAAGCCAGAAATACAGCTTTTTTCTTTCTTAAAAAAAATAATAATGAGAGAGAATTAGAAAGAGCAACTGTTATAACTGGTCTCAACTGAAATCTCTCTGTGCATGTATTACATTTCTCCTGAAAAAAATAATAAAAAATAATAATAAAAAAAAAGCTTACTCTTGCACTTCCTCCTCTTGCTCTCTTGGAAGGCAATAGCCAGCTCCTTGATTTTAAAACAAGCCCACGGTGGTGTAATGCTCCTCATCTGATTTTCCTATCAAAGGCTTTTTGTTGTAGCACTTGGCTAAGCAAAGCTTTGCCCATTTTATGCTGTTGACCATATGCCACAGACTCACAGCAGGTCACAAGAGTACATCTTCCAGGGCCTCAGGCGCTATGCCTAAAGCTTTGCTTTCAACATAAATCAAATCCAGAGTTACAGCCCTAATCTTCAAAGCCTTCCAGAGGATTGTCCTCAGCCACCTGAAAGGCCCCTTCCTGCCCCACTGCCTTCCCACAACAGCTCCGCTGCTCAGCAGCGGTCAAACCATCAGCCAGAGGCTGAGATTCACGGCCACGGAAAATTGTGTTCTCAGCAGCCGGCAGCAGCTGGGACAGACTTCTGCAAGGGGTTAGGCTGGGCTGCGATTCTCACCACTGTCAGAACAAAAAGTGGGACTCACACCTTTGCTTTTGCCCTCCCAACCAAGTTTTTGAAGTAGCCCATTGAAAGGGGGAGGAGAAAAGGAATTAGAAAGAGCAACTGTTATAACTGAGAGGATTTTTATGTGTTTTGATACCACTGCTAGTACTACAGAGAGACTGGTCTCAACTGAAACCTCTCTCTGCATGTATTACATTTCTCTTCAAGGAACACACATATGAGAATTCATTTTGCCTTAGATTTTGTGCCTGACAACTAGAGGGAACGTAAATATTTAGCAGAGGCCTCTGACGGGTTGTTGGCCTTGTTCTGCATGCCTGCAAAACAGATCAGACCTTATCAAGGACAAGCCAGACACCAGCACACCCCCAAAAGGACCCCCAGGCCCTGCAATGGCAGTTTCACTTGTTGAGCCAAATGGGATCTTTCAACTTTCCCTGAGCCAAGCCAGTGCTGGAACACGCACGGTGCTGAGCTAAAGCTATTCATCTAATGCACTTGTAACCAAAGATTTTAAGATCAGCTGCTCTGCCACTGCTATTGCATACATGCAGGTATACACCTCCTGTTGGTATCAGTTTGGTTCTGACCACCTCTGATGGAACCAKGGAAGAATCCTGTCTCCGAGAGCAGTCAAAACCAGCTTGAAATACACGGTATCCCTAAATACAAGGTTTGGGATGCGGTGAGTTGCAAGTGTTCATGATATACGGGCTACCAACATAACAAGTTAAGACTTGATTTAAGAGGTATAGTATTTAACCTACCACAGTAAACACTTTCTGAGAAACTATATGCTAAAAGGGAATATCGCTCAGGTACTAATTGCTCTGCTTTCCACAGAGCTAGGAAACACACGCAGACAGTAATACACTTTTCAAGAATGTTTGGTGCATTAACCACAGAATTACATACAAATAGTTCTGACTAAACCTTGCTTTTAGGTACCAGTATAAAGCATGCCAGGAGGAGGCAAACTGTACTTAACAGTCTATTCAAATTTTATTCAAAGAACAAAAATGAAATTCAGTTAAGACTTTTCAAATGTTCCATCAATGCCAAATCCTTATTTGCAATGTATAGAGCTAAAGTGAATAGAGGGATCTATCAGTTCAAATTCTCATCCTTAGATTCTCTATCATTATTAACTACAATCTTTCAACTGAATATAAAATTAGTGTCACTCAAGGTAATAGCTTTCAACCATGTAACTTGATAAATCTATTATTATTACATTCCATTTTTTCTTTTTCTGATGCAATTGCACAATATTGGCTGCCATAAATTAATTGTTCTTTTAATAGAGTAAGACCAATTTAATGAATTCAAATATGAAAAGGTCTAAATTGATTTTTTCTTCTCCCCTCTTATCAACCTGGACCACAGTCCCTGTCATAAAAGTACAGGCTTTCAAAAATAATTGTTCAGTACCCAATTTAAAAGCTTCAGTGAGAGGTTGATTTGATCTTCTACCTAGCTCCCAATTAAAAGAAACACACTATAAAAATAAGGTTGTTTCAAGATAGTGATGACAACATTGAGTTTGATACATTTATTTAAAGCCATAAAAACATAAGTTAAAAGCAAGATCTCTAAATCAAAGAACAAATGTTTGATTTTATGCAGAACATTCTTTCCAGAACATTTTCTAAATAAATAGAAGTATCATGCTGTACTGATCTTTATAATTGTAGGTTAACCTTTGGTACATCTCCAAAGTACAAAATAATCACCTTTATGAAAATAGTGGTAATCACTAGTTCGTTTTTAAAAGCATGTAATTAAAAAGCAGTATTTTAAAAATAAATAATCAAGATTGTTTATTTAAGCTTCACTGTGGATGACTACTCACAGGTTACTAATAATACATACAGACACTAACATAAAAGAAATTGAGAAGCAAATGGCAACTATCTACCAACAGTTGGCCCAAAGTTCAAATAGAGGTAACTACTGCTAAATACCACTTCCCCTAGTATGTCCTCTTCCAAAAGAGGAATCTTTGCAAAAATCATTTATGAAAAGGTAAAGCAAATGATGTTAAAATAATCGATATTTCATTTAGGATGCACATAATGCATCACTCAATAGTGCCTTAATGGTGGGAAACGGATCACATCCAGAAAAATCTAAAACCAAATCCTATAATAAATATTAGTTCATCTGTCAGGCAATCAACCAGACTATTTCTGATGAATCTTTCAATCATACCTTTGAGTCAAAGCTGCGCCCAGTCACTGAGGGATAACTAGCAAAGTCGGACACTTGTGAGATCTCAGACAGGCCTAGGTTTTTTGAACCATCATTTCATACAGAAAACAAACAAACTGCTGCCACATCACACTGATAAATGATATCTTAAATACCCTTGTAGGATCATGTATCATAGGCCAGAGTTGAGAACGCTGAGTACTCTGGAGTTACTTCTCCTGCCCTCACCTTGCCACGGGCAGATACCCTGCAAAGCCCACGTCTTCACAACCGAGCCTGTCAGCTAACCCTGCTCTTGTGCAGAAGAAAACTGCATCTTCTGGAGAGTGTTACACATTTGCTGCTCTCCCTTTGCACTCCCTGCAGGTTTCAGAGACAACCTATTATGTAAGGCTGCACCCTCAACATATTTTTCTGATAACATGGTAACACACTTGCATGCAAGGGATCACGCAGTTCTTCAGGCTGGTCATGCTCCTACAGTATCTTCTTTAAAATTACGGAAAGAAAGATGATTTCTTTCATGCTATAAAGTCTCTCGCTTTAGGTGAGCTGCAGCATAAGTTTTAAGGTATACTGCATGCATTTTAGCTATATACACTGCATTTGTAACCTGTGGCTTGTGATTARACACTGTTTCCAGAAGGGCTTGTTCGGTGATCCAGTTATTGGATTTGAGTTTGATTATGAATTCTTCTCTTCACTATAAGCGAACACTTCATTCTCTTGCTCAGCCCCTATAGTTTGGATCCAGTATCATTTGTTGAGAATATTTCCAATTCCTGTGCTCTATTCTGCATTTGTTACCAATAAGGAGTTAGGGGCCTCATTAAAGGTCATCTCTGCCAACCAAACACATGCAGCCCTGTAATCGATTCCAGGTTAGAAATAAAAGGCAACTCACTGAAGTCGGTAACGGTAGCTGACCAGTTTTCTAGCTACGTGCTTGTTTTGGGCATACTACAGYGTTAATCTGGGGAAACAAGTAAAGAAGAAAACACTGAAGTGAGAAAACAGTAAAGCAAGAACACTTTGCAAATTTCATTTTTCAAACTGCACTCAATCACAGATTAACATRAAAGCTATTATCATTGAATACTAAAACCAGTAATGGCATCCTTAGCTATTTTCATAGTTTGTTCTTTTTGCCTACTATTTTGGGAAATCATTGAGTCTTATCATCATCCAATGATCAGAGGAACTATTAGACAGCAAAGCTCTGGCATAGCTATAATACAGCCTGCTACACCATATTGCTTTTTGATATTAGAATGAGATACAGCACTATCTTCTGGATGATGTTCCTGCAGCTATAGCAATCTTATCTTTGGAAACAAAAATCAAAAGAACTTTACTTGATGGTGCACTACCTTGCTCAGCCCTTACTGAAATTGGCTGCTGGAGAGGACAATTACTCTTCTACTGACTGCCCAAGATGTCCACAAAAACCTAACACAATATTGTTGATGACAATACACTTTCATTTCTAAACAAGTTATTGCAAATGCACCAGCCAGTTCAGGTACTGCAAAAGAAAGCATTCAGTGACAAAAGAGGGAAAAAGTCATTATATTAAATTATTCTGAATTAGTTACATAACTGGCATTTATCATATAGGAGAGTCATCAACTGACCTGTTTAAACATTCTCATCATATGCTTATCACTCCATTTGCCTTTTGGGGATGTTACCAAGGGACTTAGCCAGAACTGTCAAAATAATGAAACATCTACCTCTCCTGGTAGAAAATGGAAGAGGGTAGCTAGCAACTGATTTTTTTTGCTAGCAAAACATAGGTAGGAATTCAATTCATGGACAAAGGTTTTAGAGATTCAGAAAAAGGGGCGAGGGGCACGTGTTCAGTCACCTTTAGCTTCATGGCAGAGGCTCTTCTAGGAATCTGTTCCAGTCAGACTATTCAAAGTCTCCAACCACACAGGATATATTTATGCAGTTCCACTGGTATGCTGGGGCCTGTGGGGACCGTAATTGACAGCTAGTTTTTCACTAAGCAAACTGTAGCACAATATCAGAAACAGACCTAGGTTTTTCCTGAACTGTACCACGTTACAATCTGGGCGCAGTGCTTTTGTTAAGGTCATGCATGGGATACTTTAAGTATAGCATTCCCATCAGCTTAAGCTCAGGGCAGCCAAAGGAGAAAAAAATTCAAACCAAACAAGTCAGCTAGATGATGCAATAGGGAACACTTTTGAATGTTGTCCAAAAAATAAATAAAAAAAAATCCTAGAAACCTCATTCTAAATAGAGTAGACTGTGACTTAATCACACAAGCCTTTATGAAAACCTCAAAGCATCATGAGATTTTTGTAAAGGTTTTCAGAGTTAAGTTTACTAAAGACATTCAACCTCATTCCTTCAGTAAAGATTTTTCTATTTCTTGTGTTCTTTTCCTATGAAAAAATATTGAAATTAAAAGTATATGGCTGCTTTTTATTTTAGCAAAACATAACAGATGTGTTCTAATATTTTACAATATCTCCAACTTATTTTAAACTGAAACTCAACATTTGCTCATTGCAAAGCAGTGAGAATTAGAAAACTCTCTCAACAGGCTCTCCCAGATAAACTATCAACACATGAGAGATTTGCTGAGGTAATCTGCAAAACATTTACCATTAACTTTTCCTGAAAGTAGTCGTTCAATCACTGCATCTTTTAAACTTTGCATTGCATAAAGATGACGACCTGTGGGTGGCCCAGATATTGATTTTACAAAGCAAAAACCTTGCAAACTTATTCATAGTATGATTCACAAGTTATTATACAATGTGTTTCACTAGCACTTCTCGCCCACTTATGATTTCCAAAAGCTCAGGAGGTAACCACAGCAATTACTTACACAGAAAAGTAATACACTGCATTATAGAAATAATATGTTTTAGCAACATATACACAAAGGAGGAGTCAGCATCATGTAAGCAGTCAGGTCTCCACGGACCACCAGTAACTTGCATCTTCCCCCCCCCCCATTAAAAAGTTAACCCTATCAAGATTTCAGTTAAAGTGTGGACACTTTCTACAGGCAGTGTCTGCCGCTCTGACATGAAAAAGTGAGAAACTGTCACACAGAAAATTCCCACGTTTTTGCAAACGATCCTTACTTAGGAGGCTAGTGCCCTGTTGTAGTCCAGATTTTCCCACAGAGAACCTACCAGAATCTCACATGAAACCAAAAATTAAAAAGAAGATATTCAGGTCTTTTAAAATAGAAAACTAAAAAAAGTGAGGGCAGGGAGGAAAGGAGGGAAAATTATCAAGAGCAATATTTGAGTGTTTACATAGCTCTGCTTTTCTCTCTCAAGGGAAGCATTTGGGAAGTTTTGCACGGTCAGGACCTTCCCCTCCCACACCAGACCTACACTGCCACCAGGGTGACATACACAAGTGAAAGAAGAAAAAAGGAGTGGCCACTGGATTAATTAACATCCTTTTCCTTCCATGTAATGAGACATTATAAGCCCTTAATGCAAACATCTTTTCCTCTTGAACCAAGCTCTGGAAAAACAATAGCTCAAACCCTTTTAGGTCATCAAATTCTCACCACTGGAGCAGGATGTCATTTCATGAAAAGAAAAGGATCACTGAGGTTACAGGAGGTAACTAGTTCTCCCAGCACAGATTCAAAATTTCTCCTTGCTACATATAAAACTTGTGGGGTATTTTTACAAAGCCCMCAACAGCTAAAACTTAGCTCCGAGTGTAAGTCAACACCACCCAAAGGAGGAGAGTGAGAATGTGGGGTGGGCAGCTCAGGAGGACCCCTGGGACTCCTACCATCACATGAATTCCCTTGAGTGAGTCCATGAGACACTCCTAAAATTTTTCCTGAGCATTTTCATAATCAAAGCTAAGGATGCAGTGGAATCAACAAGAAAAAAAAAGTTTTGTTTCGATAGCTTTAGGTCTTCCTGTCTCAAACTCTCAATATCTAAAGCTGATTTGGGGGCCTGAGCTCCTTTCATCACTGCTTCTAATCAACTGAAGGAGAAAGGTGATCTCATCTGATTGATTTTCGTTGCCTACAGCTAAAGTCTCTTTCTTAAAGGAGGTAGCAAAGTTGTCACCACACAGCATTTTTTTTTCCTTATAGAACTGTGCACACAGTGAAATACTAGAGACATGTACCAGACTGAGCCAGTAAATTCTTCTAAAGGAAGAATATGTATCATATTTTACCTTCATGGACCCTCCAGAGCTGTAAAATCAGAATTTGTTAACCCTTTCATTCTGTTATTCCTTGATAATATTTATCAATCCTCCTTATGACATGTCAGACTCCTAAGTGTATAAGAGTAGTCGTCTCAGGCCCAAATAATTGATTTCCCATTAGGTTTTAGTCTGTTGAAATGGAAAGAAAATTAATCCCAAAGCAGTCCGTGTGAAAATATTTTATGTACTTCCAGTTTAATGGAAAATATTAGTAAAGTCAAGCCTTTGAGACATCGAAGAGTTTTGCCTCTTAGAACAACTTGAATGTTTCACCTCCAAATAAAAGCAAAATATATTTCACTATTCCCACTTTCTAGATAGTTATACTCCCACATACAGTACCTCAGTTTCCGTAAGAGAAACTTGCTGGCCTCAAGAACAAAAGAGCTGCTGTTTCTATCATCATACAAAGGACAGGAGGGCTATTTTCTGTTTGCTTTTAAACCATGCTGGATTTTCATCATCTTTTCCTGAACAGAAGCTTTCAGACTTTTAGTCATGTTACAACAAACTAGTTTTGCAACAGACATGAAAGCAGGCAGGAAAAGAACTGTTCTGAACTGCAAGCTCATGTCATTGATTTTCAGTGAGCTGCATCCAACCATATATACTCAGATGAAAATTTTACCCTACAAACATTACCCATTCCATTGCTCCAGGGAACCAACTGATCATTGGGGTTGGACAAAAATTTTCTTCTTTTGACCACTGCTTTCTATTGAGCAGATACTTTCAATAAYGTATCCAAATGATGCCAAGGTCTTCCCCCCCCAACCCTCCAGCAGTGAATTTTGAATCCAGCAATGTGTGCAAGTTCCTTCTGATGCAAGATGCCTTACACTCGTCTACACTTACTTTCATATGCTGTCAAGCTCCTTACTAGGCCAGATRCATTCAGACAGACAACAGCGGCTGTTGGGCTAGGAGCAGCAGAGAGGTGCAGGATCACCTCCGTCACACAACCYAGGGCACGTGCTGGCACCAGGAGAGCTCATGCAGAAAGCTGAACTTCCATTACCACTGGCCTCCACWTTACATACAGCCTCAGCCTGACACCTGATTTGGTCAGGTTCTTGAACTCCTGCCTAGATCTACACTATAGCTGATCAAGCTAAGCACTTCTGTCATCCATTTGTTTTATTAATCACTTCTACTGTAAGATTTGTAGTATATTAACAGTACTGCCTTTATACAGAACCTTTGAAAAAAATCAGACCATTTCATTGCTGACAGCAGATTCATTCCTGTTATCTGAAACAATGTCTACATAATAAGTACAATCAAGAGAAMGAACACAATTATGTTCATGCATTTAGTGATGATGTAAAATTCAGAATTCAAGAGTTCTCATTCAATTTATCTGGCAACTTTGAATATAAAGGGATACAACACAGCCACACTGACGATGGCAGCTTACCTAGTCAGGTTTCAGCAATACAGTTCAAACACTGGGACCTTGGTAGCTTGAGCGACCCGAACAGCTCCTGTGGTGATACTCGAGCCAAACTTGACACCACTTCCAGCATCTTTGTGCAGCACTGCAGCAATGCGACTCCCGTGTAGCCCTGCCCTCTGTTATTTTGTTTTCAGGTATTGCTGAGACTAATCGYAGGAGTCATGGGAGAGCTCACAGTTCTATCACCACTGGAAAATGCAAGGGCAGAACAAGTTGACTAGCAGTACTCTTTCTTCCCCACTTTCATGCTTGTTAGGGATAGAGGAACCTTCCTCAAGTTGAGTTTAACAAGCACATCTATCTCATACAAAACCTTTCCTTACAGTCAAGCACAAGAGTGCACAGTGCATGGTAAGAACATGGCCAYGACACTGTTTTGAATATCCTAATTCACATCTAGTCCCTTGGGAACTACTGCCAGCAGGAACAGATTTACTACTCTGTGCCAAGAAGGTATAATAAACATGGCAGTCTTCAGCAGCTCCCTAACATCCCCACCATCTGCTACAATAAGATATTAATGTGAAACAAGTGTCACCTGGGTCTGAATGCTGACACTTGCTCTCAGAGTGCAGTAAAATAAAACTCATGGTAACCAAAATGGGGTGTGACAGTACAAGCTATGCCATGGGAAACATCTTTCAGTGGGCTGGCCTGTCTGACAGCTGTGAAAACCCACATGAGCACGAACATTTGTTACATACACTTTTTTTTTTAAGGCTGAATTTTCATTCCTGATGATTTCAAGGTCCATTAGCACTGTAGTATGTACAATGCAATTGTAGGGGTTGGATAACAGAGGATCAAAAGGCAGGAGGAGCCTTGACRTCTTAAATGGGACTGGTGAAACCAAGATTGCTTATCACAACATCCTGTAAGTCAATTTGAAATTTCCACAAAGTGCCTAGAGAGGAAATACATTTCAGACCGACAGTATGACAAAACCATGTCAAATAACTGCTGTAGCTAGATGGAAAGTAATGGAGATGTTTTGGCATTCACACTGCTCCTTACTGCTCTCATCATGTTTCTAGCTTATTAGAAATCAATGTGAAACAAACTAAATCTGGGTGGCAGATGCTAACCGCCTCCAGAAACATTCAACTCCCTCTGTATGAAGACAGAAAAAGACTAAGGCAAAAGTCCAGGTTCCTTACGGTAACAACTGGGGAACTGGTTCCCCAGCAGCCGGTTCCTAACAAGCTTTGCTTTGCACAAAGAAACTCAAAAATGGATGAACTTTTGCAACGGATTAAAAAACAAACTACACAGACATCAGGAAAAAAAA
>NW_028186401.1:7266589-7356434 GCF_003343005.1 Rhea americana
AAAAAAAAAAAAAAAAAAAAAAAAAAAAAAAAACACTTTCCAATCAATCCTTTGACTACATGCAGGCCTTCCTGCAGCAGGGAAAGCCCTGTCAAAGAATTAATCCCAATGCTATTTGAAACCTAGCCAAGATAATTATCTGATCCATATTTTACCTCATGTTGGGACTGCTTGACACACCTAATCAAATCCACTCCTCACCAAAACTCGCTGGTTTCAAATCCAAGACAATATATAAAACACATTTCAGATGGAATTGTTCAACACAGAAAACATACAGTTCAGCTAGAAAGATTTCAGATATAATCCAATCCCGCTGTGTATCAAAGATTTTCAGGCTGCTTGGCATTTTTTTTTTCATGGACATGCTCATTAAAGAGAGATAAGAGAGTCACCTTCTTTTGACAGTATGGAAGCTTCCTGTCACCCACGGCTTAACACTAAACATTGCAGAGGAAGAATCTCAGTATACATCAGCTTTACGATAAGAATCATGAAAAAGCAGTAGAACATTTTGATGGTCTGAGATTCTCGACATTTGGAAAGTGACAGGCAACACTGTCCGCAGAAAGTCCATCTGAAATACCATTCAGATTCCTTCCTAAAAATTAAAAGGAGTTGAAGAAGGAAACATTGTCCTATTTTTCTCATGCTGCGTGTTTAAGAGAAAATTTTGTGTTACAGGTCTATCGTCACCAAGACCTCACTCTCCAGACAGATATGCTAACGGCTTAATTCGTGAGAACTGTACGAGAGCAATTGGAGCCTCACAGTCCTGATGTCTGAACCTGTCATTGATTTGTCCAGCAGATATATAAGCAAGCACCTTCACTACTGTCCCTACAAATTTCAGCCTAACACCAGCCTGAACAGCAGACATGAGACATCCATTTGCCACTACTTCTAGGCCCTGAGAGCAGCCAGCTAATGCTACCTCAAGTCCTCTGCTCTTGGCAGAAGGCRTTCATGTTTGCATTCAGGTTTTGCAAATTAGAAGTGCTTGCAGCCATTGTACTCTACCCCTCGTAACAGCAATCTAGAGATTTTAAGATAACATTACAAAGATATAACAAACAGAAATGGTGCAAACAGATGTTAGATGACCATAGTAAAGGAATGAATTTAGTTCAACTTAGAAAGAATGAGATCTTTCAGTTGTAATAAAACTCCTGATCTGTTCAGAATACAACAAATAGCCAAACCTCACGCTTGTCATCCACACAAGCTCACAGGTCAGAAGTTCAACCAACACTCTTTCCAGCAGAAACAGCAGAGCTAAGGAAAATTCTTATTGCCTACTAGTGACCATAGTAAAGCAAAGGCAAGCAATCATCTTCAGATCTCCTCAAGAAAACTAAAACATTGTAAATTGTAAGGCTATTTCCTATAGCCGTCATATAAATCGAAGCATTCACCTATACAGTTTCAGTCCCCTGGAGCTCTTCCCTTATTTGAAGGGCATGCTGTTTCTAATCTGCATCATAATAGTTATTTGGTCATACCACAGAAATCACAAGCAACATCTCCACACAGGAGCCTGCTGTGTTTCCAAAAACTCTCTCCATCAATCATGTCTTTCACTTTTCTTTTTTCTTTAAAACAAAAAAAAAAAACAAAACAAAAAAAAAAACACACTTTAAGCCATTACAACATTATGGTACCTGAGCATCCATTCTCCACAAAGCTCTGGGATTTAGAAAAGCGCACACCCAGATGTGCTAGCAGAATGCAACAGTATTTCACTATTAATAACAACCATGCTCCACCTTTAATCTGCCTCTTATTCTCTTACCTGTTCACATGCATGTGGGCCTAAATCAAACTGTTATTCTGCTAAAAGATGAAGAAATGAACAAAATAAGTGTTCCCTGAATAAACCTCTCCAATATCAGTGARGGAAAAATACTACTGGGCCACATGTAGCTCAAATATTTCCTATGATTCTGTTAGACCAGAAGGCATCCATTGTCATGTTATATAGTGCTGCAGTTAGACCCCATGGAAATATCTTGGCATCCTCCTGAAGCCATGAAATGCAGATGTAGCAGTCTGTGCTGAGCTGATGCTTTGGAGGTGTGCCATCACACAAACTTAGCACATTATTAATCTGGTCACAATTTCCATTTAAACTCAATGACACTTAAAATAATATGTTTTTACATTTAAATTATAGATAGGCTCAGAAATATTTTAATCAGTAATCAATTTCTCACTCCACCCAAAAACAGATGGTAAAATACTTCAATTAATAGCAGAAATGCATGAACAAAACAGACCTAGAAAACAATAATGCTAAGCATCACAAAGTGTGTTTATTAAATGGGCCAAACCTTGAGCTTACCAGAGTCTGCAAGAAAATCTCACTGATTTCAGCAGGTTCAGGATTCGGTTCCGATTTGTAAAGCACATTGAGATCAAAATTGAGGCCTATAAGTCTGCACTTAGTGATGGGGCACACGTGGGTCTTTGCTGAATTCTTATGACTGTACTTGGGAGGATTTTCGTATTGAATATACCTTCTACCCATAATCAAATAGTATATTTTCAATTATTCAGAGAATCTGTAAGGTTGGAAGGGACCTCTGGAGATCATCTAGTCCTACCTTTTTTTTTTTTTTGGTAGGACAAAGAGCATTACTGTACATATTATGAAAGCGATGCCTCAACTTTTAGCAAGTATGTAATACTTTATTTTTTGTAATACTCCATTCAAAAGCATCTTCTGGAAATACGCAGCTTGTGCTGAAAATAAGCAATAATAATAAATTGTCACTTTTTTTTTTCCAAAATGTTGTATAGAAACTTATAACACCATACATAAGTCATGTAAGTGTGGGTTACTGAAAAATAATAGTAATATACTATCTGGTTATAACCTTGTTCTAGCTTTAGTGATACTATAAGGAATAATATTTAACTTAGTACTTGTAAGCAGCTTAAGTGTTAAACTAGCATTTGAAGTCAAAACTGCTCTTTCCCATATTATCCTCTACCGAGTTAGGAGACTAAAGTCTAGATTTAACTAAATTTGATGTTTCTAGGTGTGCTCAAAACTCAGCCAGATTCTAGTGAGCTTATGTATGAAGGAAAAGGAGATACATCCTGGAGTGTCAAAAGAAGTTCTTAAGTCCAGCATGACAAAATTAGCTTCTTGAATAAAACATCTGAAAGCTGATTGTTTGGATTAAGAGGACAAAGAATTTACTTTTCCCCATCATCATTCTTGGACATGACAACACCCGCTTGAATGAAGAAAAAAAAAAAAAAAAAAAAAAAAAAAAAAAAAATAAAAAAGAAAAACAATATGTAAAAAAAGAAAAAGAAAAAGAAAAAGAAAAAAAAAAAAAAAAAAAAAACACTCTTAACTGAAGGTGAAGTTCAGTTCCAACAGCTAGAATTTGGCAAGTTTATGAGGCCAAAAGACAAACGGTGCTACCACAGAGCCACCTATAACAGCTACCCAGCCAAAAGTGTCCATAATCTGACGTCTGGCTATAGCTTCACTCAACATCTCTTATTAGAGAGCATAAGATTCAGAGKACAAACCTGGCAGAGCTTTGTTACCTCCTACTTCACAACAGCACAGCCAAAAATCACTACACAGTCTGATAAGCTGCCAACGGAATGAGATGACCAAGGGAAGGAGCAGTCGTAACGGAGAAGGTGAACACACGCCTCCACTCTCCAGGATGGACGATTCCAACACGGGATGCCTGTTCCCTCGTAGCATGGGTTCACTTCCTCACAGGTCACCGAAGAACACTGTCAAGCCACCACTTCCCAGTTATACTGGTCTTTCTAGACCAGTCATCACACCAACATTTATTTGGCAGTTATCAACCTTGCAGCCCATTTATAGCCAGAACACTCTTTTTACTGGCTGGAAGTTTTGCAGGATAAAGACCTGCTTTTAGCAGCAGCTGAAAAAATTCAAAAGACTGAATGCACATCTTCCAAAGAAGTTGATTTCCTGGTTTGCAACATACTTGCAATAGTTATTATTAAAAATAGCATCTAGTACATCTTTGATTAATTTCTGCTGCGATTTTGCAGCATTCCCTACGCTTATAAAGGAAATATTTCACAATTCACAATAAATATTTATACATTACAAGTAATAAATATACTGTTGCTAATAATGCTCTCTTTTGCTCTCTTCTGCTAATTACTTTCTCAAGACATGCTATTTTATATGATTAAACTAAACCCCAGAGCAACCTTGAAAAATTAAATTTAAAAAGGGAAATAAAACACTGAGTAATTACACACTTCAACATGGTTTACAACTGGCCATCTTGAGCAGAGGGTCAAAAGAGGTAGGACAAGGGAGGCTTTACCTCCATCCTCAACACCAACACCTCACGTGCTCTGCTGCACCTTATCTGTGGAGAAGCTACCAGAAAATGCAGCAAAGAACAAGAAAAAGATGCACAATGTCTTGAATCTCATCCTCCATCAGCTTGGAAACCACCACTGTCCATTCCCACTCTGCCTCCTCCTATCATGGAGCCAGATGCAGAAGGACAAGGAAAATCCCTGGCACCATCATCTGTCACAGCTGTTCCTAAAAGGTGTGCAAAACCTCTTCAGCTGAAGGGCAACATTTACAAAGAAGCCTAAGCAGATCAGAGCAGTCCATAGCTGAGATACTACAGAGCTGTTTTCCTCAACAAAAAAAAAAAAAAAAAAAAAAAAAAAAAAAAAAAAAAAAAAATCAAGAAAACAAACATTTAACTTTGCACTTAACCCCACATTCCCAACCTGAATTACATTTAAGCTTCTCTAAAGAGCTCTAGATACAGCATAAAGATACAAAGCATAATAAGCCCAAGCTAATTTGAAGCTTTCAACACCTCCTTTCTRTCCCAAAGTCTTGGTCACAGCTAGCCAAATTTTTCACCACCACCATTGTGAGCATCTACTTCCCCCTCCCCCCATAAAACAAATAACATGCTCCGCTCTCAAAATAGTAGGAAAACAAAATATCACCCAACCGTATCACCTTCTTGAATCATAAGGCAGCTATTCACATACAGCAAAATAGCTGACTCATCAACATATCCCGATAGTCACTTTGGCTCTCCTCTGAAAAATCTTACGGTAAATGAAGTGGTGCACACATGAAAGAATAGTTTTCTTATCATAAATATTTTAAATCCCAAAAGGGGACAAACGTTTCCTAGCCTCAGAAAGCAAAAATGCTTCACAGTAAAGCAATACCTTCAGAGGGTAAATGGCTTCAAAAGAAGAAATTAGTGTATCTTCAAGGATGTACCACTATAGTTGGGGTTTTTGTTTTTTTAAATGCAGGCCACAAATTCCTTTAGGAGTTTACAAACCAACGCTATCTTGGGAGGCAGAGAAAGGAAAGAACACCACCCTCCATGATGCCACTGACATCTGAGGGGCTGCTAGGAATGAACATTCAGGCAGAACAAGATTAGCATACTAAATTAGTGGTTAAGCACAGGAAATACACTGCACTTCATAATAACATCTTTCACTTGCATGAATTTCTGAATGAAGACCCAAAGTATTGGCATATACTGCAAGTTTGCTTAGTATCCAGGATTCTTCTTTAATATAGCTTGAAAGTATATTCCAGTCTCTCTACATTTAAACATAGTGGTGAGCAGGAGGATTAAACCAAGATGAGAAAAAAAAAAAAAAAAAAAAAAAAAAAACACCTTACAACTGTCTCAGATTTCCCTTCTGATCCAAGTTCTCGGTCACAGAGCACCAAATAGTCCTCTGCAACTTCTGTCAGCATCCACTTTTTCTCCCACACACAGAACAAGTAACTTGGTCCACTCACAAAATGGAACCAACCAAATCAGTTTCCTGCACCATTCTCCTTACAGCACATAAATGCCAACCGCAAAAAAGTCAGTGTAGCTGTTTGTGACATAATTATTGAAATTGTACATAATTTGTAACTTCCYTGCTTTTGTTTTCATTACTACTCTTTACATACTACGTGATGCTTTCCAAATCCTAATCAGACTGCCTTCTTAAAGACATGATTGAGACTGAGCACACCATTGGGTAATCATCATCTCAATGCTAAATGAAACAACAGCTGGTATACTTTACACACTAAGATCATTACTCTCAAACTGACCTAAGACTGTGACCCAAGGAAGAAATGTGCCTTCAACAACATTCAAAAGCAACTAGATTTGTTTCATTAAGTTATCTACCTGCAGAAACCTAAACTCAATGATCCTAAAATCTATTTGCAGCTCTTCAGTTATCTTAAAGAAATCTGCTCCAAGAACTGACTTCAGTTATTCATCATAAAGAGAAGACAACCGCTCCTACCACCTGCAGCAGCACCCTCAGAAAACCCTCAGAAATAAATTGCATCATAAAACACAACTCGAAGACTAACAAAAGAGCTKGGATAGTATGCACAACCTAGTGACTCCTGTTATAACACTACACTGAAGCCAATTTCAAATATTGCAGTAATTTAGAAAACACTCCAACTTAAACAACTGTACAACGTAGTACTAGGAATGCTGAAGAATACTTTGAATAGCAGCCAAAAAAAGTGCTATAGATCAGCTATGGGATCCATCACCCAGATTTCAAAGGATTTTATTTTCCAGTTCTCAGATCAGTTTTCCTTCCACATTGGTGAACAATGTTTCCTAAGCTGCCTACAAGATCCTTATTTAATATGTTTGTACGATCGCTATGGCCCAGGAAGATTGCTGTAGTGTAAACAGAGTGCTAACATTAATCTTTTCTCTGGTCATGTTTACAATAAATTGCAGAATGRTCACTGAATAGAGTGAAAGGATGAAGCAAAGTTTCACTGATCTTGCAGGGGGACGTGACATTTCCACAAAGGTGGTATGAAGAAACAAAGCCAGTAGCTCTGAAGCTGCATAAAGAAAATGCTCTCCCAGGGTCATAGTGAACAGGAGGTCAGTCACTCTATTAGGAACCTACAAATGACCTCTTCCCAGYGCTTTCAGTTGCAAAGATATCTTCAAGATACTTGTGGGCTCATCTAAAGCTTTTATTTCCTTTCTGCTCAGCAGTTATAGCAGCAGCAATGTACCACCTTATGAAGCACCAAAAACTGAAGCTTACTTATCATTTTGGTATTGAATGGTCCAGTTCAAACCACCACAGCGCCTCCTCAGCACTCAGCAGGACTGCTCCCAAATAACAGAATTTGGCTGTTGAGAGAACATCCGCTTTTGTCTTCAAACAATCATCCTGCAAAACTACTCCAGATGAGTTCCCGCACTTGAACCGGATCCCACGCACTCCAAGGAGACCCAGCAGAACTGTATGGGTCTAGGCAAGCAGAGCAGATCATCCAAGGACGAACAATGAAACATCCAAGGGAATTTATGAATCATCCCCAGATTACCTAGTCTCACACACAGTGATTTACTTCTTCCCATGCTGTAATATATTGTAGAAGTAGAGCAAGTTCTGTTATTACTGCAATTCAGCAGCAAAATACAASAAATTATGACATGGAAGAATATTATATATGCATGAAATGATTCTGCTTAGATAGCACTGTACCTGATGGTTAGAATTAATTTTCCAAATAGAMGACAAAGTTATTAATAAATTGTGACAGGAAAAAAAAATCAAATATGTTGATTTAAAAATCTAGTAATGTCTTTGTGTAGCACTCAGATACAATTTCAGAAATGAGTATGTTATCATAGCCCAGGAGACACAAATTAGTATTTTCAGTGCAACAGTGAAAGAAATCTTTCCAGGTTCAGGCAAATAAATCAGGTGATTATTTTAAGATATAGTCTCTCTACTCTGAGCAGAATCAGAGCCATGTGGCTCTACAGCCTAGCACTCAGAAGCAACACTTACGTCCAGCTAACACCCTGCAACATCTTCGAGGGTCATCACGGGGAATGAAATCATAACAAATATTTCAAAATGCACATCCAAAAGCAGTAAGCTGTTGTGAAAAGTCAGATCAGTCTGATGCCACATGGCATGTGATGTGCTACCTTCACTGCAGATGAAGTAGGCAGATGCAGTAGATTCTCTGCTTTTCAGAAAAGGAAGTGAATAGTATTTCTACCTTGAAAACATTCTACAAGCATTTCCTAATGGATTAACACAATGTCTTGACAAAATAAGCAAATATTATTATCTATAGAAATAGAATGCAGCATCAGAAAAACTAATTGAATGGCAAAGAACTCATTATCTGCAGAATGCCCCTCAACTAATAAAACATTCTATAATAAGCAGCTTTCTCTAGTATTGACCTATGAAGTTGACAGTGGAAGACTTAAACATAGCCAACAATGACAAAMAAGCAAATCCTCCATTGCGGGGCCACTAACATATTCATTTATCTGTATAAATTCAATAATCAAAGCCAATTTTCTGTCATTTTGCAACTCCACAGATAATATCCATTTCTAGGAAAGGTGGTATTATTAGTATTCCAGTGTTTCATAAAAGCTCCATTTTTCCAGTCTTTTGGGAGAACATTATCCTTGTGTTAACAATAAACCACATGGCAAAAGTGCCTCCTTACAGGGAACGCAGAATGCGGACTGCTTTTTCTGTGTCTCTCTCCCACACTACTCCCAAAGGARAACTTCCAGTACAGCCTACTTCAATCTATGATCTTTAAATGGTCTGAAACAGCTCTTTGTAAGGCATTTGTCTGCCCAGACAGCATGAGTGTGTAGCCATTTTACTAGAAAATTCCACTATTTAATGAACTGTTTCCAAATTATCACTATAGCAAGTAATCTCTTCCCTCTTTATGAGCATTTACCAGTAGATAAATACTAATAGATAAATCATAAACAGAGTATAATGTTATAAGAGGAGAATATATTGTTAGTACTAAAAGAAATAATGATAACAAAACAGGTATATTATCCAAAGGTTAGGTAAGAGGCAGATGGGCATAGTTTGCAAGCTCAGTGTAATACACTTGACAAACATGTCAGAAGTAACCAGTAAATCACCTCTGTTATTTACCTAAGCCATTTTTTTTGTCCATCTTCTCTAAACTGAAGCATTTGAAAAAACCTACTTTCCTATCATTGAAGTCAAACAGAAGACAACTGGAATCTCCAGAAGCAGGATCAGGCTGCTGCTTTTATTTYGTCTGAAGATTAAAATTCAGTAAGGCTCATTTTTCTGATGGCACAAAGGATTAACATGCCTGCTTTTGATAAAATTGTAGGCTAGTAAAGGCCCACAGGCCATGATTTCTACTGAAAAGCCACAAAATAGTTGTGCAATAGGACCATAGTCCATCCTGTAAAACTTCACACCTGAGCAAGAACTGTGTTATAGAAGTGACAGTAAAACATCTGGTAGGGAATTGTTAAAAGCTGTTTTCAAATTCTCCTAGCTATAACTCATTAGAGAGATCAACATCCATGTTTAGCAGTGTTTGCTCAGCTCTAAACCAAAGGACTGCTAAGCTCCCCCAAAGTCAACAGGACGCAAGTGTATTTAGCCAACCCATCCCCTAAATAACCTTCTTTGACCAAGGCAGGTTGAGGTAACAGTGATCAAAAGTGACTAATCTCCAAAGGTGGCTCATGTAACAGTTGTGTTCATTTATATATAGTCCACAACTTCCCTTCCTGAAGAGAAGGGCTAAGATTTCTTATCCACAGTGGGATAAGTGCTAGTTTAGTCATCTATAGGGAGTCTGGCTTTCTCCTTAGGAAGCCYGCGCATGCGTGACCAAATACCATTTCCAGATCTATTTAACCCCACACAAAGGCCACATGGAAATACTGTAAGGACATCATGCAGAGAAAGATAGATGGCATTACCTTTCCTTTGCTTCCAGTATGGCACTGTCACTACCCAAGCAGATGACTTTTAGGAAGAACAGCACAGATAAGGAGGATGGTTGGCAGGATAGGCTGCAATAGGATTGAGAATATCTGTTCAACAATACAGAACAGATTGGTGCTTGTCGCAGGTCCTCAGCTCCCTGCTTTCATTCACCCTCACCTCCCTGTTTGCCATTTCCTTCTCCTCRACCTCTGCTGCTCTCATGTTCACAGCAGCTTTTTGAGCGCACTGGTCACTGCAGCCAACCTCTTCCTTCCCCTCTTATTTTTAAGCACAGTTCAGTTCGTATGCCTGCTAGACCTGGATAGAAACCACCACTCACACTCTCTGTTCCCCAAAGATGGACAGATATTAAGGAACAGCTTTAAATAGAGCAAAGTAAAAGGCCTTGGTTTTGTTCTGAAGTATTTCAAGTCTGCAGYGCTGCAACAGTTTTTAAACATCTTAAAACACATTCCTAGCAAAACCACACATTACTATGTATTCTGACAGTAGCTTTCAGACTCCTGTTTGAATTCTCACTAGCCAACAYGCATCTAGCATATTCATAACAGTATGCATGCGTCTGATGGTTTAATAGTTAATGYTATTAGCTGCTGAATATCCACCAGGCTAAGAGTTTGACGTATCCTTACGGTCTGAGATTTGATTGAATGCAATGGGAAAGAAAGAGGAAAGGTTCTTTCAGATCAGCCTCAAAATTGTTATTTCCAGAAGAGTCTTCTGCACAGCCCCAAAAGGTGCTCCTGAGTACAGTAATCTTTAACAATGTAGGAAACTTACTTACTCTAAGGGTGACTCTTATTAGGAACAGCTAAGTACTTCAGAGTGGCCAGACATCTGTTACATCTGTTTCAATGAAAAATTCCCAAGGAATATTCTGCACYGCAGTTCAGTGTTACAATGTCAAATACAGAGAATAGAGAACAGCAAGGCGTCCAGGGACAAGGAAAGGCAATCCACAGACTGCCCCAGTTTCTGTCAAAAATAGGTCAAAGAGCCAGTATAATCAAAGTCTGGCAGTGCATACTAATTACTGACAGTATGTCTTACATTTGCATTGACTGGAAGCAACCCATACACTCCCTGATTAGCTAAATACATAAGGAGGCATCTTAGATATTTAAGATGAAAATGAATTTCCTATCACTGAACAGCACTGGTTTGCCAGCCAGCTCTGGATGACCCGGCAGATTAATTTCCAGTTATATCAATAACTAATGGAAACATACACTCCACATTATGTTTTAAAATTCATTCATGGATATTTGCTTAACTAATAAACAAACAYGTTACACTGTGAATCTCAAATAGCTTGTAGACGTAGTTGATTACAGGAGATGAGATTAATACACAAATGCATATAAAACCATCCACGATACCACTGGCAGAGAGGAGATAGAATCAAAGTATAGAAGATTTCACATGTTTTTAAAGAYGAAATGCAGTAATTGAAGGACAGAGATGGGCTTCCCTACCTAAACWTTAATACAGGCTTGAGGTTATATTTAAGGCTGATCAGTAACTTTCTTCAAAAATTAAAAGGGRTTATAAAGTAGCACAAAAGGAAAAAGCTAATGTTACTGTATCCCCACAACAGAATGCAACTACTTTAGGTTTAATCACTCTACATACCTGTGCTTTTTAAGTTGACAAGTTTATCAGAAAAGGGACAAGTGTGGTGAGTTTTATTCTGCAGCCTGGATTAAAACAATAAATGAACTGACCTGTTAAACAAATACACTTTCCAGAGACTTATTCACCTCAAGCAGTCTGACAAAATCCTCCTAAATAAGCATCTATAATGAAGTAGAGTCTCGTATTTCAATGTTACATAGAATCACAGAATAGTTGAGGTTGGAAAGGAGCTCTGGAGATCATCCATTCCAACCCTTCCTACTCAAGCAGGGTCACCTAGAGCATGCTGCACAGGATTGTGTCCAGGTGGGCTCTGAATATCTCCAGAGGAAGAGATATTCTTGGTAACTGTTTCTTTGCTCTGTCACCCTCACAGTAAAGATGTTCTTCCTCATATTCAGATGGAACTTCCTCTATTTCAGCATGTGCCCATTGCCTCTTGTCCTGTCGCATGGCACTACCAAAAAGAGTTCGGCCCCATCCCCTTGACACCTCCACCCTTAAGGTATTTGTAGGCATTGATAAGATCCCCTGTCAGTCTTCTCTTCCCCAGGCTAAACAGGCCCAGCTCTTGCAGCCTTTCCTCACAGGGGAGATGCTCCAGTCCCTTAATCATCTTAAAAACCCTTTGGTGGGCTTGCGCCAGTAACTGGATGTCTTGTATTGGGGAGCCCAGAACTGGACCTAGTACTCCAGACACAGCCTCACCAGGACTGAGAAGAGGGGGAGAATGACCTCCCCCCACCTGTTGGCAACACTCTTCCTAATGSACCCTAGGTTATCATTGGCCTTCTTGGCCACAAGGGCCCATTGCTGGCTCATGGCTAACTTCTTGTTAACCAGAAGCAACAGGCATGCACACACAGACCCAGCATAMCAGCGGCTCTCCCCACAGCCTCCCCCGGTCCGCATCCCTGCTGCACCGACAACAGGGAACTACCTTAGAACTCAGCGTCCCCAGCCTGATCGTGCTCAGTTGGGGCCCACAGTAGTCTGAGAATGAGGTATCTTATGTCAGGAAGCCAAGGAGACAGGCATGCAGAAATTTCTTTTTGTGGATTTTTTTTTTTTTAAAGTCTTTCTATATTTTAATTAGAATCCAGAAGTACAAATCCACTAATCCATCTCCAAGTGATAYAGAAATTCATAAAATGAAACAGTAGAAAGAAGCTGAACTTGGTTCCAGTTACAGATTATAACTACACGTTCAGAGCTCCCAAATGGGCTAAGCTTCCTCTGTTTAAATGCATTGCTTTTTTGCTCCATTTTATTAATTTGAGATTTAATTCTGAATTGTTTGCTTTGGTTCCATCATGTGAACAGTGTTTCTTTCAAGTACCAAATGCACAAGTGATGCTTCACTACAATATACTGTTAAAATCCATATTTGCTCTTCAAGGATGGCTGGGAAAAATAAGCAATATGGGCACAGCCTTAAGACAGCCCTCGAAGTGGTACATAAAATATTGAAATTCTGGTAACGTAAGTTTCAAAATAAAAATCTGATGTCTGATAACTAAGTCATGAGACCTCATCAGCTCACTGTAACAGTCTTCTAAAAGCCAGGCTGTCTCAGGGGAGCCATCTCGCCAGTATTTCACAGCAGAACATAGTCTGAGCACAATTGCCACTAATTTTACTTACCTCATTTGCTTTGTATCTCAGAGCTTTATAATGGCTGGCAGTTCAGATGCATTTTAATATGGTTTAAAAAGGAATCAGCCTGAATAAAAAGAAGAAAATGCTATTGTCTCCCTTCCCTACACAGCCAAAATCTAATTGCAAGAGCTTTCCTATTTTCTTAGCAGACTCAGCACTGTTTTTCCACAAAGGTCTCATTCCTAAAGATGCACATGACAGTTTGGTACAAATGGTACCAGGAATTAAGCTGTCCCAGAGCAGGGTGTATTAAAAAAAAAAAAAAAAGTAAAAAAAAAAAAGCACAGCCAGACTCTGAACAACCTGTTGGTAGGCGTTTAGGGGCAGGGAGGGAGGTGCTGCATCCCCAAAAGCTGCAAGACCGGAGGCTCCGCACCGGCACGTTTCACTGAAGGCGACAGGAGCGGGTGCCGCGGCCAGGAGCTGAAGGCAGGCTGGCAGCGCGGCAGCCTCAGCCCGAGGGACCAGCTGTGGCGGACGCGCCGGCTCAGAGCAGAGCACGCGCCGGGGCAGGCCACGAAAGGCACGCGTGGCGGCAACGTAGGAAACGTGAACACTTGGACTCGTCCCCCCCAGCAGCCCCTCTCCGTGTGATGCTCGTGCTCTAGCAGCACCGGCTGTGACCTCTGCAGGCTGTTCACTGTACTCACAAAACCACAGGATTCAAAATTAGCAAATGAATATTTAATCAATTAATATCAAGCAAGTGTGACAGCTTCAGATAAGCCAGGCCTCTCCACAGCAGGATATCACCAACGTTTCATTAAACAGAGCATATTTCCAGGCATACCTCATGTAAAACTGAAGTAATAAAGGCAAAAGGGAAAATAAAGCTATTTACACAATCCCCCTGAAGATTTTTTTTTCTTAAATGTATAACACAGTGTTAACAGTGGTAGCTATTTTAGAAAACAAAAATAGGAAGCTGCAAAACGGTTTTAGATTTATGAACAGGAGACTCACAGAATCATAGAATCAATTAACCCAAACTTTCCAAGATTTTCTTCCAGAAAGTTCCAAATTAAGATAATTGTCATCGTTTCATCTCTATCTGTTACTTACAGTAACAGAATATCCTCAACTGCCCACCTCCAGTCCCGAGCCCCTCGCAGCTCCCCCGGGCACCTCCGCGCCCCACATCCCAACCGGCTGCCGGGCTTTGCACCAGCACCTCCCACCCCGACGCTCCTGCCTTGGAGATGACAGCAAGGACAGACCCGTACCTGGGCACAACCAGCCGCCAGCGCCCAAGCYCTCCTCTGGCAGCCCAGCGTGGCAGCCCTGGGCAAGCTGCGTAAACCACTCAAACGAGGCAAAGCGCGCACCGACGCTGGGCTGCCGGCCSCAGAAGGCGGCAGGGGCGGCCTGTCGAGAACACGTTTTTAAGAGTTTTCAAAAAGGATACAGACCCTCGTGGTACAGTAAACTATAGTGCTCAGGGCTTGTAGCTTTTTAGAAGTGATAATGAACTCGACCCCCTACAGTGGATTTGTGCGTGCCTACCTCCAGCAACCATTATTTATTTGGTAATAATAATAATTAGGTAATTACTGTTACTTCCTGCATACAGTCTTTACCTCATGCAGTGTTAGAAAGACTATGCTGCTCCTAGTGCCAATGGAGAGCCTCTGATTTTCCAGAAGGAAGATGCATTTTTAGCTCCAAATCCAACATCCTCAAAATTTCTTGCTGATCACAAATTCACCCAGACCTGCAGTCACCACTGAGTAGGCTCATCTGTTTGCAGCAGAAGGGCATATACTGCTTAAGGAAGAAGTTTAAGTAGACCTCTTTCAGCACCTACTTGATATTAGTAAAATTCAAAATACCATCAACTTTGGAGATAGTGAATCAGCACTGTGTTAAGACTTTCCTGCCTCGCCATACTCTAARCATACTCAAAGCAGTGCCAGGCTTGTGCCAGAAGGCTCTCAGCACAACAAAGCTGTCTTGCTCCAGTTCCTTAGCGGTGTCCTCTAGGGGCCTCCTCGGTAGCAGAGAGATCTGGATGGTAAGAAGAGTAGGAGGGGAGAAGAATATGTTCACTTCTCTTTTGCATTCTTGGGGGAGRGGGACAAATACACAGTCCCACCCATATCTCTTCCACGGGTACGGTCATTTTTTTGTTAAAAAAAAAGGGGGGGGGGGAGAGAAAATGTGTCTGTATTTAAAACTGTATATCAATCAAGCCAAGCATCCTCTAAGGCTATGCAAATACTGCAAATCCCTCAGAAAACCAGTTTGTGTTAAATGCGAATTTGCAACCCATGCGCGAATCCTGCCAAAACAGGCAGACTTCTCCCCATCAGTTCGCATACAATAAGCCATTAGTTTGAGAATGAGAACCTCCTCAGTATGTATGCAATTAAGAAAATGTCTATTTTAAAAGTAGGATGGCTGCCCTGCAGGTTATGCCTTGAAATGCCTGCACCACACAGCTGCTAGCCAAATAGGCTTCCTTTAATAAAATCTAACTTAGCCTTTAGCCTTCCTGTAAATGTGGTATTTACCTTACATTAACAATCTCCCAGCAATGATAATAAATGAACTGCAGACAAAAAAATAAATGCAATTCTATACAGTGGTGTGTCTATACGACAAAATAATAGAGCTAAGTTCTTCTGTGCAGTACCATCTGCCAAGTCTGATAAGCAACTGCATGAAACACTTAAAAAAGCATAAATCATGATCCATGTATAACTCATGGAAGAAAATTTGAATGTCTGGACAAAAACCTGAACGACAAAATGCTCAGGAATGAAAGCCTTGGATGTTACTTACTTTTCTGGCTTGCAGTGCGCATAGTATTACCTCCAAATAGAGCATCTCCGATTCTTTGAAAAACCAAATTCAGAAAAGGCTTCTTAAATCTGAAGTTATACACAGCCTTCCACTCTTAGAAGTTTCTATTTATCAACAATACATTTACATGCAAATATTTTCCATATGGGAAAAGAGCATATAAAGTAAAAACTTCAAAGAGCCTAGTATAAACCATATAAACCATTACACTAACTAGTAGACATCCATACAAGGTGGAAGGAAACATCTTTTTTGATGGCAAACAAAATCCTGATTTAAATCTTCTCAACTGGGATTATGCAGAGAGTTTATCATTAAGGGAGAAAAAAATGCCACTATACCACCCTTACAATAAGGGCAAGAGCATTTTTAAGACAGAACTATCCATATTTTATCTGTAAAACATATTATCGCCCCTTTTCCAAGCTGTAGCAAACTCTGGAGTCTTGAAGGTTATTTACTAAGGGGAGGATAATTCACTGATGCAAGGTTGCATTTGTCTCATTTTAATTTTTGCTATTAAAATGTACAAGTTCAAATTCTTCCAGAATGGACAGGTAGAGATAGCAGACAGAAAACTACTTATGGAGATATCAGCCCTATTACATGAACAAAGTACATCTGTCCTCTGCCTCTCTTTCTGGGCCCTTCTTGATTTTTAGTGCTTGAAATGCATCTCTCCCTACTTCTATATTTACCCTCAGTTTTCCACCTGGATGAAGCAATACAGAGAGGGCTAATGAAAGCAAAAGGAGGGAAATAGGAGGAATAAGTGAGGGAGCACAGCATGGGAAGGAGAGGAAGGTGTGCATCCCGCCTAGAGACAGAAATGGCTGAAGAGGGTAGTATGGTGGAAAAGAGAAGAGAAAGTGGAGTATACCCTAGTAAGTAGCCAGAAGCTGTATTTTTGTGCCTAGTCTTTTCAGCCCTAAGACGAGCATAAATGAAGGGTGAGCAGCTTCTCCCACTAACCGAAAAAGAATTAAAAATAGGCACAAAATAAACCTCTAATTTTTAGYATACTACTTCTCAGGAGGGGTATTAACATTTTAATGTTTGGGGTTGGTARTACTGCAATCCTACTAAAACCTCTGAGTATTTCTAATTGGTTATTAGCATCAGCATTCAACARATATATACACCCACACCAAGTACTTAAACAAGTATAAAATCAGCCAAAAGGGCTGTGTCTATTTAAATAATTTACCAGCACCACTGACACATCTGTGCTTGCGAACTGTGGAAGTGTCAGAATATGCTTTCAGTAGTATATGGCCAACTCTGAACATTTGATCCTAACTCCTTAAATCCAGAGTACATTTAATTTAGAAACACTACATAAGGCAAAGGTCTCTTTCAACTAAACCTATTTAAAAATACATGGGCACTTCAYGTTTTGAGGAATATTTTTATGGGAATATTGCATTAGAAGGATCTTAATTACACTCTYGTGACTGCACGTTTACTAAAAATATGATGTTGAGACCCAGACCATTACATTTATATATGGAACATCCACAGATCCTCCAAACTAGTTGTTGCAAAATCTGCTGTTCTGCACAAAGGGAAGACTGAAGAATTCAAACTAAAATAAAACATTCAGGTCAATGTTCAGTGATGACCACTTAATTCCCTATGGTATTGCCTTTGAAAGCCCTACAAGTGCTTCCGAGTCATTCATCTCTTGTAGTGCATGTTCAATCCTATCAGGAGCTGCTGTTTTAATATTTATGACACAGTCACAGTGGACTAGCACTCAGCTGGCCATTTCTAATCAAATTCCTTACCTCTCACTGCCAAAACATCAGTGGTACRATATCGTTTCCTTATCTACCTTGCCATTAGGTGGCAATGCAGCAACATGCATCACTAATCTCAAATCATGGTGGCTGACCACCAGCTTTTTTGAATTTCCTGGCAAAAATTGTTTGAATKGAGTATTTTGAAAATTCCCAARTGTAAAAAAAATAAAAATTCTTACTCCTTTCCCTCTCCATTRCTGATCATTTAAGAAATCTGATTACAATTCCCAATTCCAACTTTAAGTAAKCTTTCTTATTTTTAGTGTGACGAAGATTCCTTATAATGTTTAATTTTCCTCAAAATAACAGTTGTCAAGCAGGACACTGCTGTCCACCCTTCAGACACACTACCAGTTCAAAGAAGCAAAATGGTGCTGACAGCTCTAAAGCTGACAAGGYCCAGATCTTGTGCAATATTGGAAGCAAGAGAAGTCACATCAGTACAAGACAGTTGAGCAACAGCTTCAGTTAAAACTTAAATATCGTTATACTCTATCACATTACTTGGAGAAGGCTTATTCTGAAGCAAGTAGTAGCAGTACCCAAACATAACAAGCTGTATCACAGTYTAAGGGCTCCCTTGCTGCCCCAATATACCACAGGGAACTCACAGGACTAGCACAAAAAAAAAGCTGAGCCTCAAAAATGGATGTAGTCTGGCATCTGGTTAAAAGAGAAGCAGGGCAGAAGAGGGAAGGAAGAGTTCAAAATGTTTCTTTTGCTTCAAATTTGTTTCTGTTTTGCCTTGATCTTTATTTTTACAGCTTACAAGTACAGGAAGGAACAGACACGGTGAGCTTCAAAGAAAGCCTGGAGATTCCTCTTTCGGTAAGAAATCCAGTAATTTTGTAGAATGGAAAGAGACACTGCACTACCCTGGGAGCAAAAAGACCATACAGCAGGCAAAAAAGTGTACTACTTAGTCTGATGAGACTATTTCAGGCCCCAGCTAAAGGCAATCACTAAGACTTTAAAAGATGCTATATCCATAACTGACCTAAGTACTGCCTGCTAGAGCACACCAATATTTAAACCTTAAAAAAAATWAAAAAAAGTGCAGCTTAGGAGATCAGTCCTGTAACTCTCAAGCAAAACTATCAGGGAAGGTTTACTCTGACCAGGAAAGTATGTTCCAACCTTCAGATTATCAGGCTGAATTTGGAAATAAACTTGTTWCCTATAGAAAAAAAAATATTATTGCTCTAGCATGTTCTCAGTGAAATATTTCATAATCCATTGCATACCTAAATATGAAATTTTAATTTAAAAAACACTTCCAAATAAAATTGTAACAAATATATAGAGAGATATATATTGTGTGTGTATATGTATACATATATACACACACACGTATTTTATATAATATACACACACACACATATTTTTTTATATATATACATATATATATATATATATATATATATATATATAAAACATGTTCATAGTGCCAGAAAAGTAGCTTGTAATGAAGAAACAGCCAGACTCGAACTCTGGGAATTACTGTGTTTTTGCCTATGCTTGGTCCAACTCCTAACCAGACGCTTCCTGGAGACGCAAAACTCACGTCGCAGGGTCGCTGGCTACGACATGCAGAAGTGCTCTGCAGGCATTTAACAAACACATCGGCAGCTAGAAGAGAGGGGGAGAAAATTGTTTCCTTTAAGTCTTATTCCCCAAGTCTTCAAAATTCCTGCAAATTCCGTAGTCTGCTTCGTGTTTTGCTTGTGGACCAGGACATTCATCTTCACATTCAACTCTTAGGAAACTCAGATGCACCGTGGGCAAAGAGGCCCGTTCTGAAGAGCCAGTGAAACAAACAGACCCAGGTGCATCTCCACACACACTCTTTGCATGGTTAACTTCATGGAGCCAGAGTTTTTCAGGCCTAATTCAGGAGATCTTAAGGATAAAGCAAATAATCAGAACAAGAATGTAAAAGACAAGTTTTTGTTCCACAGAACAGCACCGGTTTCCACCAGTATTCTCCTTTCGTTACACCCCCCCGGGCACCTCACTGGAGCATGGCCAGCAGGCAGCTCCCCAGTAATCTACCTCCTCATTGCAGAGACCCGCATTTGCGGCTATCAGAATAGAGCAGAGTAAGTCGATAGAAATGAGCACATCTGGCTGATAAAAGCTTATAAAGCCTTTTACGACTCAACACCAACAACAGGAGACTCGAGTGGCCTATAGAAATAAGAACTGTAGAGCAAACATCCCCTGCACGTGCCATAGACAAAACATGACGCTTGATCTTTGGGAGACGACAACACAGCTAAGTCAGAGGGTGACAGGCGAATGACCTGGGGATGCACATACCCTCCTTAATCTTTACCCAAATAAATGCTTAATAAATCCTAAGTAGTTGCATCTCCTGCCAAACAATCTGCTTTTCTTACATTTCTCCAAAATAAAGACTCAAAGGGGCTTTTCATGGCAGGTTASAGCTGCGTGCCTACAAATCATCTTCAGGTTTCTGTCACAGGAGCTGTAGCAGCCACACACTTGCTGCTGTAAACACTGAGTGACTGAGATGAATTGGGAAGGATAAGCAGAGCTGTGGTTTGAATTTACATTTTGAATAAGAACACACAGATAAAATTGGTCAAATTTCTATGATGAAAATCTTGATTCCAATTTTTATGCTTTCTAATAGCACAGTGTCAGGAACTGACCCAAACTCAAATCTCTAACTTCACTCTGTATCCCCATGTGATTTGTTAAATATTAGCTAACTAGCTAAAAAACACAAGTATTTTTAGAGAACTGAAGAGGATGGTTTTCTTTTTTCTTTTTTTTTAAAAAAAAGATTTATAGTGAAGCAGCAGTTATTTAGCTTGCACTTTTTCCTCACCATCTCTGTTATCACCACACTAACAACACTGGTGAAGTATGGAAAGTAAAGTGTAGTATCAGAAAATGACCACAGAATGACCTATAGCATCTTATTTATCCTTCATGCTTAGTTATCACATGAAAGTGATTTATACCTGGCAGGTTTTGACAGCTCAGTTCTATTCACATTTACCACACTAAGCCAGCAGCAACACCACATGGGTAGAAAATCAGGAGCAGGCTACAGTGCCAATTGCTCATTGCTACAAAGACTGTTTTCTGGCATTCTTAGAACTACTTATTGTTACTTAACATAAAGAGATAAAAATAAAATACTTATCAGGCTACTCTAACTAATCAGGAACAAAGTGTTTGACGCTGTCAGCTAGAAAGCAATAATCTCCCCTAGCTGTGAAATATGTCTTTACACAAGAAAGGTGTGAGGACCTTTGCTACGCTCCCATGACTACCAGGATCACACAAAGGAATTTGCAGCCCACTGAAGAGAAGCATACGTTTAAAAGTTTGGGAAACAGCTTTCTGGGAGCTTTCGACCATACTTTATAGCTTCTAACTTTTACTGGCATTTTTTTTTTAAATAATCACCCTATTGAAAGCAATGCTAAAGATCCATTTCCTTGCTGTAACTTTAATCTACTCATCATAGGTTTATGCATTATTGATATATTTTCATTTTGAACATTTCCATATTCTTCCTGTAATTCAGGAAATATTACAGGCCTAATCATCCTTCTACGGGACAAGCTCCAGACAATGGCTACACTTTAAAAAACACAGTAGTAAGTTTGCTATAAGCAATAGACTCACACCATCATAAAGCCTATATAAAGGATGGAGAACAAGGCCAGGCACGAGCAGATGCTGCTCTGACTGATAAAGTTCAGATACTTGCTACCTAAGCAGCACTAGACACAGCATGCACTAACCATTCTGCAATAAATAATACCCAGCACATGGTGATTTATGCAAGTCAGATAACAGTATCCTGCAGTGCTCCTTTGCAGACAACAGAGTACGTGTTTTAGCAAGAACACTCCCAAAGCAGAATGCAACCAAGAAAATGTGAGCATTAAGGAAAATCCCTGTAAAATTATATTTTATGGAAAGCAAAAGTATACAAAAAAGAATCCTGTGTGCAAACTAAAACCCAAAAACTATTTTACCAGAGTATGATTTAGAAGGTAATCTGACACGCTGAAGCTGGGGAACTCCAGTTCAAGGAAACTTGTGCAATTTTCACCCTGCCTTCTTGTGTCTGCCCATGCACTGGGGATACCATGCAACAGAAAACAGTTGATTATGAGTATCACATTACATATTCACTATGCTTCCATAGGACTAAACATAACAGGTTTCTTCTGCTGCCAACTGCTATCTAAAGAACAAAATATATAAGTGACCACTGAGGCAAGGTGACAGAATCTGGTCCCTTCGAAGACAGAAGAGCATCTGGCTTGCCTGCACAGGTATGAGGATCAAGCCAGCCATGTAGTCAAGAGTGTTTGCCTTGGTGAAATCAGATTATGCAGCAATATCTGTTACTATCAGATAGTGACTACAGAGTTTAAATAAACATTCAAAGCTCTAGGATCACAGCTATCGGGCACAAAACCTCCCATACTACGGTGCCCAAGGGTTGATCGACAAACAGCCAAGAGGAAGCCCAGTGTGCCCTCTCCCAGCAGGCCTGTGCCATGGGGGCTCTGCCAGTATTGCAGGAACTGGCTTTTAACTTCCACTGCTCAAGCTACAGTTAGGTCTGATGCTAGTCTTTTTATCATACAAAAGCAGCAACAGAAAGAAAATGAAGATCATTACCAGGCTACATCTAAACTGAGATGGAACAGAATTTAAGACAAAGAAAAGGTGCTGTCACAGCCTTAGGGCTGTCCCCTGCTGATTTCCAAAGGCTGGAGCTGCACACAGAGGAGCAGAGGTGCCAAACTCCTCCAGATATTGCAAAAACCCCTTCTCAGGAGGGCTGGTAGGAAGACAGTTCAGAGAGGTCACTGCCAGCATCTTTGGTAACAAATTCTAGCTTGGCTGAAACACTAGAAAAGCCAATGTTTCATCTGTCACCTCCATTTACAGAAGAAAAGCAGCACTTAGACAGATCAATAAGCCATGACTTTGTTTATCATTAAAAGATGAACAGAGAGCATAACCATAACCTCTATACCTCAGGAAGGAGCATCTCAGCCTTAGGTGGAGCAGCTTCTTGCTTTTTGATGAAGCACAGCCCACAGTGTATTCACTTAACGGACAGATACAAAAAAAGAGAACAAGGTGTAACGTTGGAGGTTAAAGACTCCTCTGCCAAGAAGAAAGGGGATAAGGTGCCACAGCTACGCAGGACCTTTGCAGTGTTGTGAAGCCACGCAACCCTGTTACATGCACGCACCCACAGTACATCACAAACTGCAGACACCTTGTACCATATATCCAGCTTTTTTAAAAACACCTCCCCTAGGCTCCAATAAATTAACAATGTAACCACAAATATACCCTATGTTCCCCATCCTGTGCCATCATCTCTCTGCACAAATAGCCAAGCTGACTCATGAGGGATCACTAGCAGAACCTAGCTGGACAGCAAGGTTTGTGCTGCAGTAGGATAGTAATGGTGCCATTTCCTTCTCTCCATGCCACAGCAGTCCCAGGCCCCAGCGACGGGGCAGCCTCAGTGTGGAAAAGGCTGCATCCTCTAACTCTGCCCTTCAGCCCTTAGAGTTGCCACCAAGTCCAAATTTTTAAACCCATCTGGCTATCTCAAAAGAGCTCTACTCTTTTTACCCACACAGTAGGTCTGCAGGTTTCTACCACTTGTTTCTCTGAAAAAGTGACTAGCTGGCAGAGCAAGAGCTAGCTGCTCCAATGGAGATTCCCAAAAATGCTCTCCTAGCATCCACTTCTCTTTCAAGGGGAGCCAAGAAATGCACTGCATCAAGACACCTCCTATTTCCACTCCCCTCATGAGATACCGTATAATTTAGGGTGCATCATAAAACAAAACACTAGAGATCACGTAAGAGCTCAAAGTAGGGACACCGAACTTCAAAACACAGGTTCAGCTGGGCCCAGCACTTTTGTGATCATCATTTGTATTGTTAAAGTACAGGGGAAGGCAGGTGGGAAAGTTGTGAAAACATTAAGGGGAACTTGGAAGAAAAGGCAAAGCAGGCAAGAAAATGACAGAGGTTAATTCTACCAGATTATCCATAGGTGCAAAATACTGTGTTCAGTTCTGGGAGAGCCTAAGTTTCAGGTTGCTTCTATCATCTCCTTCCCCAGCGTATCTGGACAGAATAGCATGTGGAGTCTAAATGACTTATTTATTACTGAAGCAAATGAAACAGACTTCTAAAAATCTAGCATGATGGATTCTGCAGACATAAAAATCAATTTTTCTCCCTGGTTTTGGTCATCCGTGCCAAGTTAAAATTCACTGCAGATTCTTTGCATCTGCATTTTAAATCCTCGAACATACGTGTCCATATTGCAAAGTAATAGACTTAAGTAGCGCCCCGTGATGCAAAGAGCTACGACCAATCTGTGTTACGAGCAACACACCGTAGATCTTTGTTACGGGCAGAATCTGCCATGTAATATTTCTGTGGCGTTAGTGCTAGTCTCCCAGCTAGTAGCTGAATTCTTCATTTCACCTATATTTTCTCAACTACTTGCTAAAGCAGYGAACCAGATTAAACTGGTTTGCGCTGCCTATGACAGGATATTAGCTATTGAGAGGCTGCATACATTAACTGCCAGAACAGCTGAGTGCTTTAACACTTACAAATCACAGGAGGAGGAGAATAGAGCTAGAAGAGATCGTTCACGTGTTCCTCGTTTAGATATGCTGATATCTTATCAGCTCACCGCAGACAGCCCAGATGTGGAGTGAGCRGAATTCAAGCACAGAACTGCCCGCAAAGGCGGGCGCCGAATACCGCCGGAGCGCGAGCGCGCCAAGGCGCCCAGCCCGAGCGCCACAGCAATTGCAGCCGTCAAAAACCTCTATCGAGCATGGAAATTAAATCCCAGTCCTCCGGCGAGGAGCGCGGAAGGGTCGGGGCAGGCCTGGCCCCTCGGCGCAGCAAGCTCGCCTGGCTGCACGCGTTCCTTAACGGCCATCTCCTGCCGGGGGCGCGACGCGAACTCGGCCTGAGCGCCGGCCTGCTGCCCCCGCGCTCTGCTCGYGCGGGAATCCCCATCTGCTGCAGCGTTCCTTGAGCTTATTCAGGGCACGGTGCAAGAAATTAAAGGAGGGGTAAAAGACTATCCTCCCCAGAGCTCTTGTATAACATGAGAAAACACAACTGCCTGCTGCATGAGCCACGTTCCCAAGAGGCTGAGGTTTGCCATGCTCCATATAAAGTTACTGTGCCCATTAAAGCGAACATTACATTCAGAGAAACACGTTTATATACGAACAGAAGCRTGAAAGACTAAGGACAGCTGGGCATCTGTTTATCCATCATACATACGCCGTTATCTGACTTGGGACAGACAGACATTTTAACCTCTCATTCAGCACCTGGTGCATCACTCCCTTCACACCCAAGCGCCTTCCTGCGGCTCTTAGCAGACATCCAAGGCTGCTCGGGGGYGCGGTAAGGAGTTGGTCCGTACGCGGGTTACTGGGGGCACCCCGCGGGAAGCAGCCCGGCTGAGGCCTCCTTTCCTCAGCCTCGCTCCGCTCCCCGTCGGCTGGTTCCCTTCACGCCGCGACACGTCACTGCTCCAAGTGCTAACATGCTGCTCCAGAATTTAATAGACAAATTCCTTTAAAGCCAGCAGAAACAGGGGAACCTGCTAGGACTAGACTGCTCCAATCCCAAAGTGACCTGATTAATTTATTAATTAAAARGTGTCAGAGCCATCCTGGCTTTTTGCTGGCAGCCAGGATGCAGTACCTTTTCTCCTAAGGAATCGCCATTTCTCCTAGCGGATCACCACCTAACTTCCCAACTCGCATGACTGACGTCCACGTGGGCAGCTGAAGGGCGAGAAGCTATTAAACGGGAAGGAGGTACCTGGACRTGGCCCCCGAAGATCTAAGCGTGCCTGGCTAATCCCCGGCAGTACGAGGAACCCGGCAGGTGCAGCCAACAGAACGCATTTGGCGTGCCTCTGCGAAAGCACGCTCCGCAGGGACAGACGTTTCTGGAAGGTGACCAGAAAGTATAATTAAATGCACAGAAACTCTAGAGATGTGGCCAGCAGCCAGGGCTAACCTCCATATCACTCTGCCCAAAGGCTGATCTCCACGCACGTTTTAGATGTATCCAACGACAGCAGTTAAACCACCACTGCTACTAGAGCAGCATGAAGTGTTTCTCTGACATTTATTCACTGAAATATAACAATTTGGCTGGACCAGAATTATTCACAGCTTTCTGTCCTGCTGCTGTCAGAAAGAACATTCAACATTTCAGAAAAAAATTCTTTGCTTCCCTTTAATACCATCTACTGCAAGATTTCAGTAGATAGCTGAATTTTAGGTGTTATTGAAAACAATGCTACTTTTAATTACAGAAGAAACTAATGAAGAAAATGCAACAAGCTATTTCCTTTAAGATACATTTTGTTTAAATATTTTAAAAATTTTAGATCAGCCAAAAAAGTTACTTTTGTTGCAGTCAACTATTAATAAGRTTCTAACAGCCAAACTGATACAAAAATGGTGGATAAACCAGTCCTTACAGGGTAAAGARCAGCAGCACGCCCTTCTAGTATGGATGGGGGGGGGGGGAAGAGAATAAGTAAATCTCTAAACAGGGAAAAGGCAGGCAATTAATTCCACGTTTCCCAAAACATTTTTTTAGTATGTTGGTTAGGCTATTAAAAAAAACAGTTATTTATAGAAATCTGTAGGACTTACGTGAAAGGAGACCTTGTTAGGAGGAAAAATATTCATTTTGGACAGGCTAAGTACTCTGCGTGCAGTGCTTTTATACCTGCAGGGCATTTCCTCAGGGTAGAGGCAATATATTAAAATGCAGATTTCTGCAGAGTTTACAGTCTTCCTCTCCTGTATTTCTGTAGGTAAGTCTTCCCAAGGGAGGAAAGGACAACCAAGACCTACAAAATCAAAACATGTAGATACTGGCTGACTGCCTTTCCCTCCCTCTGCCCCAAGCCATCTATAGCTGATTTCAGGCCTTATAACCAGTAACCACTTGTCTTTTTTCCTTTTTCTCTCTTTTTCGTTTGAGAGAAAAAGAGCACATGCGTGAGCGAGCACACGCACGGGCAAGAGCAAGCACCATCTTTTTTAAATGGATGTTTAAACCATAACCTCAATATTTTCCCTTACACAATCTAGAGGTAGAAGAAAAAAATGCCAGGYCCCATTCCCAGAAAATGCATATACACACCTTCCCTATGAACCTAAATACATAGGTCTGGTCTTGCATTAAGGGCACATTTGCAGTTTTGTAGCTAACGCCCTGTAATCCCCTGCTTGCTGCAGATGGGGCAAGTTCGAAATTCCATCTTACATTGCCAGTGGGACAAATCCTCCCACAAGTCGTCAGGGCAGAGCAACAGCATGTTTTCATCCCCAAGTATTTATGACACTGCCAACAAGAACAGATGCAAATACAGCACGAGGATGGTAGGAGACAACACAGACCAGGAAAACACGCYGCACAGAGCAGTGCCAAGAGGGGTGGCAGCACCAGCAGACCAGTGATGAATCTGCACCTGGCTGGCTATTACATTTCAGATCATTTCTTAGTTTGAGACACAAACCTCTACACCTGGGAAGTCTATGTGATTAGAAGACATCTGAATATCAGCTTATAGATTCATGAAAAATTTTCTACCTAGTTACTTCCAGCTTCTGTTTGAGTATATAAGAAAGCTGTGCAGTTTCCTGTATGCAGGACAGGGGAAAAAAAATCTTAGAATAAAACTGATTCTTATTAGAAACTAGAAATGTAGTTCCAGTCCAGAGATATATATAAGAAATACATTTATATAAAAGTCTTAGCATCAATGCGATGCTACGTGTCAAACCGGGACTCCTGCCTTCCCTTCCAAAAGCCATTCTTAGGCCAGGACATCAGTTGTTGCAGTTCTTAGCCTCTTCCTTTTTCAGTTTGACATCTACTCCTACACTTTCCCGCTCAACTTTTCTTCCTCTTCTACTGTCTTTATTGTCTTTCTTGTTGCAGACTACTGCTTCTCCCAATGCATGCCATGCATTTGCCAGCCCTAGAGCAAATAATTCCCTGATCAGTCCCATGAGGCCTGGCTTTCTATGGAGTTGTTCCCACCACAGCAATCCACATCATGTCATCCATGTACACTCAGTCCTCTTCCATGTCCCCAGATATTGGTGGTTCAGAGGACAGCACAGCAATTTGTGCTCCGTGCAGAGTGTTCACATGGCTAACAGAATACAAAGAAATAAACACTACAGTGTTTCTCTGATGTATCATTTTTCCTGCTCAGCCACTGATTTTGACAAAGTTTATGGAAGCTTAGTTTCCTGATTTTCTACCCATGTCTAGTTTGATTCAATTAGCCAACAGGGGAGGTAGAATGTGGGACAGGCAACTGAGTGACAGACAGATGAAGCCAAAGTCATGTCCCTAGAAAAATCAAATTATTAAAAAAACTGAAGGAAACAAGAAACTATGAATCTGTGTCCATATTCTCAGAGATCACTTTTTTCTRTCCTTGGAATCATTTTATTCATTCTTGATCAGATCTGCATCCCGTCAAAATGTGTACTTTTCAGGAAAAGGTTTTTAAACCTAGAGTCACAACCTTGAACAGAATTGGACATGCGCACCAAGATAAACGCTTAATTGCTTAATAGCACTGCCAAGATTTGAACAAGCAACCAGGAATCTAACTACTTTTTTCAATTCCACTTTAATTTGAAGGACTCAAAAATAAGCAGAGGTTTTGCTAGACCAGTTTAAGCCCTTCTTACTTCAGAAATTTACTTRCCTTCTCAGCAAAATATTGCTCTGCATAACTGAGCCTGGTTTTTGAGTGTTCATTACAAACAGGCCCAGGAAGCAAGCCGGGTTCCAGGCGTTAACGAGCACTGTCAACAAGGTCTTCACATGTAGTTCTGCACAGTTGTTATGCACAAAACCCCTCAGGCTTGGGAACTAATTGGCATTGATAAATGACACAGAGAACCTCCAAAGACATTTGCACTGTTACAGCACTGTAGTTAGTGTGTTACACCATTACTGTTATCTATCTTGTCTCCTGGATCATTTTTCCTTCTTTCAGTAACTAATGATAATATCAGTAATTAATATATTAAGTCATACTTGTCTACAAGTATAATTGCAGCATCCACTCCTGGCTAACACAAGGTAACAATCATTCGGATGATGAACCCTGGCATTCAACATTGACATTATTGAACCCAGGGTTGAAATACAGACAGCAAATGACAAACAGTCCAAGGAAATACTGGGCTATGGATTTTATCATCAAATCACACATATTTTCTTCTGCCTAGAAACATAAAATTATTTAGTATTCATATTACAGTGCAGTCCCCATGCCAAGCTGATTTAAAGTCTACATTATAATTGCTAATGATTACTCATGAAAAAGAGATTATATGTAAAAACTGCAATCAGTGCTAATCTATTCACCTATCCATTTTATACTGATACATTTTCTAAACAAAGCTCTGCCTGAATTGCTCATAATTAGCTTCTATTCTTACATTTTTAATTGCTCTTCTTCTCCCCCTCCCATTCTCAAACAGAACTTTTTTTTTTTTTTTTTTAAAGACTTGGACTGATTTTTTTTTTTTTTAAGACTTGGACTGAATTTAAGAGTGAAAACCTGACACTGTATGATTTGGAGTTTCAAAATAACTCCCATAATGCCAAAGAAGAGTTTCAGGAAATAAATATTTTAAAACAAGATCAAGATTTCAAGCACAGCATCAGTCTATATAATCTAACAGCATATAATAGTTATACTACTAAAGGAGAAGATCTGGGTTAGCTGTCATTTTATTTATTTTTTCAAGAGCTGAGTGCATTCTGCCCCTCATCTGCAAGCTGTCAGGAGCCTGGTAATCAAGAGACATTTGGCATTCCGGCTGGGAAAAACACTGCATTTAAGGATCTCTCTCTTCAGAGACTCTACTGCTGTTACGCCAGCTCCAGTGTACACCGTACTGAAGATGCTCTTCCCACTCTGCAGTCCTTCAGATACCTGAGCTACATTGCCTGGCAAGCTAATTAAAAAAAGCTCACAACAAAACATTTCCTACATACAAAGACATTCTCTGCAGTACCTATGTTAAGTTCTCCTAGATAGTAGATAGTACCTCTTAGAGATATCCACCTGTCAAAATGACACTTACAGAATATGGAATTTAACAGCAACTCCCACTGTGGTATTTTCTCCTTCCCACTCTATGAAAAAAAAAAATCAATCCCACCTTATATCCAGAATAAGGTCTTCTCTCTGGTCCTCAGAGAGTGAGGAGCAACACATACGGCTTTAGCTATAAGCAAAGGAGCAGCTTGTTGCTAAGTGTTCTCTGCCAAATTTCTGACATACGCAAAAGCTATGTTAAAACACTCAAAACTACTCTATTTCAGCTCTGTTGATTCGCAGAAAAGCCACTAATTTTAATGAACTGTTCCCCTACTAAAGCACTTAAATTGCATGTGCTAATGCCTGTCTTTGCATCAGTTTTGCGGCTGTTGGATCAGACTCTCAATCTGCAAGAGTCCTTCACAACCAGTTTTATGCAATTTGCAAAGTGTTGCACTAATCAGTAGATGCTTTAATCTTCATAAATACGGGAAAGCTTTTTGGCATGAGTTTCTATAGTCAGTATAGCTCTAGTGCCTAAATATTTTATTCTTTTCAGAAGCCTTCAATTCTCGATCTCAGAGGAAAAGGCAGAGTTCATAACTTGCATGAATCTAGAACACGAAAGACTGAGCTCAAAGTAACCAAATTCACAATATGCCCTACTTCCCAGAACCGTTTATGAACGGACTCCACTAGAGGATTACTAATCTTGCCAGGTAACATCGTGAACCATTTATTTATATACGTTTTTACAAATTGCCATTTACTTTGCAAGATTTGTATATAAGCACCACATGCATCTTCATGAGATACAGCCATACATATAGGTACACTGTCTTATACATTCTCTGTTTCCAGTCAACTGTCCCAGAAGAGTGTTTTGGTTTAACACTTGAATCGGTAATTGAAGCTGCCTGATATAGAGAAGTCATATTTAAAATTTTCCGGCCTCAAAGTCCATTGAGCTTAGCTTACAAGTACAATTTACTGTAGCCTCAGATTGTTTCAGTGTATACTTGCAACACACCCAAGGATCCATTCCAGTAAACACCCAGAGCCCCGTGCACTTCCTTAAAATGTCCTGTTTTACCTACAGTACCTGCCTTCCCACTATGCTTGGGACTAGAGGACATCACATGAGGTGAATTTACAGGAAATCAATAACATTGCAGTGAGTATGAGGAAAAGAAAATAAAATGAGATCGGGCTAGAAGGATTTTTCAAATTATTTTTGCCTCTCCTCCCATCCCTTTTAAGACAATCATCAAACAGGTGCTTTAGAGCAACAGCTGACATTCCCCACATTTTGAAGCAATATTAACATTCAGTTTTTTCATTCTGTTAAACTTGTATCCAAGGCTTACCTTGCCTCTCCCAGTGACGCTGGCACAACAGAACTGCAGTGCGCCAACAGCACACTTGAACTCACAGTTCGGTAGAACAGGACAAGCTGATCACTGGCAATCTTAAGACTTACAATCCTGCTGCGCATGAGCCCTATAAGTCACATAGGGTAATCCATGTATGTGAAACTACTACGTCTCTGATACAGTACCTTCTTTGCAAGCATTTAAGCCTCCTCAGCAGCTGAAAGTCTAAAAACTGAGCAGCCCATCTGCACTCCTACCCACCTGAGCAATGAGATTCTCTCCAATTGCAGCTGTATCACCCTGTTTTCCCTTGTCTCTAGAAGCAAGAGAGTAACTGCCTTCCATGCCTATGGGAATCACTAGTAAAAATAATTATTCATGCTCTTTTATTTTATTCCTGTGCAAATAACATGTCTATCTTTTATGACCCTTGATTTGATTAAAAACTGCTGCATTTTGATGAGAATTGTTCATCATACATAGGACTTATACAAGCCTTCTCTGAGAACTCATGAAATAAAAGAACATCAGTTGGGGATCTGCCATTCACATGTACTTGGCGAGCTGAAAAGGGGCTAACTTTCAAATCTTGTACAGAGATTCACAAAGTCTCACTATCTGAAGACATATCATCTGGGAAGAGTATAAAAAAAAAAAAGAACAAAGAAACAAAGAGGGATAGATTCACCCTTACTGTGTGACAGACCTAATGACAAGTAAAACTCCAGTTTGAAAAACATACCCCACACAATCATTTCAGGTTAAAGTGTCTAGCATTTTAACCCCAAACCTGTAGCAGTCTTCTCCAAACTCAGTGGTCTCCCTCAAAATAACTGAAGGGATGTTGATTACTGTCTTGCATTTACATGTGGAAATTGTCCTCCCTGTAGAGGGAAGTGCTACACATGTGCACACTAAGAGTATTCTCTGCATGTAAAAAGGGCCAAGGGAAAAGCCCTCGTTTTCCTGAACCCAGTTAGAAAGTCGTAATGAAGATAACTTCTTCAGTGGCATCCTATACACAGCAGAACTCATGCTGGGTCCTGAGAACAGCCATTAGAGCAAACTCCTCTTGCCACACTGCAAGAGGGAAGAGTTTTGAAGCTACTGTAGCTCATCAGCAATGGGTGATCCCAGTTTGCAGAAAATCTTCAGATGCGCAGGAGGGCAACAGACTTGAGTTGCAGATTTTTTTGAGAAACATAGCAAGTAAACCCTTCCAGACTTGCAAGAAATTTGAGAAAGTTTCCTTTCTTCTTGAAAGGACAGGACTTCTCCCCAGGGCTTTGCCAGTGAAGCCCTATTTTCCCCCATAGCATCATTCTCCTTTCCCCAGAGGGCATACACTGGTCACCTATCTTCCCTCTGAAGGAACTCCCCACCTTGCATCCAGCAACTAGAAGTATCAGCAGATTTCCCGCATGCCTTCCCTTTGCCCCTGAAGTATTTCAGCTCAATCTATTAAACAAAAAACAAAAAAACACAACACTATCTTCACTGATATCTTATGTCAACTGTAGGCTTACAGCAGCCCTGGCAATATCTGCTGGGTCAGCAGTTGTCTACATCTCAGTCTACAGAAACCTTGGTTTTAACAGCAGAGAAGCCCTGAAGACAGCAGCCGGTGAGCAAAATTCTGTTATATCCAGGAATTTGTGATGGGTTTTTCAAAACCAGATGAATCCCAAGCACATCTCATCCTGGGAAGTTTACTGCCCTTTCTACTTCAGTGATAATATATGCTGTACGTATACTAATTTAATTATTCTTATGCAGCCAGTTCTATTCAGGATGAAAACAATATTCTAGCTCACTTTGAAAAAAGATCAAACTAAACCTAAACTGGTATTTGCAAGAATGGCTTCCTCTTCTCCCCAAATTATTAACCCTCACCATTAACTGAAACAAGCTTGAACATCACTCACACATTGCAGATATAAATTGCTGATGCCAGCATTACCTCGCTTTACATTAACTGTATAGACAAAATGTATGAGCACGCTCTGCTTCTTCCCGTGTGTTTAATGCTTCCCACACGTAGTATCGTTTTAATTTCAAAAACACTAGCCAGCTATCTATTTCTGCTGTAGTTGAGGATCAGAGCAGCACTGAGCAATTTTAAGATGAGAAAGAATTTAAATGAGAACACAACTGCTGACTGGCATATGATAGGTCAGCTGTTAACCTGCAGATTTTAAGGACTGCAATCAAAGCTAAAAGTATCTTTCAGTGTGCCTTGCTAGGTTACTGCACAATATCCATTCTTAATTGTTGTTTGAGACAAACTACTACAATGTCTTTTTAAGACTGATTAGATAATAAAATTATTAGCTATCAGCAAAGCAGCATATATTTTGCCTTGCAGAAATTTATTCACGCTTGCTGTACTAAATGAGGATGTTACATTTGTATAAAAGATCTGAAGCAAAACTCCATGGAGCCTGCAAGAATTAAACCAATAGTGCATCTGCTAAACACCAACTATGACATGATTGTTAGCGTGCTGACACTTATGGGTGGAAAAACAAGCTGGCACAAACGCACACTTCTCCACAGTTAGTTCTTTCTGTGCCAAAATGTACTTCTAAATGAAGCACTATTTGAGTATCTGAAATAAATAAATGACAGATTCAAAGGCTCCAATTTGTGTTATATCACATGGGACAGTTGCTAAGAATTCTCAGAAGCAAAAAAAGTTCTTACAAACACAGGAGCAGCTAGACAGCCCCAGAACATCTTAATACTTCAAGAGATTTAGCAGTCTTCTAGTTTCATTCTAAAAATGAACTTTGTAGCAAAACTTAATTATCTGTGGGCAGGCAAGCAGCTCTGGGCTGCAAGTTTTTTGCAATAATTCTGTAGTTGAATGTTGCTGTAGCATAATTTCTTATACTAACAGAAAACAAACCAGAGGTTTAATTTTAAAAATATCATTACTTACATATCCAGTTTTCATGGATTAAAATTACATTATGTAGTTTAAAACAAAAGCATAAGTGAATGCTGAAGTTAAGAATAAATCTGAAGAATGCATATTTCATGTGGTGACTGCAGCATCAGAAAGGTATGTTCAGTTCTAGTTGTAGTCATACAACTGAATTAAACTGAATTGCACCCAAGAAAGTTTCAAATTTATAATTCTTGCATCTGTAACTAAAGACTCATCATATCACCTTTTATCAAATCAACTTGATTAGAAGTGATATAAAATAATGCATTACATGAACAGTTAACACGGTTTTACAATCAGTTCTGTAAGACAGACAATTTCAGGTTGCAAGCAATTAATTTTCAGATGACTCACTGAAGTACTTCTTAACAGTGTATAATATGAATCAGGCAATAGTTTATAAGTTGCATGTTAAAAAAAAAGTCAGTCTCAGGTGACATTTACATACAAAATACCTGAAGCCATAAGTGCCCTCCAGGGCAAAGCCTGAATCATACAAAAGAGGACAACTATACATACAATATGCATGTTTAAAAGAAGGAAGAAAAGTCTGCATGCTTCAGAAAGCAYTATAGAGCTCACTATATTCATTTCTGAAGCAATTGTTTCAACTGCACTATACCTGCATAATAGATATATAAAGAGCACTATACTTGGACACATCTCACTCCCTCCATAGGGAGGAATCCAATCATGTAACTGCTTCATTGGTCCTTTAAATAAAAATAAAGGGCAGGACCTGGTAACTGCAGTTTTGAAGCAGGAATTGTTCACTACTGCTGCAAAACACAATGCAGGTGGGATGCAACGTTTAGCTGCATAACTGTTACTGGAGAGCAAGTTATATTTGAGGAATAAATTTAAGTTTTTGCTAGAAAAATAAAAGCAGATTATATTTATATTCAATTCCACTTGAAATTTATATATAACCTTGTAAATACTATGAATAAAGATGTACAAGACATTCTTGTAATGTTATCAGAACTGACTTATTTACCTCCTTTTTGTTTTCCAGTCTTTGTTCAATCTGATGGTGAATGCTGTATATCTAATCATAATCCTGCTGTTATCACAGCTGTTATGTGCTTTATTTTTGATGACTCAAAGACAGATGTCCCAAAATTGCCCTAGATCCCTGCCAGCCTTTTCAATTGCATTATACAATCAATTAAACTTTCCTGACCTGTTCCTGTCTCTAGATAAGATTCAGACTTTGACACTTCAAGAAGCAAATCATGTGTGTAAATTGGTTCTAATGACAGCTAGAGATGTGTAGTCATAAGCAAATAGAGTATTATCAAACATTAAAGTGTCCAGGAGCAGTAGCTAGATGGATGTAGTCAAGAAAAATTAACTAGAAAATGCACACTCCAGATACTTCCCACAGTATGTAATGCAATTAAACAGAAGCAAAGAGGAAAAAAAAAAAAACCACACTAGAAACTGCCTCTCTCCTGCCGTGCCTATTTATTCCCCATCATCTGTTATTATTGTTGAGAATCTTCACATTGTGTCCCAATTAAGCAAATCTCTCAGAATTAATAAGGGTTCGCCTTCTCTATCACCACATCTTTAATGTTTGGAACTGAAAACATTGGCACCTCATGCTGTACGCGAGTGTGAGCAGTTAGCATAATAACAATAGTAAGATGTGTTTGCCAAAAAATGATTACAAGTGAAGCTTTATTGCAAGGGTGTCTTGTTTAGGAGGATTTAGCACAATTCGATGGGGGTAACAGCAGTTGTCAGCCATTGATACTGAACATAAATATTAAAAAGACAACTTATTTATTGAATACTCAGAGTGCTCAGCCATTGTTTGGGCATGTTTGGAATACAGATTATTTTGCTATGGTTTGTTAGCCTCATATAACAGGCATTTTTAAAATGCTCCAGACTCAGGTTCTCATTCTTTGATATTCTGCACAAAGAACTTCACGCATCCCAGTGACAACAGGATGGCAGCATTCAAAGTTTCATAAGAGTAGGATTAAATTGTCTTATCCAATGCATTTCTTCATGCTAACTTGTAATCACTTGTGAAGAGGTTACATGGATTTTGTTGCATGATTCAGTGTCTTTCAGTTGCATGAATATTGTTATCATTGTTTGTGTTCTCAAGCCAATTTTCATGGCATCATGCTATTCCATTTCAAAACAAATAGGTAAGGGATAATTTCCTCAAGTCCTTTCCTAAGAACTCTACCATTTATCTCTCCCTACACTGTAGGGCAAGCTGATAAGATAGAGGTCATGCAAAACAAGTCTTACCAACAATGATCGAAGGAACTTGCAGGTTTTTCCTACAATTTTGCAGTCCTCAGCTTTAGGTATAAACTTTCCCAGAAAGGATCAGCAACCATTCTGGAGAGGTTTTGCTATTTCAGTCATCACTGATATCACTCTAGAAAAGAAATAGGCTTCTCATTTCTCATGGTCTAGAATAGAATGAATGGTCCTCTGTTCCTACAAAAAACTTCACAGGAGAGTTTCAAGGAGTATGGTTTTATTTAAGAATTTTACTTTAACATGCTAGTTCAGCACAACTCTGCCTTACTCTTTTGCCTGCTCTTCTGCTACTACATTCACTGTCCTCACCTCCACTCTGCAGAAGTAGCCTCTGTATTGTAATCAGAAAAGAGCTAATGGCAAAGATATTGCTGTTATCCTATACAGGTAGCACTTTATAGGGGATGCAGCCACTTGAGGTTGCCACCTGCCCATTTAGAAGGGCACCATCTGCTAACTTTGCACATAGCCTACTAATATTTAGCAAGACAAAAGTAAAAGGAAATCAAGGACCCATTCTTCTGCACATTTCACACAAAGACAACAGCAGCTACATGCCTATGCAGTGTAGTAAGAAGCATCAGCTATTTTAGGATCCTTCTGTAATCAATAGAAGGAGAAAAATTGCTCCAGAAGACAATTCAGAGGACACATGCATCTGAGCCCGATTCACCTTCYGAAAGTCCTTCTCCAACTGCTCAGGCACTGCATTTCAACTCAGGCCAATATCCTGCTGTGGGTTCACCTGTGCATAACAGAAGGAAGGGACTAGAGAGCTCAGTACTATTATTTCACATTTAAAGCCCTCTTTCCTATTCTGCCCTAAGTTTTACAAATGATAACTTGTACCTTCATGAAGAGTAAAGCACAGGAAAAGAGTTTGGCCTTGATGAGAAAAATGCAGTAAACCAGATACTCCTTTTTTTATTGTGTATTTTAGTATGAGTGTATTGGAAATACGTTAGAGATGTGATGTCTTAATATTTCCTCGCATTCTCTTTTCTTCTCCCCCAATATAGCCTTCCTTTCTAAAGGAGTGGATCTTGAACAACACAAGCAGAGACTATTTAATGTCAGGCAAGATACCCAATCCTTGTGTCCTGTGAAGTAAGAGTTCCCAGATACATTAGAAAGCTTCCCCAGAAGTCTGGCAACCCCTTGAAGGCAAGTGCAGATTCATCAAGCAGAAAATGTCTTTAGTCACATGTACATAAATAAAATTGGAAAGCAGTGGTAAACAGACCACTGGAGTGGTCATTGAATATTACGTGCTCTTTAGCTGGTCATACTGTATCATTTTTCCTGGGTCTGTATGGGTGGCATAGACACATAAACATTGCCTCTTTGCTGACAAATAGGGTATCTTTTCTGTCACGCTGTACCCAAAATAGAAACCCATTTCATTCACAAACATCACAGCGCTAAAATTACCCAATGAGCTCTCGTGCCAGTTATTAAAATGAACAGAAGCAAACAAAAACAAAATCTTTCATAACACATCTGTCACAAATACACGTAAGAGATTTGTTCTAAAACAAAAACAAGATAAGCCTGAACTTGTGTGTTTTAAGTACGCTGGCTTTAAGACATTGGTATTCTTGTTGGAGAATTTTGACTAGATTGCACATGTACTAACATTTTTCTTCAATGAAATGCTTTTTTGAGATGCATCCTTTTCCACTAAAAAGCTACATTAGAGCGTAATAGTAAATCCAGGGTCATTTGTTGCATTTATAAGCTTTGTGGGAACAAAACAGTCTCTCAGATGGGGACACACCTGGTTTAGGAGCTGACAGTCCACCCAGCCTCTAATTTTCAGTGCCTGTCCCCCTCCTGTTTTTTCTCCCCCTCTCCTTAAACATCGTAGAAACTTCAGAAAGTTCAGCAATGACACTAACACTGCACAACCTGGACTCCCTCTATGGAAACATGGATTTCCCTTGGGAAAATCCTTTTGTCTTAGAAATTTTGTCTTGGGTCCAGTCTCATCTGGCCTAAATTTCACCCATGTCTCTGCCCCTCACTTTATCATAGAAACTACTTGACCTAGCACAGGGAATTTAGGTGGAATCAAAGTCAATTAAATTGAGCCATAGAATGTAATTTAACTGTATGCTTAGATCTGAGTTTAAATTTAAAGTTAGCAGTTAACTGCTTGCTTGGAGAAAGATCAACTCCTAATCTTAGGCCAACTTACAGGTGTACAAAGATCCTCAAGATACAGGTTAGAGAGACAGAGATTTTGAATTTAAATTGAGAAGCAAGTCTAACTGAACCTGGAGTTAAATCTGACTTAACCACACCACTTCCTCAATGCAGGCTTTGTCATTTATACAGTGATTCACAAATGCGAATCAGAATTCCTATCTGTTTATTCAATGATACATATGAAAACAGATAAGTGTTTTTAATTTCGCTTTCTCTACACTATAAAAGATTCCAAACTAAGCCAAAGAGTTCTGCAAAAAAAACACATACATTCTACAGCCGTTGTGGTTACAGGCAGCTGTGCATAGAACACATTGCGAGACTTACCTAACCTGGGTCAGCAAACAGGCTGGAGCAATCCTTAATTTTAGCATCTGGGACCACAAATCTGGCCTCCAGTCACATTTACTGCCTTCACCTTTCTCAGTATATACCATCTGGTGCAGATTTTAATTATCAGGAATCTTTTTACTGAATTAGCAGGCTTTAGGTCAAGCCTCTAGCAAATGTTTTTTTTTTTTTTTTTTTTTTTTTTTTTTTTTTTTTTTTTTTTTTTTTTTTTTTTTTTTTTTTTTTTTTTTTTTTTTTTTTTTTTTTTTTTTNTTTTTTTTTTTTTTTTTTTTTTTTTTTTTTTTTTTTTTTTTTTTTTTTTTTTTTTTTCTAAATTCAGGCACAATACTTTTGGTGCTGTTACTGTTCTCTTTGGGATAGACCTGCATGAACTATTTCCTCCTTTTTCCACAAATTATAATATCATGGTAGCTCAGAAAACTGTTAAGTATATCACCCTAAAAGATCTTTCATCCATGTACCTATTCTTGAACTCCCACCATTTTTTTGGAAGCAACTTTCTTCTCCCGGGCACTAAACATCTGCTACAAGAGCAAGACCACTAAAAATCTCTAGACTGTCCTGAAGCTTAGCATTTATACATCTTAATGAAACTGTTTAAAAATCAAGCATATTTGATGGGCTTAATCTGAAGAATTCAGTAAGATTACAACAACGTAAGCTTTTGCTTTCAGATTAAGCCACAGTGCTTCTGATATTATATATTGCAGTCATGATGGAAGGTTGTTATTAAAATAATTTCAGAAGAGTAAAGAATGCCACGTATCTATTAGGCCTCTGAAATAACTGGGGAAAAAAAATCAACATTAAAAATACATGTCAAAAGCAAATTCAGGAAAATACAGGGCAAGTGTACCTTTACTCAACAAGCATATTACATTTCAGGCATTACAAAAGTTACATACAAGGAAAAACCAATGATGCTTTTTTTTTTTTCAGGGTTTCCCACACACTGTTTTACAGAGGCATAAACAGATTAAGTGATATCTTCTGTAAGAATACAGAGGCATAAACAGATTAAGTGATATCTTCTGTAAGAATACAAGGTCACTATTCCTCTGTTTTTGAAGAATTCACATTTGATATCAATGTGTTTACTGCTGCATTTGTTAAATACATTACCCTAAATAAGGGCCTCTTACCTGTATCAGAAAGTCTTTACAAGCACTTTATATATATTGAGATCATTCAAGAGCACTTCTCAACAAGCTATCTAATCTGATCTACTGTTCTTTCAGGACAGGCTCCATTTCAGCCCTGTTTGATCAGAGGTCTTCTACAGAACTTGAGAATAGACAACATCTTCCCAAATGCCAGAAAACAACTGCACTAAAATGTGAACTTTGGCATATTTCTCTCACAGGGCTTTAATTTCTCACTGCATGACCAGTGCTCCACATGCCATCTTATTTCAATTTAAAACCTTTCCTAATTATCTTTTTGACATGTTGGGGGGGGGGGGGAAATCCTTCAAGTAGCATTTTTCTCTGGAGATTTGTTTCCATCAGAGAGACTTTGTTAATGTACTATCTGATTTGCTGTTTTTATTAAAAATTAAAAAAGGTGTAAAATCACAAAACCTCCAACATTTTCCTTTCTTTTTAAATCTTTAAATCTTAAAGCAGACTTTTCCTTACATACTACTTCCTTCTTTACAGTCCTAATATCTAGTTGAGTTTTGTCAACTCAAGTTGATAAAAGATTCAGTAACAGCACAGGCAAGGCAATGTCACAGCTTTTGAAATTCTAGCCTGGGACATAGCGCCAGATAAGGGAAATTCTTGGTCAGATCACTGCGCTTACATATTTAAGCAGGTAAGCTTTCTGCTAAAATAGGAGTGTCTCAATAATACCGACTAGTTCATCAGTCTTCACGCACTGCAGCTATATTCCTTCAAGTTTAATCTTCTGGCAGTCAGGTGACTTTTCAAGAAGGATTCTCAAGGCTGAAGACAGGAAATCCAGGGAGAGCCTGAATTCAACCACCAAGGACCCCTCCAGGGTGCAGGAGCCAGGGCATACGCTGTGGGGGCAAGGCCCGGGAARCTGCGTGACCACACGTCATCGCATCCTTGGGAGTTCATGCAGCAACCTAGACAGGTTGCTAATGTCCCCATATCCTCACAATCTCCATGTTCAAGCTGCCTCTACACAGCTAACATCAATTTATACAACATTAAAAAAAGTCAACGTGGAAAACAAACTCAACTAATCCCCAGATGGGCTAGTAAATAAAACTAAACAAGTAAATACAGTGGAGGGAAATCTTGTGTTTAGAGTTCAGGAAACAGGAGCTCTCCTGCTTCACTCTCGCACTTACCCTATGACCTGAGGCAAATCTTTTCACCTCTTTCTGCACTTACTTCTATCCCTCCAAGAACAGATTACATTTCATAGATTGTGAAATACAATTCACGTTTATAACGCTGAACAACACACATGTAGTATGAAGTCATACTTATGATTAGTCCTCTGCCATGAGACCAGCTGGTTTGTTATTCTTGCATACAAATCACGTTGTAATTAGACTGTGACGACCTTGGGGATCATGTCTTGACACACGGCTCCACACTGCTTACAGAGAAAGCATGCTGTTCTCAGGTCTGTTCTCCAAAGCCTCTTTCTTATCCTGAAGTCTATACTAGTTACATTACATACATCCCCCATTATGGGGGAAACTATGGTTAGTTAATCATTCTATTTTAGGTAAACTGCCTCTTTCAAACACAGTGTATCACAAAGCTTAATACTAACAAAATGTATGCTTTATAAACTGTTCTAGATTCAGCAGTACAAAAATCATAATTCAAATGGGTGCTGAAATTCTCAGTACAAAGTAGTGGATAAACAGAAATGCAGCACAGTCTTACATCTTGAGATCATTTCTCCATGCTGTGGAATAGCCTATCACCAGTTTGTCATCAAGCATTCTGGAAGCCTTCCAGTCTTACTACATTTACATGAAATTTGTAAATTGACAAAAGAGCCAGCCTTACACTACAGTATAATTCTTTTTGCTTGGCAATTGGTAGACCTCATGCTATGCACCCTGGTAGTAACAGAGCAATTTGTTTGTGATCTATTAACATTTATCCTTCACTCTGAAACTCTAGTGTCCAGCTCAATTTTATATTTATGAGCATTACTCCAAACAACCAAAAGGCCTCCTGCCATTTTCTGTAGAATGAAAGCATGTGTCTAACAGGAAGTAGGAAAAACTATTTCAGGATTATTCATTTGTCTCAAAGTTAAACAGGATTTCAAGATAGAAGTGTAATAAGTGTTTAGAACAAACTGCCTTTATGATATTTTTTTTTCCAGCAATATCTAAGATGAAGCACCATAAATTCATTGTACTATTTTAGTTTACACTAAAAGCCAAAAAAGAGTGTGATTGCCTTGAGCCTTCAAAAACAGTTGCATAGCAGCCTGGGTAAAAGCCTATTCATTTCTTTAGAGGAGAGAAGGGCCTCCTTCAGAAGATAAGGAGCAGGGTTAACAGGAGGTCAGTGTCTGTCATCTAAGAGAGACGGGGATCTTCCCATTCCAGTGGCTAACATTACACGGGCTACAACGATTAAGCCATAAGAGAGCCATAACCAATGCGATAGTTGTATTAGTCAGGCAGATCGTTTTATACTGCTGTGTATTTTAAAAGAGTCCATGAGGATCCCAGATGCAAGTTCTTGATGAAAATGGGAATGATAGAAGCATCTCAAAGATTTATTTTTACTTTCTGTTCAGCACTGTTAGTGCATGTAGAATAACGAGTCCATTCATTCCTAATTGCAGATGTTTTAGGCATCTTGCTGAAACATGTGCATTAATACATTATATGGAGCTCTCTTTTCTGTTTCCAAAGTGTTACAATAATTATTCTTTGATTTGGGTGTTTGAAATGTATACATCAATGCATCAGCTCTTCTGAGCTCTGGGGGTAGTTATAATTCACGGCAATCGCAAAGCAGATTGTCTCGCCACTGAAAGGTGGAGAGGATGTACAGCTACTGAGGCATAACTACACAGTTTACACCGACAGGACCCAGCAAGCCAAGAAATTAGGGTTCATTCTTTCTTGTACACTACAGTTTGAACCTCTACACCCATGTTAACTGATAACAGGAGCTCATATAACATGGATACTTATATTACCACTATAAGGTTACTTCCAGTCATTCTGGAAATCTTGGTCTAGCCGGTTCCTTTATACAAAGCTTTTGCAGCATTTAAAAATGCTACTCCAACTGAAGCAGAAACCATACCAAAAGCAGGTAAACAACATTTTAGGGAACATAGAAGGAGCTGGGCTTTTTAACTCATATTTTTTAAAAAAATTATATTTCTTTGAATCAGTTTCTATTTCATTGTTTTTTTTTCCTTCCAAATCTCACTTCTCCTGTTCCTTAACTTTCATTTCCCCCCTAAAACAGCAAGACAGTTTTCTATAAATATATTTCCTCTAGTTTTATAATCGACGCTGTATAGCCCTATACACTTCCAAAGCCATTCCACCTCAACACAGTGAGCAAAAGGTTTTTCTCTACATCTTTCTCAGTCCTGGTGACGTTCCCTTGCTAAAGTTGCTTTGCTGACAGATTCATTTTATTCGCAATGATCTCTCTAGTCACAGAATCATTGCATCTGATTTCCCTTATTCTTTGTGATCTTTTCATGCAGAGACTGCTCACACAGAAAAAGTCAGACTGATACTTTTTAAACCTGAGTGCCTTTAACTAGTCACTTAAGAACAGACAAGTATCAAAGCAGTGGCCTAGTTTTTAGAAGTCCCAAGCCTTTCACCCTCCATTGGCTTTAGTAGGTATTTTGTCCTTTTGTAGCCCTAAAATAGGATCTATTATTTCAAGGTCTGAGTAAGGATTCCAGTGCCTAAATTGAAAACTGAATCAGACTGGTCAGATTTGACTACTTTGCTACAAAAATCATTCTGTCAACTACAGCATTTAAATATCCCCCAAAGCACCAATATGTATGCCATAGTTTTATGCTGGAAAAAAGATTAAAGTAGCAATAACCTCAGAATATTTCATAAGGTCAAGGCCAAAATATAATCACTGAACTGTGAAGAACTACTGAACTCCTGGTGACAATAGTTTGAAGCTCTCAATTAATTTTCTTTGAACAGAATAATGCTTCAAATCCCAGCTTAGTTCATCTTTCAGAGGAACGCTATGCTGCCTTTGATTTCTTTTTATATTCCTGCTCTAACTGTATCATAAAGGTGTGACATTAGGTATGACTGGTGCCAGGTGCTAATTTGAAGAACTTGCCAAAAGCTTATATTTAAGTGCATGGTACACAATATATGACAACCACCATAATTCATTACCACAAAAACAGGCTCTCAAAAGGTTGGGTGTGGGGAGGGGTGAGAGAGACTTCAATCTCCAACTGAAGAAAAAAATCTGACACTGAGAAATTCATGCAAGGAGAACTCTTAAACACTGTAAGGGTAATTGGCAGTGCGCCTACTCAGAGCCTACTCAGGCAAAATCACTACTTTGCATCAGCAGTCCAGCTTAATCTGGAACTGGTACATAGCTCAAAGACTAACAGATTCCCCCCCTCCTTCTAAACCATATTTTACGTAAACCAAGTTGAAACCCTTGCAGCACTTTAGCACTTTCTCCTCTGTCACCTTCTCCAGCCGCAGGACCACACCACTGCGGAGMGCAGAGCAACTAAAGCCACACGTTATGGAGGATTCTGCTGCACGGACTGCAGGGACTGTGCTACATTTTGTGGTGTGTCCTTCACATTTGGTTTCCACACAACAAACCAGCTGTTGACTAAGTGACATTTTTGTTCTCCCATGAATAAGGGAAGACCTTCAAATGCTCTCGCTGCATTTTCACGTACGCTTAGACAAGTCATCTCTCATGCACTGTCTTAAAATTTCATTGAACTGGGTGTGTGATTCTGCTTAGTTTAAGCAAACTGCACATCAGAAAACGTAGCTACCTATATACAGTCACTGATAAAATTCTTTCTCTGCACGATATTGAGTTTTCATACGATAAACCTAAGGTCAAACATTACCTACAGAAGGGAGGAAAAGATGCTTCATTATTTGTAGAAAAAAAAGCACATAAAAGTCTATTGGCACCCCAACTCCTCCAGGAAAATATTAAAAAAACAAGAAAGTCTTTGTGCTTTTTAAAGTAAGTTGGCCCGAACTGCTGCTGAAACACTATCATAGCTTTTCTGAGCTTTGAGCATTTTCCAGCACATTTCTTTCCTTAACTGGAAAAGATATAACATGTTATACTGTTAACATACATAATTTTGTGCAGTCTACAGCCATGCACAGATTAACTATTGAAGAAAATACCTGCTAATGCTGAATATAGATTGACGTCCTCATTTATTAATGCTGCACCATTGCTCTTTGCTGGAACAAAGGTAAAGCTTGTCCTTACCCTACAATTTCTGCCTAGTCAGTAGGCATTAGAGGCTAACACTGATAAAGTGTACATATATACAATGCATTACAAACACGTCAAGGTAGGAGAAAGAATTAGTGATGATGGTTGAATTTCAGAAAGGCTTCGAGTTCAGTTCAGGAACTATTCAGAATAGTCTTATTTGAACCTTATACAGATTACATAAATCTGAGAAACTGTAGTGAATTTAGAACTAGTGTTTGTGAAAATCCCTCAACCCTACTCTCAGCTCGCCAATCAGGCTAGAAATACTAGATGTTATTTTTGTTTGATTTCTACATCTAGTCACTGCTGAAGTTGCAAACTCAGACAAAAGGTGAAGAAAAGTTAGAGCAACATTTTGCATATGGGCTTCAGAAGTCACGTATTAATTCTTGTTTAACGTAATTTAGTTTGTTCACTTAAAACATATCACTATATGCTATAATCACAGCAAAAAACAAGAAGTCCAACCTGGATTGATTCAGAGTGGAAAAAAAGGGYTGTTACAAAGCAAAAAACCCCCCACTGAATTGACATTCTAGGATAATTAAACTATTGGAGCTTTTCATACAGGTGAATGCTCCTGAGAAATCTGATACAAGCTATTAGCTGAAGCAATCAAAAATTAAGTTTAAAACAAACAGCAAATATCTTCTTTTCCTATCACATTTTTTTGCCATCACTAAAGACTGTCTTTTAAATGAGAAGAAATTTGCCATAAAAAGTTGTCTTTACTCATGTGAAAATGTCAAATTTTCCTAGTATGGCAATTAAGCAAAAATTAATGGTTTTGCCTGGAGGACAGCATTCTCTCAGTGTCATAAAAAGCATCATCTATTGAACTAATAGCACGCTTGGGGTAACAGTGTAATTTTCTTCTTGATCAGAATTCCAAGAACAGGAATGCTAATAAAACCTGTACAGGTTTTCCTAATAGGCACAATAGTAACATGAAAACTGATAGTTTTGTAGAATGCTATATTTACTCCATATCATAGCTATGTTCAAGACTGTAAACGCCCTGTATGCAAAAACCTAAATTATTATGCATACAACATTGCATTATGTAGGCTTCAAATATTTTCCCTTAAATACCAAAGCCTTGCATTGTTTTAGACACTAAAGCAATGAAAAAAAACCTGCTGAAGAAAATGGAATTGTATAACCTTAAGCATTGTGGTATGTGGAGCCTTCGTGCTGTTCTTTGTTAAAGAAGTGCCATATTCCCTGTCTGTCAGGGCTCCCATTTTCAGCAATAGTGCAGCACTGCCTCCTCAAATGACACATGGCAAAGAAAATAAGGTTTTCAATGAAGCCTCACATGATTAAATTGGTAAATATTYCACATGCTATTCTGGTGTCTGCAGAAGGTAAAGCTTCATGTGGAGCTAACTGATCCTCCACAACCAGGGGAAATGAAGGAGCTTTAGCCATCAGATAGCATRCTTAAATACATGCTCCAGAGAGACTGCACATGCTTTGCTTTGTTTTAATAAAAAAAAGGGAGAGATGGGAAAGAGGTCGAATTGCAAAAAGAGCAGCTCARTCTTGTAAGACGTGCAGTACCTATGGAGCACACTGCCAGAGTGATTTTTCAGCAGAAGTCTGATTTCTATACAGAGTTCAGCTTAAAAATTGATGAGACATCAAGCAGCCATGTTAAAAGGAARAAAACACCAAAGAAAACCACATGCTTATCTGTTCAGGGTTCAATCCTGCTCCCACAGAAGTTTGTGGCAAAACCATTACCACAATAAAACAAGATCATCACCTTGTCCCAGCTCTTAAAATCCCTTAGGTGCAAAAAGCTAGCTTGCAGAACAGGATACATACAATTATGAATAAAGTTAAGCAAGTGCTCAAGAACTCGCACAACTGGGGCCTGAATTGTTGCATAGGTTAGAAGGATCAATTATATCTACTTTTAAGTCTGATTTAATCCACTCCTTGTGGTCCTAAACAGCAAACTATGAATAGGATAGACTGACAGAAGCAAAATTTATCTGCACCAAGCATACTATTTTCTAGCTGAGAAACAATCAAGATTTTACATTTAGGATSTCTAATGAGATTTGGCCCAAGAAGCTCTACAATCGTAGCCCATTCATTGGAAAGTGCACATATTAAATTAGCCACAGGAGGGCTCCACCATTGTCCCCAGAATGCTATCATATTTTATAAAAAATTAAGAAATTTAGAAGAAAAGGCCATTAAAATAGGAAGAGACAATTGTCTATCAGGGTTATTTAAAYACCATTCAACTCCATTATAAAAGAGTTAAAGTTTTGGAATATTACACTGTATTCTATACTAGAAGCAATTAGTGATGGATTTCACATGTCATGCTTCTTAGTTCTTTAATTCAAAATGTAAGAACAAGGAGATCAGTGCCATTGCCTACATYTTGTCTATGCCTGCCTGCAAAAACAAGGTAATACATTCTCTTTTTATACGTGATACAGGAGACTCATCCCTGCAGCACAGAGGCCCGTGTCTCCAAAGGCCGGTCTGTTTTACAGTTATGACACATTACTTGCATCAGAGCAACAGCTGAGTCCGCACTCYGTCCGAGCCCCCTCTGCCCTCAGCCACACGCACACACTGCAAGTTCTCTCTCAAAGTCCATAATCAGAGATAAAGATATGAACGCCCGAGCGTGAGGACGAGCGCGCAATAAGGCACAGCAGCGCCTTGTGCTAGAGCTCAGCAACAAAGAGGTTCCAGATGCATAGTGCCCTTCTCTGCAGAAAATGTGGTTCAGATTTTCCCAATGAGTTTGCAAATTCACAGAACAGTTTTGCCTGAAAGAAAGCCTAGGGTGGAAAGAGAAGAAGAATTTGTCTTCAAACCAAAGYACATGACTTCCCATTTTCCCACTTTTAAGAGTGTAACAAACCCATCCATCTCCTCCTCCTTCTGCCTGATGGGATTTCTATCCTCTCTCCCCACCCCTGACCTGAATAAGCACCCCAAAGGTGCTGGGATGCTGAATAATCAGTGTCCACACCATGGGGAAAGAGGAGAAGTCACTTGTCAGTCAGTCTTTCTGAACTTGTTATAAAGAAGGGCTTCCTGAAGCAAGAAAACACTCCACATGCCAGGAGCGTGCACCTGCCACTAACCACAGGAGCCTCTCAGACTCGTCTTGCCTGCAGTSTCAATAGCTACTAAAGTATTGGACACTCACTTTAACAGCAGGAGTCAAGCTTCTCTACTTTTCTGGTCCCAGTTTTCCAAAGCTTTTTGTACTCATGCTCAAAGTCAAGCACTTAGTTTTGTGCCAGATGAGAAAAGCATTTTTCAGTGTATCTGCCAGAAGGACAAGGTCAGCAGGATTCCAGCTAAAGGACAATAGGAATTTATAGAATAAATGCAAAATATGCCATCACCTGAAAAGTACTAACAGAGACTGTCCTGCAGAACCACTTGGAATACTCCATCCGGCTGTGGTAGGCGTGTTTTGAAAAGTGCTTTGAACACAAAAAGCAGAAGATAAACACACTATCTTCAACCTCWTTACCATCCCTATTCCTAATCCTACCTAACAGCATAAGGCTTCCTGTAAGCATCTGGTGTTACGCTGGCCGACTGCAATGCAGAACCAGTTCCACCCCTGCATGGCCCCRTACAGAAGCATACCCAAGTTCCACACTGATCAACAGCAGGACTTTGCGTTTGCTTAGAAAGCAAGTAACACTAAGTTGCAGTACATTGTAAATTGAATATTTAGCCGTGCACATTGTTGTATTACCTATAAAAATACCCTTACTTACTTTCAAACAAGCAACAAGTGGTCTCTTCAGAGATCTGCTAAATAACCTACTGATCATCCAGATCAGCCAAACAGCACAATTCCTAATATATTCTAGTTTAAAAAAAATTACCCCAAACACACTAGCAATTGCAGTGCTTTTTGCTTTTAAAGCATCAGCTGCTGTGACAGTAACCAAACAATTAACAGTTCTTTTTGACTTTTATGATATTTCATATACAAGCATCATAAATTTTAAAGCCTTTCAAGYAGATTAGAGAATACTGTGGCCAAAAGATTGTTTCATACCTCCCCTTTGAAAACAAGTTCTACCATAGGAGCTGGAGAGCAGTGCAGAACAATCCTTTTACTCATCCATTACTGTTTAGACCGAATTCAGACAGCACTATTGCTGCAAGTGGTATCCCCAGACTTCAATTAACTCTTGAAAAGGGAGCTTTCATTTGAAAAGGTGAGAAGAGCAAGATTCAGACATTCTGCTGTCTGATTGCACATACAGTGACAGTGAAAAGTGACAGTGAGAAGCAGTAAGTTACACTATACAGAAAATAAAAGCATGCTCTTTCTTCAGAGTATCATCTTCAGCTTCCWTGACTTCTGACTATACATTCCAAGCAAACAGAAGCAAGGATAGGTGAAGATCACTCAGTTCAGCACTGCAACAAAAACATCAGTATACAAGTATGATAGACTGCCAAAGACTATGTGCTTTTCTGTAGTACTCTGCACAGTTAAGAAGTCTCACACTAGGAATAGTCATATACATCAAATATTCTACCAAGAAATTGGCCTGCTAGGAAGAGCCAGAGAAAGTTTCCACCAGGACATGATTTACAACTTCTGTTCTTAAAGCTTCACTATAGATCATAGACTAAGAATCAAAATCCTGGYTAAGCATCTTGCTAAAGCATGATTAGATACTTGGGTGTTTGTCAAAACCTGGTACCCCATATCTCCACCTGAGCTCTTCAGAGTCATTACATAGCTGGGACAGATACAGAAGAGACTAATGTTCTTTTCTGGGGTGCGGGAAGGAAGTGGGAGTTTACCTTAGGTTACCACAAGGGATGTGGTGTTGAGACTTATGCTAAGAGGAATAACTCTCCCCTGTCTGCAACAGCAAGGGTTTTGGGGTGGGAGCATTCATTGGGAAAGAGCCTGCAAGCTATACAGTAGCCCCAAGCATCTACCAAAGGTTTGATCCACCACCTGCAGCAACAGARAGCCTGAGGGACCTGATCCTCAAACAGTCAGAAGCAATTCCTAGGTATACAGTTAAACAATAAATTGAATCAGAAAATGTATTTGGATCAATTTGACAGCTTAGAATACATGGTATTAAAAAAACTGACACTTTTCTTGCCAACACAATTAACTTACCTTCTCAGCCCTATTTTACTCTTTTCTCGCTTAATGTTTGTTATTCTGTGAAAAGAATAAGTACAGAAATTACCCAACAAGAGATTATGAAGGGAGTATCACGCATTCAGTGGAGAAAACAAGTAATAGTAGGAGCACACTAGCATACATGAGAAAAAAGGAATCACGAAATTCTTCGGTACTTGCATCATAAGAGCTTTCCATCTCTTATCTTGAAAATAACTTTATTCAGAGTATTCAGAGGTCTTCATTAATTCATCTCCCTGTTGGAAGGCCAGTATCCTATAGCAAAGCTCCATGACACAGCCCCCATGAAACCCCTGCAGTGGGCTGCACAGTAACTCAGAATTTCATTCTGTTCCCATTTAGACAAACTGCAAAGTGAATAGGTTTTAGAATTCAGGTAAGTTACAAATCTCCAAGTCATCATAGAAAAATCCTGCAACCTTTACCCAGAATCAACCTTGTGATTATTCTACAAAATATGCTAGAGGCTTACCATTGTCATTTTATATGCTCTGCCTTTTCTTAAGATGCCTCATTTTATTTCTTGTTTCCAAGCAGAGGGAACACATCTCATTCCTTCTTAACAAGAAGTCTCCCAAAGTTGCTTCCTTCCCGAGGTAGGAAATTCAGGTGAGGACCTCAAAATATATGCTAGATATCTCAATTATACCATTCTGCTTGGCAAAAATTCCAAGGTTTTTGCCGTGACTGGCAACTCTTCCATTCCAAAGCACAGTTAATTTTTAACAGAAAATCACAAAGGTGGTTGTGGCAGTGTTGGAGTAACACAATTCTTCAAGACTCACTACTGTATTTTTCTATAAACAGTGTGTTCTGCACAAATATTGAAAGAAACCAATAGGAATGTTTGTGTTACCAGCAGTAAACCCCTTAAGTGATCTAGCCTGTCTCCAAGATCRAACAGACTTGCAACAACATCATCTGGTCTGCAGAAAACACAAGCTACCCAGAAATAAAAGTTTGGGAAACTGCAGAAAAAGAGCCAAGGAAAGGGAGAGGAAATAGAATGGATGAAGCAGATCTGCCAGAAATGAGATTGGACACAAATACAGATTAGCCTGGCAAACTGAACGTTTCTAGGAAACGCTGACATGTCACTGCACTGCTGAAATCGGAGAGACCATAGGAGACAATTAGCTGCTGCTAAAGTGATTGTTCAAGGCTATATTGTAATATGCAGTTGGTCATATTAATTCAGCATGTAGCTGTTGGCCAGGAAAAGGCCATTACTCAATCTCACCTTTAAAAATCAAATTGAAAACTTAGAGAGAAATATCRGCTACTTTCTTCACCCTTTTATGTTTACTCTCCAATTCTATGCCCAACACGCAGCTTTGTTGTGCATATGAGTACCCTCCGTAATTAAAGCTTCATCTGAACCTCCCCCCTCCTTCCACATCACTCTTAGTTAGATCTAAACAGTAGAGACAAAAACTGGATCATGCCTGGGGTGCAGGAAGAGAAAGACTGTTTARTAGAGTAGGCTAATGGTGGGGAGGAAGCGGGTTGATTTTACATCTCAGAACTGTTGAGCCTGCAAATATTTCTGAAATCACACCTGGGAACAAAGCTCTGCTTTAAGGAAGTTCACCCATGAGTGTTGCTAAGCAATGGAGAGAAGGCAAGAAGGAGGGAGAGTGCCTGACTTTAGGATTAGAAGGATAAACAGGAGCTAAAACACTAAAGCTCCTGCATAACCTTATTTATAGCGAGCTTTAAAGTACTTTGTTTTTCTTGCCTATCTTCCAAAACTGTTCCTACTACGGTTCACCAGATCTGATTCAGTGTCTATACCAATGCATGCCCGGCACACAGTGGTGCTGCATCCTGAAGCACTGACACAAGCAGTTATGCACCAGAACTGTCAACATCTGTCACTGGATTAAAAAGGTAAGAACCAGAGAAACCGTCCTGYTATAACTATTATAGAATTTGCTCTGTATTTTAGAGAAATACTGCAGACATTTGCTTTTAGTAATTTACAAAGTCATGTATGGTATGGAAAATAAAATGCTTATGATAGCTGCAGTTTGTTCTAATTCTATTCTTGTGCTAGTAGTTACCAAGGGGTATGGTATTATATCTGAAAACTGATAAATGCAGAATCTTCACCCGAGTTAAATCGAGTGAAGTTTGTGACCGAGTTCTACTGACAGCATCTTATTGTAACAGCTTTCCTCTGCTTTTAGTAGGATTACCTCCAGTCATTAGGAAAGCAATTACACAGTTGCAACTGTAAACAAATCCACTGCATCTTATGATATCACTTCAAGGCACAAAACATTTGTCATCATGTTCAGTTAAATGCCTCCATCAACTGTAGCATGTACATTCGTAAAGTGTGCATTGTTGGAATAAATTGAATTTGGTTTTGTTTTTGCATGACAGCAGTCACTTTTAAATCATCATAAATACTTTGAAGTGCTTATCTGTAATTACTCCAAATTATTCCATATGCTAAGGCATTTGCAGTCTTCCAGGTCATTTCATAGGCATTAAACTTTTACTGTATACCTGTTTCTAACATTTGCTAATACCTCATTTGGATTGAGAACGACATTTGTTGCCAAGCAGATGTCTGCGTATACACCGTGAACTAGTAGACTCACACTTCAGACTGCCTAGATGCTGATTGACTAGCTAGTCACCATTATCATAGACATTGTGAAGGCTTCCCCCAAAATTCACGGTGTCCTAAATATCACCCCCGCAGCATTCTCTGCACGTGGGAATCATTTCCCTGACAGACAAACGGCATTTAACAGAACAATGGAGAGAAATCAAGATGATTTTGGCTTGTAATCACATTTATTTTCTACACTTTCAATTCTTATTTTAAAAAGCAAGGACTCCAACAAGAACATTTTAAGTTCAAAGCAGCTCAGACAAAGTACATATGCGTGATGAGCCACATGAAGAAACAGCTTACAAGCTTGCCACTGAAAGATGACAAATGAATTGCTAAGATCTGAAAGTTTCTCATGCTAAATACATGTAAAATAGGTCACCTGTTCTACTATGCAGTTATTTTTATAAAAATATAAGATGCATAAGCATACAAACATATGTAAAAATATATAAATAAAAGCAGCAAATCCATTAGCAGTTCCTTTTACAGTTGAACAGACACAATCAAACCAATTTTCATCCTCTAAGAAATCATGCAGGCAGGCAGTCCACTACAAAATGATTGAGTGGAAATATAAGTTAGGATGGAAGAAAGATTCTATGGATAACCTGTTATCAGGTTCACATAGCAAGTCTGTTGACATGTAAAACATTTAGAAAATATTGTCTGGAGATAGGCAGTGTTACATGTTGCTTTGTCTTGCTGACCTATTTCCTCATCACCAGCTCCTTTTGCTTTTTCTCAATGGAAAGAAAGGAAGGAGAAAAGAAGAAATCTTTCCTATCAGCAGCAGCAGGGGTTGCTGCAGGAAGATGATAATTCCCCCCCTGCTACTCTGCTGACAACAACCAAGCTTCACAGGAAAAGCAAGGCATTTTAATCATGGAATTGGAAAACACAGCAGTTTCTAAAGCTTCATCTCGTTTTAGTTGGTTTACATTAATTTAGAATGAACTGGCTCACCTTGGAATTGTGTTATATATGGAAGACAACGGAGGAGGAAGATTTCATTGCCACTTCCAGTTTGTCTGTGTGATAGCAGACAGGGTGTCTGTGTGTAAACACTTTCAGAGCATCCTGAATAAGCAATGACCACTGAATCCCTTAAAAGCACACTGCAAACTGGAGAGCACCCTTAACTCCATACCCTTTATTTTATAGGCTCTGTACTCTTTAAAAATACACAGAATTAAATGGAAAAAGATGAAAAAAAATATTCTAACAACTGGCAAGTCAGGGCCCAACCCAATGTCTGCTAAAGTCAAAAACCTGTGACAGAGGCATGGGAGTTTTGGCTCTGGCTCTTYCGTCAGATTATCATTGTAACAAAGGCACCCCTTAACGGACCGCTAGGATAAAGGCAAGTCTTGCAAAGACAGTCAGGCACCCCCAGAATTAACAATTTGAGCTCACATCAGTTTACAGGCAGCAGCTTTGGGCATGTGGCACAACATCTGTTACAAAAACACTAGAAAGCAGACCTGCGGCAAACTGGACCACTGCCAGCTCTCGAGATTTTTTCCCCCGACAAGCCTGTCGGCAAGGGGACAGATGGCAGCCGACGCACTCGCAGGATAGCTAGTGCGGTTAACAATCAAGTATGCTAAATGATTTCAGATTCACTCTGCACCAGGCACCGTGCTCTGGACTGAATCATTAACGCTGTCTCTTCAGAGAAATATAGTTTTGCGTTAAGGACCTGAGAGTTAATCTGGAACAATTTGGCAGGGAGCATTAGATCTCCTTTCCTGATTAAAGTCAGAATCTGCTAACTTTACCGAGCTGACTTAGTCATAAGATGATACATTCACACAGTACTCGAGGAACAGAAGTGGAAATAAACACTAAGATGCAGGTCAGTTAATAGCACAAGCTGCTCCTGCACGCACACTCAGTTGAAAGAACAGAAGTTCACAGCCCACAACATGTGGGATACCGTATTACAGTAGTTTTTCTGCCTTCCCCAGCTAATCTGCATGCCTGGTGGTGTACATCACCTAGAGTTCTCCTGGAAGGGAAAAGCCTCATCCCATTTTCCCTCAAACAACCCTGTGGGTGACGTGCTTGTCATCTCTGTGCCCTGACAGGAGAACTTGTCCATGGAAAGAAAAAGGAGGGGAAAAAAAAAAGTATTTCTTTGTTTTTATGGGCACAAATCATAAGCAGAAATTGGGCCTCATCTCCATAGTGCACGTGCATGCACATGCACATATACAAATAATCCAGTATTTAACACTGGCAAAAAAGCTGTGCCATTGGACTTTTGGCCTGAGTATCTTTTAATTCTTCCTCTACTCTACTTTATGCATTCAGCAGCACATTTTGCAAGCTTCATGTCAATGCTACCCCACCTGCTGCAGAATGGTTGGTCATCCAGCTTGCTTTAATCATGTTTAACAGTGCTTTGGAAGACAAGCACTTTCAACTCACACTTAGAGCTCTCAAAGTATAGACCTAACGCTACTTTAGGAGCTGGAGCCATTGCCAACAGCAGCTGACCTATTTTGCACATTAGGATCATATGACAACCTCTCACAAGGCAGCGACTCTGCCCACAGCCAGTCTACAAACATTACACAGACCTGCTGCTGCTTTTCCCCTTGTGTTATGATTTTTTTTAAAAAAAAAAAAAAGGAAAAAGATGCTTATACAGACATCATACTGTGAAGATCAGTGGTAGCAGCCAAGGACTCGTGCCCTACTCTAATTCAGATATAGATAGGTGCTGCAAGAATTTCAAAGAACACAAATACGAATTCTGCGATTTGCCTGAGCTCCACCACACTCTGCTCTGTGTAGCTCTTTCTCTTTGGAAAGGAAATGGCATGTTTTGACTGTTAGGCTATGAGCACCAGTGGGGATATAGGAAATTAAAAAAAAAATTGTAAAAAAAAAAAAAAAAAAAAAGAGAGAGACAGGGTAGCTTCCTTGTACTCTGGATCAAGTGTTTGAAAATCTGATTAGACTATAGTGAAATATAATCTCTTCCTGCTGGGCATACTGAATTCTGAAAAAAAATCTAAGGGCATAAACCACAGAGAGAGGAGAGGCACCAACCAGCTCTAGGGAAAGAGCTGACTTCACAGGTCAAAGTTGTTGCTCTTGGCAACAATCATCTGGTAGGTCTGCAAACGAGGCCATTCAGAAACGAACTACAGAAAGCTGCACATCACTACGTTCAACAGTCTAAAGGACAAAGAGCCACTTTATCAAAGTCACAAGAGAAGGTGAAAAAGATGGGACAACTTAGCTATATCATGATAGTTTAAAATGCCAAGGAATCATAAAGACAGAAAATCTGGCTCCTATTATCCTATATTTCTCATTTTCCTTTTAGYTCCTACTAAGGATTTACAGCAAAAACAAGCACAGAAGATATATTTTTATAGTCTCAGCCATTCTCTAAAACCATTCTGCTTCAAAAGCACTCATTAGGCTAAAATAGGAAACCCTATTTCCAGTCCTGTGTTTCAGCCACAGGTCCACACTTCCCTCTTACCTGTCTCCCAGTATTACTGGTCCTACTTTGTTTCAAGAGAGCAACAGAGAAGAAAAAATTCCCCCCCCCCCCCAAACATTTTTCCCAGAAAGGGAAACATAATACATGTCATTATTAGCCTAGGAAGAGGCAACTGAAGAACACTGTTTTGGGGGTATGTTTAGTCATTCATAGACCAACAGAAAGCTTTCCCTGGAGGGGGAGGAGAAGAGTTGTTTGTGGTATTTTATTCCCATCTGTCGGCTCAGCAGCAGTGACTGTGCCGAATGAAGTCTTTCTGCTCATTCAGCATCTGTGGCCTGCTATTTGCCAAGAGTTTGGTCTTGACTGCTTGGTTTGTGCCTACAGTATCCAAGATTCCCAGGTGATCTCTTATCCAAACATTAGCCTACTCTAGGACTGCTTAGCTTTCAGAATCAGTCTACCATAGAGTAGATTTTGTTGATATACCGTATGCAGTATAAGATAGTGTTCTCTCTACTATGTAGTCAATAAGATTACATGTTTTGCAGCTTTGGGGAAAGAAAGCAAACATTTCTTACCAAAATACAGCAGTCAAAWAAAAGAGAAAAAATATGAGCAGGTGATAAAATTGGGATGGAAGGTATTTGTTAGCTTTTCCCAGCATTTAATATTCCACCCATGCCAGACCAATTCCTTTTTATCTCATACCATCCAGTACAGTGTGAAACATCTGGCAAACATCACAAAGTATAATTTTAGGGCCAGAGCTAAAAATAGTTTTAGATGTTGTACATCTTACATAAAGGCAAAGACCTACAGGACAGTTTGACTTAGTTTTAACATGCACTTCCCCCCTATATCCTTGGCAGTATCCATAGCACTTTCCACAATTATTAATTCCATGATCCATATAACCATGCAAAAGCAGCATGGTTATACTGTGTGTGGCTAGATAGCAGGATTGTCTGAAATAAGGTRCATTGTGCTTAGAGTCACCATACTTTAATCATGCAATTAAAAATCTCAACACTAGTGGTGTAATAGCTATACTTATCAAACACCATTTATGCCAAAAACTACGGAAATTTGGAATCAATGCATCAGCCTGATCTCTTACTATACAGATGTAGAACAATTTTGATCTATTCTTGCCTAGGCAGGTAAGAGGTCATGTCCTGTTCAAGAGGACATAGGAGGAACACATGTTCCTTGTGAATGATATCATGTCTGGTAATATACACAAATTTATTCACAATTTTTAGGTACTGATGTATACTAATTCGTCTGTTACTGCAGCAWAGATTGCATATGGACTTCACAGTCACTATAAAGAAAGGTGATACACTTTTACAAAATGCTATGCAACATGTGAGCTTTTTTAAAGAACAARAATCTATTTTCTAATAGCCCTGTGTAACTGGTTTAAGAGAAGTCATATAGTATGAACAGATTATATTCCACTAGGCCACTTATAACACTAAAATAGAGAGGCTAGCACAAAGGCTCAGTAATAGCTACCTATTCTGAGCTTATTGCCTTGAGGAAACAGCACTGTCTCCAATACCAGAAACAAAATAACAGCACATTAAACACGCAAAAATCCAAGAAAGTTTCAGCTTTGAATATCCTTTGATCTTTCAAAATAGAAGGAAGTGTAAACCAAGATCAAGTTTATTAAGTACAGATCAAAGTGCAGTCAAGTTCCTTCCTTTCCAGCAGCAAACACCGCAATAAATTTCTAGAAATTTTTATTTTATATACACTTTTTTTGCACAATATACTATCCTAACTTCAGACTTCAGCTTCTGCATACTGTGATGTATATTTCTCCTAGCTCTAATTTGGAAATTGCTCTTTTACCAACATTAGAACATATACTAATTGAAAGCACACACCTGTAGCTCTGACAGTAAGAGCRAACAGTTGTTGCAATAGTACGGCAAAACTAAAACCTGATCTTAGGATAACATTTTATCCCTATAAGATATTACTTCAACTGATTCCGCTTTTACCACATTTTGGAGGAGTAAAATTGCTGGTACAAGTTAATTGAAAACTCATTCACTATAAAAACAAAATTCTTCAACCTTAGAAGCACTTAAACTGCATTCTATTCCTAGTACCATGTGAATTCATAACTTAAGTGCATTGCAGAATGAGTAACTACRGTGCATTTGAATTTCACTTTTAGGAGCAGTTTATGCTCCTAACATAATTGCATGGTTGGGGAGTTTTGTTTGTTTTAAACACAACAGTGACAGCTTGAAATGCATTTTAGTGCCTAATTCTTTAGGGGCTTAGTTGTAGTACATTCTTAATATGTTTTTTAAAATATAATACAATTTAAGTAGCATGAAAACCTTGCAGCTTCATCCACAATTAAATTCCTTCAATGAAAAGCAGTATATTTTTATTTTGTGAATCAAAGCAGCAGCTGTACACGTTAAAAAAACTACTCAGTGTAAGCATAGCGTATTAGTGATTGAGACTTGSCTTTAAAACATGAGCCAATAACACCAAGTTATCTGTACATATATATGCACATATGTGTACATATACATGCATATATATATGCACACAAGTTACAGGCTTGAAAGAAAACAGAWGATTCTCACAAGTCTACCCCCAGTRACCACTGAGAATCAATGTGCCATTCCTACTGTCAGCAGCAGCACAGGATTTGCTTCTGATAAGGCAACTGCTCGTCATCCTGAGCTTGCTCCAAGCTAAGTTAGCTCACCTAAAACTTAACATGCACTAAAGTAGATTTTACAACTGAAAACATTAAATGACAAGCATATGTGATAAAACAGCTAGAAATCAAGTTGTCTTTATTAAAACTACCACAGCCCTGCCTCTCCAATTTGAGGCTCTCACTCCCTTTACTTTTCTCACATTCTTCCCCAAGACCCACTGTAACTTTCCCATACGAGACTCCACATATTGATGGTTGGATTGCATCCAGAGTTGGTGGTCTTACAGCTAGTTTCAAAACCACATTTATTCATATGCATATCTAGCCATCATTACCATACTATACTCAGCTCTTTCCTTAGATTATGGGCTTTAGTTTAGAACACGTTTTTAAAAAATTAATGCCAATATCCACTTGAAAAATAAGGGCTTGTCTCCCTACATTCCCAAATCAGTTGTGTAATGCTGCTGCCCTTTTGTAAAGATAGATTGCACTGGCACTTAAGAAATGGCTGCACTTTCCAAGCGATGACAGAATTTCACATCCCCGCCCTGTTCCCACCGAGTGCCAGAATCCTTTCCAATGCCTGCAGCAATGCTTTGAAGTAGGTGCAATTGCAGCAAATGCAAAAGATGAAAGGATTCTAGAGTTCATGGAGAGAGGTGCAGGGCTGACTATCAGCAACAAGATTCAAACATTTTAATTTCTTAATAAGAACAACTTCATCATGGGAAGAGTTACATCATACCATCTTTCCCCAAGATATATTTTACATAACTATGTTGCCTGTGACTAAACCCTTAAATGCATGTAGATGGACATAYGTCTCAGACTTCCAACATCATTCTTGGGAGACAGTGCAGGATTTCACCCACAGACAACGGCATATGAAGAACTGAAAGGATGAAAYATGTTCAAAATAGACAGCAATATTACCAAGTTAAGTATCTTTCACACAGAATATCTGAAGAAGTTTCACATTTAAAACATCCTCCTACAGSGGGAAGCTGCTATTTTTCTGACATATCTTCCTCTTTCTTAGATACTTCATTTAGCATTCTGCTGCTTTAGAAAYTAGGAGTCATCACTTCCAGGAGAGTGATGATCTATGAACCCCAACTATCAGGGATCCCTCCAAAGGTGATTTGCAAGCCCTACTTCTTTCAAAGGGAAAATATTAATTATTTCTTCAAATGACAACTATTAATCAATTCAAAAGTGAGGATCCAGGCCCTGACACTTTTCACATTGCTAGTCATTTCCAAATATCCTGGTGTGTGTACTGCCAGCAAACCAGCATACCCATGTGATAACAAGAAACCTGTTCATTAAGATAYGTTCACATTGCTTTTTAAAGGGTACAGTATAATATATTGCCCAGCAGACTTCAGTYTATAGCAATATACAGGAGAACTCCCTAAAACTTTCTGCTGAGTACACAAATAGTTCCAAATAAAGCAAGTCTGTTTCACTGAATTTTATTTCTTCTGATATTGAGCAGCAGAGGTGACAGAAGCGGAAACAGGACCAATCTTTGGTGAAAGGCCTCAAACTGTGCTGAGAAGCTCAAACCACTTCTGTTACTTTACTCCTCTTAAGCTTTCTGCCCAAAGCTCATCCCCAAGCTTGGGTTCCAGCCTCTTCCCTTTTCTTACTTAAGGCACATCTTTCCATCCCGAATCAGAACTGCAGCCTCATATCTCTTTCCTCCAGGCCTGATACCACACAACTATTTTCCCAGCCCCCCCCACAGAGCCTTTTGCCTCATCAGTGCTCCTTACCCTCTTTACCTGACTGTACAGATCCCAATAYCCTTAGGTGAGGCACAGCACATGGCTGAGCAGACAGCAGTAGTATCTTCAGGCAGTAACATGTTGAAGGGATCTATATTAGCTGAGCTATCATAACTACAGCAAGCTGCTTTACATTTATTGCTATGCTCTTGAGCCATCTGCCAACTCTGTGAGATCTGCAGTTACTGCAGATCAGCTGGGAAGGCAGGAGAGTTCCAGCAGCCTTCACCAACCTTAAGGCTGGCCCTGATGACGACTAATCCAACTGCTATTGCTGATTGCTCTGCCATTTTAGAATCAACACAAACTATCYAGCCATGTTCAGTGAAGGGTGAGCTTCGATTTTTGCCARTGAAAGTTCTGTGTTCCTGGGATGRAGCTGCTTGCAGATCATCCTCCTGCACCTGTTCTGCATGTTTTACCACAAGATAGTGTTTTGGTCTTTGTACTCCTCTCCCTCCTCTGTCCTTAGGAGGGCTGCTGAAACACTTTAAATGGGCATTACTAGTCTGAGTCCAGACTTAAGAGCTGCTCTTTTCAAACCGTTTCTCATTTCTATATTACAAGCGTGACGTCTGAGAAAAGGAGGACGTGTGGAAGGAGGAGGAAAAACACAAGCAAGCGAATGTTAGYTGTATGCTTTGAACACCTAGAACTGCTACAAGGTCAAGAACATAGCAGAACTAGTAGAAACATTTGTARAGATAAGTTTAAAGGCCTCCTGCAGAAACAGTACTTGGCGAGTTACAGTACTCTGCTTAAAGTCAACATGAGAGCCCTAAGGCTACAGTAAAGTTAACAGGCATGAACCACAATCTCTAACACTAGGACACAGTTTACTTATATGCTGTGAATATGCTTTTTCAGATGTGACTAATTTTTACTGAAGTTAAATAGAAATGCTAATGAAAATATTAGCCTGTGGCACTGTGTTGGCTAGATATCATGTAAAACGAGAAAGCAAAAAAACTTTAATTTCAATAGTAACAGCAATATTTAGATTCCTGCTGTTTTGTCTTAGATTTTCAATAGGGGCTAATAAGGTCATTAGACTTAAGGGTTTAAAATTTCTTCGCTTTTGTGYAGAGCATTCCAGGCATTTCTAAAAGGACTGGTGCCAAGAGACTTGCGTTTGGTTTGTCTTTCTTCCAAGCTGGATGGACATTTGCTTTCTCTAACCCCRGTACCAGGTAGTGTAGGACAGTGTCGACTATTGCCTGAGCTGATACTCAGACTCCCTCAGGCTTGGAGGGTCTATTCACCATTTTTCACCAGTACAGCAATATTTACATGCCCCAGAGAGGAACAGGTAGTATTCCAGCTGTTTAATACATCTCTCCCCTCTTCCCTCCTCCCCCCCCCCAAAAAAAAATATAAAAAATAATAGCCTAGAAGTGTGAAGAGATGAAAACAAGTCAAAGCCAACAATTCAGAACAAAACAAYTCCATTCCCTGCCTGGTGACTTCTAAATTTCCCTAGCCAGTACTTAAAGTTTATTGCAGAGACCATGGGTTCTTATCAGATGGAATTCAGCATCAGGAATTTCAAAGCTGTGGTCCTCAAAGGTGAGGAGGAATTCAATCCAACTATGATGCACAGTGATTAGATTAGCTATYGCCATTCAGAAAAGGAGATCTGCAGACAGGTCTGTAGAAGTGTCAGCTCAGTGTTCATCAGCAAAGGAAAAGTGAATTAAACAGGAGCAATCCTCCAAGAGCAGAGAACAAATGAAAAAGCATCTTCAAGTCTGTTACCGCAAACCTATGGTCTGCCCACATTTCTAACTGCATTCAGTCCTGGTTCTCATCCCAAAGGGCACTGAGGGCAAGGAAATTCTAGAAAGAGTAATTAGATACAAAACACCATCCACAATGGAAGAAACTAAAACTAAGATACTGTTTCAGTCTGGAAAAAAAAATAAGATGAGAATATAGAATCACAACATGGTCCTAGAGTTAAAAGTGTTCCTCAGTGCAACAGCATTTCTTCAAAGCACAACTCAGAGGACCTGATTCATTGCTGAGGTACCACTGGCAGAGTCCCAATCACAATCTCCAGTCAAAAGGCCATTTGATATGGCACACACTAGAACAAGTTGTGCAGTGTTTCCCCCACTGCTACCATCTCAGCCAGCGGACAGGACCAAACCAGCCTGATTCAGTGTTTCTACCAGACTGTCTATGCCAAGAAGCTCCCACAGAGTGCTGGCTTGAATTCAAAGCAGCCCTAAAGATAATGTGCAGTCTGAAATTGGAGACTGTGCAAAGATGCCACCTGCTCCCTCTTGCAATGCAAGTAAGCCTCTGGACTAGAGCCAGTCCCAGGGGCATAAAGTACTGCAGCTTGTTCACACATATATGCCTATGGGATTAAGTCTGGGCTTTTTTCCTAGTGCAAAGTTGCTATTCCAGAAAACATAAGGGGGCTGACTATTTTCCCACTCCCCACTAGGTAAATACCCTGCAGTCTGGGGAAGTGRAAGAGAACAGGAAGAATCTATACCTTCTAAAAATTTCTCTTTAAGCTAATCTAACTCTCTGCAGTGCCTTAAGCAGCAGATTCAAGTCAGGATCAACATGTGTTATCTTACTTTGAAASATTTCTCATGAAGACCAGGCTTACAAACGCAGTCTGAAAGTCCTACAGTCAGTGTTCCCCCTATAGCAGGGTGTAACCCATTCTGGACAGCTTTTCATACAAATTTAATGCAAAATTTTGAAATTTAGAATCAAGAATTTTTGCCAGAAATTACTCAGCAACTTCAACTGAACAGGACAACTCAGCCTCCCAACCCCATAMGCTTCTGATACAAGATAGTGTTTGCCCCTCCACATTTCTAGTACAATTCCAGCCATAACTACCATCATCTTAGATACACCGCTGAATTGGCTAAAAGTGACATGACTGTTTCACACACAAGTTTTTCAGCCTTTGAAACTATTTTCATGCATTTTTATCTCCTTGCTGTCTAATTTTTTTCTAAGGCATTTTAGGATGCTCTGCTAGCTGTTCTGCAAGACAACATCCAGGGCACCATTAAGATATCTGCCACCACTCTCACCATTAGGTCATGATCCACATMTCAGAAGTGACCTACAAGGAAACTCAGTCCTGAAGTTATTCTAGCAGAGCACAACCTGGAATGTAGTGATTTATACCAATAACAAAAACCCTCACTAAAAGCCCCTCCATCTGGTCATCTGAATCTCCCACACTACTGAGTGAACCAAGTAACTCAAAYGTTTGTTTAGTAACTAGTAATTACAAGACAACAATCTGAGCAGACAATGTCACCCCATACCCRTATCCATCTTCTTGAATCAGCTAAAGAGTGTAGCTTTGAGAAACCTCAGGGTAACCAAGTGCAATTCTTTTTTCAAAGAGGTTCCAGTTTGACTTTAACATGAGATCTTAAGAGTACCAAWTCTAAACTGCAAGGGCAAAAGCAACTTGTACAAAATCGGAGAGATAACAATTTTAAGCACAGTTCTTTAGAACAAAGATTTTATTGCATTGCYTAATGTTCATGATGACTCTTAAGCATGTCTAACATCATCCTCAAGTTTTATTACTTACCAAAATGTGACTAGTTCTTCAGTACCACTTGAATTCTGAGACAATGGTAATGTTTTGTTTCAGAATTCTCAAAGATTTTAAACCTTCTCAAAATTTCAAGTTTCAAAAAAGCTCAATTTTTCCAAAATTCTTTTCTTTTCCAATGTTTTTTCGAGGTTTTTCCCCAAAACACTCAAAAATATTTTCCAAAGGTTTTACCAGCTTTTCAAAACAGTAATTCAAGTTTCTCATTTTTCCTCTTTCCCAACATTTTTTAAATATCATTTTTAAAATACTCTTCAATTTCTTTCTTTTCCAGGATTTTTCTAAAAATAGTTTTCCAAAAACATTTGTTTTTCCCCAAAAAGCATTATTTCAAAARTAATCCAGTACTTTTGTGCAATTCTCTTTGAGCATGGTGAACTCTACCTTTCCTGAGGCTTTTGTACCAGGAAAGATAGGATTATAGATACTACTCCAAAGCCAGTGTCAACTACTGTGGTAGCAATAGAGGACCATAAGCAAACATACTACCTGAACTAAATTATTATAAAAAAGGAGAAATGCATTCAATTCAATAGAGAAAGGTGAGCATGTTAWTAATTACTKGACAGATCTAGTTCATGGAAAAATGRAACAGCTTTGAGTCTCAAGAGTTGCAAAAGCATACTAGCCTGAGAAAACCTGAAAGTAAATGCTTCAAATACTGGTACAGGTTTAACTAGTAAGTCACACACAGCACATGCTTCTAAGGAAKAATATTCTAAAGGTCCTTGAAATCACCTCCACTGCCCTAAGGCTGCCCCTGTGGAGGCCCATCCAACCCTCAGTGTAACTGTGGTTGCTCCCTGAAGCCACTATAATCCACAGCAGCATCCTGCACAGTGTGCCTAGATGTTATACAGTTTGCCTTCTCCAAGAAACAGTAGCTGCCCTGCTTTGCCCCTTGGATGGCAACAGGCTGTTAAGGYTTTCACTAATCATTATTGTCAATAAATTTAATGGGGTTTTTTTTTGTAGGTGGCATGAGCAGTGTCAGCTTGTACCTTTCTAGATGGCAATCTCCCAAGTTGCAGATCTCTGAAAGAAACAGTGAAACATCATATAGTTTTCCTTCTGCAGCTTCCCATCCCATTAAAGTGCTCTGCTAAGGTCTAAATGTTTGAGCAGAAGGAAGCATCACCTCTTGAATCTTTACATCACTCRCCCTTGCTTGAACAGGGCTTGATTATCAACTGCAGTGCACAAGTCAGATGCATTTGCCTGCCTGCACTGCAGAGAGAAGACATTAACCAGCTACAGAGTATAACCTTTCAGAGTTATATCTACCTATTAAACTACAAAAAATATTATGTTGTCACACTTTCAGCTGAAACTAGATGAGGATCATTTTAACAGTCTCAAAGCTGCTTATTACTGCCAAAGCTACAGAAAGCAGGCATATCTGGAAGAAAGCAAGATCCAACAATGCAAAAAATACACACTCATGACATGGAGGACAGCTTCGTAAAACAAAATTAGCAATGCTTTCACTGGTCAGAGCACATACTGAAATGACAAGAGACCCAGAGTGACACTATTATGCTTTTGTTATACGACCTTGTCAGAACTTCACTTAGCTGGAGAGTCCTGCAGTTTCATTCTTTTATTTCACCCCTAGAGCCAAGTATCCCTTAGATATATTTATTTCCCAGCACGTCATTTTAGGAAGTTGTAATTTTATTCAATGCATCAAGYTGCTCATCTGTTCTCAGAAAAGAGCCTCCATCTAAACTTGTCCATTGTACATCTAAACAGTAAATAAAAATCACTGCATTGAGAAAGCATTTCATTACCAACCATTCAAACTGCATCTTTGTTAGGAAATTGTAATGAATGGCCCATTTGTGTTACTAGCTTCTCTATATTCTAAATTATGTTTTAACCCCAATATCCAGTCACATCCCCTCTGTCCACTCTTAAGTTTTTCAAATGCTTGACAATTGGTGCAGTGTGGGATGAAATTTATATTGTACTTCAGGCRGGATCTAAATACACATACTTGCAGCAAGAGTGCTGCTAACACCCTGGGAGGCAGATCCATCACGACCTATGTGTTTAGCTTTACTATTCCAATATATACTATGCTGCTTGCCATTTAAACGTATCTGGTTGATACTCACTTTTCTATGAGACCTGCTGTTTTGCCTACTGAATTAACCTGCAAGATGCATCTCACCATGCTGCTAGTTGCTCAAGGAGCAACCTAGAGCTGTAGTTAACTTCTGGCATGACTGGAAGGGAAGGGTTAGTTTTGAGTAGTGTCTAAAAATATATATATATTAAAATGAAAACAAATCATAAAGGTTACTAGAAGTAAGAGTCAATCTTTATCAAGGGAGCACAGTAATAAATCCAATGTAGCACTTGCCTGTTGCATTAATAAAGAGCCTCAGCTGTTCTCAYCATTGCAATGAGCACCCAGTCCTGCAAGATAGGCCAAGGAGGAACACATCTTAAACAGTATCATTTCTAGGCCAAAACTGACAGGTTTAGAGATGTCACTGATAAGAGACTCATCACATCATTACCAGGTTGTTTTATCATCATTTTCTTTAGCCTTGCAAGCGTATGTGCTACCACTCTAACAGCATAATTAAAYCTTCTGCTAAATACCGCATGGTCAGGACATGTCCTGGAGTCAGTAGGTGATACTGTAAGTACTGAAGTTGTCAGAAGGAATAAAGTAGAAGGTCTTGTCCTATAGTCAGCTCCCATTTGCTACCACCTGCCTTCCTGAGCWGGTGCTCATGGCTCTGCCTTTGTTCTCAGCAAACACCCATATAATGGTGAATAGTTTTTGTAGTCTTCAAACATTCGTAAGCACTTTRTCAGGTGAACTCTAGGAACCAAAGTACCACTGCAGGCTTCAGCAGGGTTTGGGGAGTCCATTCTCTCAAAGGCAATTCTTCAGTCACACAGTGCACATTTACCAGTAAAACATATATATGCACATATATAAACCTATTGCCTCTCCCACCCATACTGGTATGTCCACAACTGGCCCACCAACAAGTTAAGCCATTACACCCTGGGATCAACATCTCTTGGACAGCAACAGAAAGTTCTTAATTTCCACAGCCTCCCTGATCATTACCAGGAAAAAAAAAATATATATATATATATATATATATATATATATAAAGTGTGTGTGTGTATATATATATATATATATATATATATATATAATTTTATATCTCTTATACATCCAGAATTTCTACATCCACCATGTCAACATCAGGCTATGATTCCACGCATGTACCATCAATTACACATCTGCTTTAAGAGCAGCAACATAAACCATGGCTTACTAAGTATCTTCATTCTGCCAGGAACATTAAGATCCCTCAGGATCTGCTGATCTTTCCTACAATCAGAAACCATTGCTGAAATGCTTTCACTCATTTYCCTCCTCTCTGTTTACATGCTAAATGCAATACCAGTTTAAGTTACAAGGAGCAACAGTTCATACCACATAGGATCCCTGGCTTGACCCCAGCTGGAATTGACCAAGCAAGGAGCAGACAGAGCCAAATACACTCAAGAGTCCTCAACATGTTTTCAGTCGGGGCCTCAGGAAGAGCAAGTAAATTCTCACAGCAATCTATTATAGAAATCATAATGTTATTAAGAACCTTGGGGTACACAGAGAGAATCCAACATCCAGTCATTATAGCTATACTGTCAGGAATACATAGATATTAGCCATATGCAACTCTCCAGTTGGAGGTTTGCAGATGTGCTTTGTGGGCTTCATCTTGCACACAGGGAGCCTGCAAACCAGTATATTCCTCAGTGCAGATGCCTTAGAGCACCACAGTGAAGAGAGGAAAGTTTCCTGTTTTGTTTAAAGTGATAGCTTAGATGCATTTTATCTTGTATATACTGAAAGCTTTTGCTCTCCTGAATTTGTTTTTAAAGTGAATTTTTGATGCATTTTGCTTAAGTGCACAGGAGTACTGTAAGTAAATATCTGTTCCTTTAGCAGTTTGCCTAAGTGCAGGCTATTGCAATGCATTATCTTTCTTTAGCCACAGCTGCCTCCCAAAGGATTTCCTCTGTTTCTTATAGGGGATTTAACAGCAGTCCCTCAAGTCTAACAGAACTGACAAACTACTTATTTAGTTTAGTGAGGCTCCATGCTGGGTGTCTCCCAGAACCTCCTAATCTTTGGAAACAGTATTTCTTTTAAAAAGGTGCAGAGAGTTTGTTTCCATATGCTCATGATTTCTCTATACTGCTGTTCTTACAAACTAGTAAATGAATGCCTGCAGCTAGCAGTAACATTTCTATCAATGTAACAGCCCAGCCCACAGGGATCTAATTTACTGAAACTGGTTAAGTGCTACACAAACATCATCTAGAGAGATTAATTGGCTGTTAAAGTTTGATTGCTTTGCAATCCCTTGGTGACAGTTGGAAAATGAAAAAGTGATCTTTTGTCATTACGTAAATACCTTAAGGTATAGTATATATGCACGGCTTTGTTTACATTTCCTAAACACAGCAAGTCTTCAGTGGGAAGGAAAGCCATGACCCATTTATTTATACTGAAATTTAGTATATACATTATGGATGACATTTTCCCAAAGTTTATTTAGAACTAAAGTCTTCCCAGGCTGTAATTAATCTAAATTAAAACACATTTATGCTGATCATTAAAGCAATTTGCTGCAGACAAATTTCCATTTGATCATTTCCCAAAGTCTGTATTACTGTATTCTGAATCTTAAATTTCCTAAGTGCAACTTTTCATTTCTTCTAATAAACAGCACAAGCCAGGTATGCCTGTTAGAATTTTTCCACTTGAAGATTCCTTGAATCTGCAGGTAGTGAGCTAGGGGAATTCTATTATCACTCTTCTTATTACCCGATTACTTCGCTTCTAGACCGTGAAACCCTTGCTTAGCCATCACTTTTGTAACATTGGGTTTTTCATGAAGCAAGCCCCTAATCAGACACGAGCAAGTTTGCAGTAAAGCTCAAAGCTCTATTTTATAGCATCTTGTAGATGAATAGAACTCTAAGGAATCAGAACTGGAAACATTAGCCAATGATCTGGCAAGTGTGATCATTTCACATAAAAATATACTATTTGCTGCAGTTATTTACCCACTGCAATCCACAGATACAATAAACCACTTTTTCTTGACAAACTCATCATTTACACACATGCTACCTCACTGACGACAGTTACATTTCCAATGGCCCACTGAAACCTACAGGCATGCCCAAAGGGACAGGTGCCTCACCATTTGTACCAACACTGAGGACCATCAAGTAAGGATCAGAAATACGTAGACACTAGAGTAAGAACAAGTGCTAGTATAATCAGAATGGAACTTAATGAAATCAATATTGTTCATTTTATGCATGTCACTAATGACTTTCAGTTTTGGTGGAATCCGCAGTCCTTCCATAGAGTAGGAAAAGCTTTTTCATTCTCAGATCCAGCAGATTTGTTCAGGAACCAGACACAGCATATATAAAATCCTCAACCTACCACATGAAATTTATTTTTCATTGATGTGGCTAAACATCCATAACACATCAACATCTAGGTTTCATACAGAGCTAAAAYGCAAAGGGTTGAGGAAAAACTAACTAAAAAAATTAAACATACTACAGTTCACATAAAATTGTTCTAATAGAATTCCAGTGCAGGGCCAGTACTGCTGTACCAAAACTAAGCATTTATGATAGCAGTGTATTTGTAGCCTAGATATACAAGCAAAGCTTAGCTGCATGGCACATGTACTGGCCCATTTACTGAGGAATTTACACAGTTCTGAAAAATCTGAATAAACCATATTCTCCCATTTACCAGGGGTGGGACTAATCTGTAGAGAAGTCCTCAGCTGGCACAGGAAAAGTAGTAACCGTCTTTTGGGAGAAGTAGAGGAAAAAGTGTGATCCCATGCATTAGCAGGACCTCCAAAGTTACCAATGCAAAATAAAGTGCTCAGATACCATGGTGATGAGCATGTTGTAAAAAACAGAGAGTGCCAGCTTACACAGAAAAAGGAACAATCCTCTAATACAGCTGCCCATCAAATGGGTGCGGACACAGCATGCACCAGGAAGCAGAAAGGCGCCTCAAGCACAGTAGCTATTTAGCTACATCCTTTAGAGGACATATTATTGGAAGTGTTGATTACAGTCTTTGGCCATTGCACTGGAACTTAGAGAAGAAAAAGAAAAATAGTTTGGAATCCAAGTTTTCCCAAGTTAGATGTTTGACTTTGCAATTGTTCAGAAGTCTTCCTGCACTTTGAGATGCACACTTCTTCCCCTCCCACCTCCTGCTCCCCCAGCAGTTTTTGATGCCCTGAAAGCCACCCACCCAACACAGGAACACGTAATCCAATGGATGCCACTTCCATCCCAAAGTTTAGCAATGGAGAGATGCTGTAGTCTAAGGTTAGGAGGGGAAGAGGGCACGTATGGTTTGGGGAAGCAATACATTGTCATCTACCAAGCAGCTCCTTTGCTGTGTGGCCTCAAACTGTATCAGGAGCCTGAATTTGAGCACCATGCAAGCAGTGAATACGGCCAAACTCTACTCTGAATCATTTAAAATTAGCATGCAGCTGGCTCGGGTCACATTCATACAGAACAGCCTGCTCAAACCTCACATTGCTTCTCCCATTGAAATTGCATTCCTTCAGTCACTGCTGCATTTTATTGACAGTTTCAAATAAGTGTCTACGTCCCCTAGGAAAAAAAACACATCCACACTTAAAGCAATAAAAGTGTCTCCTATCCCAAGTGCAAAGGATCCTAATTTCCTTGCCCTTACCCACACCTCCAAGATTTATTGGATCAGTTGGATTTGTCTCCCTCATATCCTGTTAAGAGTGGCTATTTCCTGTCAAAGATACACTGAGCAGGGCTGCCCTGTGCTCATGCTCTGACCAGCAGATACAGAAAGCGCCAGCTCCTTTATTTATACCCCAGGCCCCTGGCAGTGACACTGTTTGCCTTCTTTACTGCAGCTGTGCATGTTGGGATCAGCACTTTGGGGATTTTTATGTTCACTTGAAAGTGTCTTTCCTGGGCAGCACACTCTGGAATCTCACCCTTTATATATGTTTTAACTGTCTCCTGTTAGGCTTTTCCTATTTATAGCTTCCTAACTGACTGCATTTTGTAATTTATGAGCAAGAACTTAAATGATCTGAATCTCCTGTATCTAATTGCAGTGGGGGAGGCCTCATTATTCCTTGTGCCTTCTCATTGATTTCGAGCCTTGTGCTATACAAAGTAAAGATTTCAGTCTGAAGCAATTACAGTGCACAAGTAAAAGCCTGGATCCCTGGGTCTCACACTAGTGTCCCTTCCTAACCCACAAAGGGTGTTGATGGTTCCAGTGTGCTTCCTGGATTTAACTCCCCGAGCGATTTCCCCTCTCCTTCCCCCCCCCCCCCCCCCCCCTTTTTTTTTTGTGGAGGGGAGAGGAGGGAGGTAAAACTGGCACACCATTTTGCTAACTTCTTTAAACTCTTCAAGCATGTTCTAGACAGAACTTTTGTTGTYGTCCAGCTTCTACCGAGAACTGCAAGACTTGGGCAGCAAAAAACYACCAGCACTTGATAGTACTCTAGCACCCTTTCTACTTAACTTTCAACTTGCATGACTCTGGAAGAATCTTCTTGGCTTTTCATATTCCTTTGCAGCCTGCCAGTGTGACTCATTCATGCTTCAGCAGGTAAACAGTTAATCCTATGACATTTTTCCAAATGTTTTCTCATTTGGTCCATTAAAATTCACTTACATTTTAAAACAGCTTCTAAGATTTTCCACATGACTGACATCAAACAGTGCAGTCTAAAGTTTTCCAGTATGTTACTTAACGCCTTCATTTAAGAGGGTCAAGTTAGTCGCATTCTAGACCTCAAAAATCTCTTAAACTGAGCATTATTATGATTTTTATTTGTTTGTTTTAATGTCTGCTTAAAGCTTCAAAAGCTTTTCATCTCCTTTTCTCCATACAACACTGGTGAATGCCAATTATCCTTGCTATATATTAGTTACTATTTCTGTTATCTGGAAAGAGTTCATCTGCTTGTTATTCTGCTAAAACCAATCTGAACAATGAATAAAAGGCATAGTTGCAGGTGCAATAACTATATGCTAAAAATGCAAGTCTTTCATAAGTTGGAATAAATCTTATTTTTCAGTCATTTCTTTCTCACTAAAGAGTTACTAGACTGCCTTGAACTRTACCTTGGGGTTCTAAACCCTGAGCGTTATGAGAAAGTTACAGTATCTCCTGAGGCAGCCAAGTGAAATACTCCCCCACTCCCTCAATATAATAGCATCCATTGCATATTAATTTGCTGTAGCAGAGGTTAAATTGAAACCATATACCAGGTACTTTCCCAAGCTACACCATAAAGAAGTCTTCCTCAAGAAGGTTGATTTATTTTCTAAAGTTAAATATATCCATCTATATATCTGTCTGATCACAAGAGTATATGAATATTTTTATTTCCACAGATCCAAACCCAGCACACTATTTTCTCTCCATGATTTTACTCTTTAATCCCTGGAATCACAACCACCTGAACTTGAAATATTATCCGTCCAGAGCTCATCCTAGCTACCTGGCATTTAATATACAGTACACACAAATATGAAACAAGTTAGCAGCCTTCTACCCCTTTGTACTAGAAAATTCAATCCCCCCCCAAAAAAAAATTTTGCCTTTTAATTTACCTGTACTTTAGAGTTACTTTCTTACATTACCTGTACTTTATAAAGAAAGAAAAGTGAAAAGTCCTCCCTTCTAATTAGAGAAAAAAGTGCCTCCTATATAAAACAGATGTATATTATGAGGGGCAAATTTTTTAGCTCTCTGCTCAGGCRGAATAGGTGCAGCAAAACTCTGCACTGGATTCTCCATTTTCAGCTTTATTAAGAACAGCATGTAGAAGAATATATTATGCTATTTTACACTGGAGAGAGAGATGTGGGAGAGAAGGGCTGAACAAGGCTGTTAACAGCCACATTTTCTCTACTCATTGCCAAGTTTCAGAGCAGCACACAGACCTTATAATTGTTTTGTTTAGTTACAATACCATGGAAAGTAAGGGATAAGGCTCTATATGTATCAAGTCATCCTGCTGAGCAGCATTTGCAGGGCATGCAGCATATCAAACCCTCGGTGCTAGTAAAGGGACAAATCATCTCTTCTGAAGTAAAGTTTGTTAAAATAACAATGAGTGTTACCTCTACTTGTTCCTCACTTAATTTTCTCTATGATATTTCAGTGTAGGAACACTCACCTCAGTCACATACAAGAAAASAAGAGTCTGTATACAGCACATCTCATTCACTTATTTCTAACATACAGAGACCAAAACCAAACAAATGATGCWCACACTCTTCAGTGTCAGTCATGAACCTGACTTCATCTAGTAAGCATCTTTGATCGCATACATCCATGTTAAATGATTAACCAATGCATCGCATTCAGTCCTTCAGAAGTGCCCTCACCGTGACTACCTGAGGAAAGATCCCCTCCCTTTTCATATCAAGAAAACTCAAGTTTGGGGTAGGGACTTCGTAGATTCAAAGTCACCTCATCCCTTGCAGATATCAAAACACTTATTTATAGAAATACTCAAACTATTTCAAAACAAGTTTTCTCCATGTAACCCTAACAGCACTAGGATTAGAATTCTACCAATATCCAGAGGTGCTGATCAACCCCCACAACCAACAAACCCTAGCAGTCTCTTGAAAATATCCCTCCCCGCAAGCGGCAGGTATTCATCTCTCGCCGCAGCTTYAGCATTATACCACTTCTTGTCATTCCTGAAGGAATAACTGTAATATAGTTGGCACTATTTCTGTGGCAYACACAGGAGTACAGAGCACTAATGCAGACTTCCAGGTAATTTGATCTGCGCCTTTATCACCTTGTTTTCAAGAGACAGTTGTAAATGACTGGCTCTACTATTATATAGTGTCTAATTTATTCCCATCAGCTCTAGTGAATACTGCAACCCTACCGATGTGTCACTCTGAAGGATCCAAGGCAGCATTAGCCCAAGGTACATTTCAACTAAGACTCAATGTTTTTAAAAAAAAAAAACCCAAGAACACTTAGGAGACTGGTTAATGAGACTGAATTTAACAGCAATTTTAGACCACCCAGTAAAGGCCCCCTCAAGTGATTGCTATAATTTCTTGAAGGAGGGTASAAGTGACATTTAAATCTATTTTAAATAAAGATTTAACCAGAATGTCAGACTCCAATTTCTTTCCCTTCCCTTATTAATCATTTATATATACATATACACACAGAGAGAACTGAAAATGCATCGAAATTTTTGAAGATCAGCAGGTTCAGAACATTTGTTCATGTCTCAAATTACAAAGGAAATTTTAGCATCATTTGGACTAGTATTGTAAGATTACCAGGACATATTAGTGTTCTCATTATAAGCCTCAATACTTGAAGTTTAATATCAGAGCCATTTCAAATTACATGCAGAACAACTCGGCACAAAATTAACGTGGATGTGGGGTTTTGGCTATTTATAACAAGTGTTTCAAACAGTTATTTCATATCCTGCCATGCAGCAAGAACTAAGGATATTTCAGTCAAAGTTAAAAGGCCATTTGACTGAATATTGGAAGTGGTTAACATTCTGATGCAATTTTAACTGCCACCTGAATATCTAATTGGGCAGTCTTGTCTTAATGGACTGTTTTGAAGTACTCCAGTCCCAAATTTAATGACTGATTCAGCWCTGCATCAGCCCACTTTTACAGTGAAACTAACTCAGGTTACAGTTCTTACTGTCCTTAATTCTGATGGTCATACAGTGGGTCATTTTGGAAAGTTTAACTATTTCCCGGTTTGTTATAAATCGGTATTTCTCAGATCATCCACATTACTTCAGTATGTTTGGAGAAAAAAAAAAAATCAAGACCTCCTTCATAAAGTCAGTCAGGTGTTACAAAACTCAAGTAACTCCTGTGCAGAAGTTGACAGTCGTATCTTTTAAGYGTTCAGGTAAGTGAATATCATTCAAATGCTGCAAAAATGGTCCTAGTGCTACACGATCTGGGGCATATACCACAAGTTTCACTGCATTCTAATATGGGAAGCTGATGGGTATACTTACAAATCTCACATTAATCCCATTATCTAGCAACCTGGAACACAAGCAGTTCTATAACTTACAGACTCTCAGCATGTAAAAAAAGTTATCTCCTTACTAATACATAAAGCAAGCTTTGTTATGAAAAAAATGCAAAAACCAAAGACTGTGCTCTGCCAAGATTAGCCATAAGTTAATGGACTAAAAGTAATGGGGAAAAAAGTGTCACCTGTTCAGCAGGAAATCCTTATTGCACACAGGATATCTCCATTCRTTTTCACAGTCTCCCATCTGTTCTGGTTTCCTAGTGAAGAATCACAGCACCTTGCAACCTGTTTCAGAAATGCACTTTGCTTTTATATGCAAGGGACAGAGCCTCAACTAGTATCAGCAGAGCTCAACACTCCGCTTCGAGCTCGGCCTGTTAATAGGTTTGAAGCATACCMAGCATGGTACCCACCCAGCAGTCCTGTTACACCTTCAAAGCCAAACTAGTGYGAGCTTGGGGGAGAGAGGGGGGAGCTAGAATTTAGCAATGATACTTAAGTGAAAGCTACAGGGAAGAGAGACCAAGTATCAGGATTTGGGAATGGCCGGAGGAACGTAAGCATCTAAGTAATTTCTCACAGCACACACCTAAACAGTCAGCTGAGCCCAAGATCCGAACTGTTCATTGCTTTATTGATCAGATCTGTCTATCAACATATACAAAAAGGCCTCTTAATGTACACAGGTCAAGATCAAACCATGTGTTGTCCACATAAATCCTGTAGAAGTGTTCTGGCCCAAAATGAATGGCAAAAGCGATTTTTTTATTTTTAGTCATGACTGCCATGATTCTGGAAGGTTTCTTCCGGCATGAAGACATTTCATATGCTAGTAAGTGACCTGGCCTATTCATTACACACATTTCAATATTCATTATATGCTACTGACAGTGCTGTGTGCACAATGAAGGGGAAAAGGAGAAAGACTGACATAGCCAAAAAAATAACCAGATTAAAGGAATTTGAACACAAACTAAATCTATTACAAAGACCTTTACATTTCCTCTTAAACAGCTTTAAACATTGTTTGTCTTTATGTGTTTGGAAATTGAGGCCAAAAGAGAAGTTAATTATCTGTTCGTTCTGAGCCATGACAGTGTATACTTGCTTAAGCTTTTCCAGGGAAATACTGAGCAAAACAACAACAAGAAAATCCATTTAGAAACAACCTTCCTGTTCATTATAGTCATTTAGACTCTATTATTATACCTGCACCAAAACAAACACTGTTTCTTACATGCCTGCCGCCTCCACCTGACCTCAGGTAACACTACCGCTGCTGGTTCCACCACCCCGCGCACAGAGTAAGCGCGGCAGAGCCCATGAAGAGATGCAGTCGTGAACAAGTTAACAGGCACGGACAAACTGCCTGCAAGCAACGTGCTCCAGGCTTCGGTGGTTTGCTTTGTTTGCACTAGTACTYGTATTTTTACTATGTGGCAAAAAAATACCTAGAGGCTTTGGTTGGAGGTTTTTCTGATCTATGATTTGTTTAGCTTCAAAATAATAAATAAAAAATAAAAATCAATTAGGGCAGCCAGGAAAGAGCAAGCTGCTTTTGTTGGCTGCAAATGAAGGAGTTTAATATATCCTTTCATAAACAAACCTCCTCTGTACTACGGTTTCTTGTAATAACAGGCAGGCTTCAAAAGAGGTTCGGAGGTTTCGTTCGGCATAGGAACCAAGTTGTTCAGCAAATTCCGTTCTCTCTAAAGCACAGCTGAAAGTCTCGTGAGAACAGCTTGAGCAAGATTTCTGGTACTGAGAATGTCTGTTTAAGCATGAATGGTACCGTGAAAACAACCTCTCTGGGTGCTTTTCAGGAAACTGGCCATTTTCTGCAGAACCAGCCAGACTCCATTAAGCTTGGTGCATAAAATGAAAAGGGGAGTTAGCTGCACTTAGAGCTAAGAAGAGGTTAAGGTGAAGCCTGGGGAGCAGCTAGTTTTTGATTGAAGAAATGCCCTTAAAAAGTTGTTCCATGCAAATCTGCTCAAATTAAGAGAAGTAATTTACATAAAGAGTTTATAAACAACGCCTCTGTTCATCTTCCAGAAATAATGCAGTATATGAACTTATTGGCAAAAACATTAGCAGATCAGAACACTCTTAGGAAAAAAAAATGATTTGTATGCCTAATCAAAATGAAACCATAATGTTCAGTTTCAATATGATCAATTAACTGTCTGTATACCTACCCAAATCAAAATAGCCTGCAATTATCTGTAGATTTGGCACTGATGTTAAAACAAGATATGAGAAAACTGCAAATTATTTGCAAACAGTCAGTAATGAGAACACGAGGTTAAAATTCAGTAAATAATTTATTTCCCTCCAGGTTTCTCTGAATGCTAGTAACTTCATCCAAACCTGTTTGTTATTCCTTGATCCAGTGTGCTGCATCTTGTGCARTTGTAATGCAAACCGATTTGTACAGGTGTGATTTCCATTTCTGTGATGGTACTGATCAAAGCAGAATAACCTGAAACACATTGCCAAGTGCTTTGCAGTGTCCAGCCAACTTTGCAAGGTAAGAGATGCAAAAGGGGGGGAACCAGGTACACATATTACAATGGGAAAAGACAAGCAACATGTTCCTTCAAACGTGCATTTAAGGCAGTTACAAAGGAAAAGAAGAGGGGGGAAAAAAGTCCTGATGGACAAATCTCCTTCACATTACTCAATTTGTAATCCACTGAAATAGCGTAGGCTCTCAAAAGGACTGTTTGCAAGCCTCCTCCTTTCGTGTTTGTAGACCAAAAGGACAAAACTACCAGGGCTCAGGCAACCAGAGCAGCTTTCCTTCTCTTTTCCGCCTGCCCTTCTCCCCTCTGCTGACAATCCCATTTTAATTGCTGCCTAGCCCCGTATACATCTTCATTCCTCTCCCAGTGCTCTTGGCTGTTCTCTTTTTGTGTCCCATTATAGCCCCACGGCAAGACAGAGAAGGTGAAGACTGTCAGAGAAAGCAAAAAGTAGAAGGGAAAGCCCTTCCCAGCAGCCTGGGGCTCASCAGAACAGGTTTTCAGAAATCCCCTGCTTTCTCATTTCAGGCAGTGCCAGAACAAATAGCTCGAGTGCACTATCACCTGAACCCATGGCCAGACTCCCCACACACACCCAGTTAGCCTCTGCTTGCCAGCAGGAGATAGGATCAAACATGTTCCTAGCTCCAAGGGATCCCAAACTGACACATTATTTTACACCTCACCCTTCTAARAAGGGGGTGAGGGGGAAGGAAGAAAATAAATCCTGTTATTCATTATGTACTCTCCTAGGAATCAGCTAATTACAATGCCATTGGCTTGTTGATGGACACAGAAGAGGCTGGAGATGAATTTTAATTGTAATACCCAAAGAATATCTACCTATCACCTTTAGGAAGCCACAAGCTGAATAGAGGAATCCAGCTATACATATGGCTCAGAGAAGCTGTGGAATGATGCAAATCAAAACATCACTGCCTTGGAAAAAGCATTAAAAAAAATAGATGCTTTGTTTGCACTTAGAAATGGGAGGCATGTTTTGACCCAGACAAGTCCAGGCTAGATTGCCCCTGACCTTGACTAATCTTTTATTGGCTTTTTTTTGTGCGTGCTTCATCTCCCTAGAGCACAGGGCATACAGAACTCCCAGCTGCTAATGCCGCTCTCTTTTCCCAAACATGCCCTGCTGAAGAAAGCCCTAGCATTTTTCCATGAAGCTTATTGTCAAAATGTCTTCAAGGGTAAAGCAAAGAAAAATTAGAAGACTGACACTAAGATATTAGAAGAAGAGATTTGGGAACAAGGAAGACAGAGTGGAGTTGGGACATCTGAGGTCCAGAATGAGGATGAACAGGTTCCCAGAGAGAAAACTAGGACCAYGAGAGTGGTGAGGTTGGGAAGAAAAAGGTAAAAGCACTGGGATAGGAATCACCTCCCAGGAGAAGCCTAGCATCCCAGGAATAAATAAATCAGGGTTTCTCCTCAGAGAAATAACACTGAGGCTCCACTGTGCGAGGACATTTGCTTATGGCTTTGCATCTTCCTAATGTGCCCCACGAAAGCACGGGGATTCACTGGTTGAAAGGGTTCTGCAAGCATTTAAACCCTTGGTATTTGTTATYTGGGCTGTCTTGTTTTCTATCGTCCTTTTTTTAAAGGAGATCCCATTATTCTGCTTTTCCAAAATCTCAATGTATTAGGTGTGACTGAATGTGTATCCCTTAAGCCAGTGACATGTGACCAAGAAAATGCCTACCATATAACAGCATATAGTAGCATTTAGATCACACAGGACAGTTCAACAACAAGGAAAATTTGAACACACAGCACTCAACTGCTTTCAGAGGAGGTGTAATAAGCTGCCCTAGCCAGAAACCCTCATCTCTGACCTGGAGTTATAATTCAGATGATACCTTAATTCACCTTAATTCAGCAATTTTTATCCTGTGATCTCAGAAACATTTTAGAGTCCATACATCCAGCATAACTTATGCACACAATCTCCAACAGATACAGCCACAAAGTCAGAAGCAATATTCAGCTTGCACCACTTCACCACTAAGTCAATAATTACTAAGTCAGATTTCTTCCTCTAACCAAAGTAATACCACATGGCTCAATAGTATGAATTTTCTTATTCAAGAGTAAGATCCTAATTGTTACTTAATTTTGCCAGATCATATGAATCATCGTGAAAAGATTAAAGCAAGAGTAAGTATTCATTCCATGTTTTGTTTACCTCATACAGTAAGCAAATTGAGTCATATTATTAGAAGGTGCATATGGTTCTGCTATCTCCAAAGTTTGCACAGAACTGGGGAGATGCTTGCAGGCAGAACTGTCTCTGCAAACAGAAAATTGTTAATATGAAGAATTAAGGAATTCTAATAAGAAGCTGTGTCTGTTCCATCATTTTCTGAAAATTCATATGCAAGCTGTTCCTAAAGACACAGCAAAGAAAGGCCGAGTGGCAGTAGAGAGCTGAAGGCATCACAGGGAGGCAGAGGGTTGTACATATCAATAGCCTTAGATTAATCGGCCACTGAAGATTTTCATGGTGTGACTAATAATTTGTACCGCCAACACCTCCAAAACATGCTTCTCCAGAAACCTGGATACTAAATTAATTTTCCAGGAGAGCCTTAGTATCTACAGCAAACAACACTATACTGAATCCTGCTGGCATTCATTTCATCTCATAGGATATTACACATATAATTTAAATCAAATACCTGTGTTTTCACTCCCTCTTTTTTAAAAATATCCAGAGATCTGAGTGCTATTGCTGCTTAGAGAAGACAGCCAGAGGAATAGGATAAATAGCATGAGGATGAGTGGGCACCATTTCAGAAAGTCTGTGCTTTGAATCCATTAGTATTCAAGAAGCTTAAATGCCTTAATGCTTAATTCATTTTATTAGAATGACTAAATAGCCTGTTCTGCCACTGTAAGTCAGATATTCAAGGGCACGAGCATTTTACTTGTGGTAACTTCCGCAACTACAACACCAGTTAATTATAGCTGTGCAGTAATACACAGAAATAACTCAAAAGGAATAAATCTATTTCGTTTACTGAAAAATAACACATTCCATTTCCTCCAAAAAAAAAAAGCACATATTTTAATTCATTGACAATACTATTACCTTGTGAAGATAGACCTGAAATTATACACAGACTGGCCTTTACAATACAAACCTCTGATCAAATGAAACAAAAGTAGAAATACACAAAAATAAAACTGATGCTCTGAGTCTCCCAAGAAATACTGGATATCTCAATATCAGCCCAAGCTGAACACTTCAAACCAACAGCACAAAGTCAGTGTTCAGATCTGGATTACTGGACCATATGCACACAGTCTGAATAAAAATAATTTTTTTGCTCCTCCCATTACAAAGGACCTCAAAGGGTTTTACTGTTTTTCTACATAAAATTCAATACATCCTTTGCCTAGAAGCAAACAACTCTATAGTGAAATACAGCAGTTGGTTAATAGCACGTATCAGTTCTAGGGCAAAAAGCAAATACAGTATGCAAGCCAACCCACAGATGAAACTTCTGGAGGAAAAACTACTTATATTAGAATCTGAACAAAGCCTGAGTTAGCTTAAGTCTCCTTCTACAACAGGAAATCTTCAGTTCAGAACAGTGTTCCAAGATTTTCAAAGCTTAGGCTTTAAAGCTTAACCTGCACACACCAGCAAGACGAGTTCTCCCCTACCATAAACACARTGCTCGCACATTGGCTTGCTCTTAAGGCTCCCAGAAACTAATGTGGTTTGCAGAAAGACTTGCATGTAACAGGCATGCAGGTGCACACACTCACTTCTACAAAACATTATATTAAAACAAAACAAAAACAATCAAGAAACCCCACACACAACTCTGTACAGCTATAAACACCTAAAAAGGTGGAAATAAGGTTGATAGCCCACTAAAATATTTGGGAGTTCTCTGCCATCAGCAAGAAACTCCATCAAAAAGCAAAAGTGAATGCTGAAGCCRCAGCATTCAGACTAGTCTTCGTGGCTCTTTGTTCACTTTAGAACAGGCAGGAGACTGAGCTGCAGTAAGCTCTTCCCAGTGCACTCTGCTCCTTTGCAAGCGCTTTCTGTTAGGTCTGAGCCATGGCTATTTGCTCYCTGCTCTTTGCAGAAGGTCCTCAGTCTCTTTTAAGTAGCTCCCTCTGCCATGACTTCTTGTCAGCTACACGTGACATTTTGTAAACCTCTCGTCTGGCTGCGTTGAGTGGTTCACCAGGGCAAGAACAATCCGTCTCCCACCTGCTGGAGCGGTCACCCAGTCATTCCTTAGAGGAACTTTCCAAAGCCAAAAACCAAACTAAACAGCAGTCCTTCATAGCTGGAAAGGGCAACTGGCACCAACCCACTCTTGAAATCATAATAGAAGAGCTACTTACACCCCCAGGCTTCAGGGGGCCTCTGAGAGGCCACCTGAAAATAAGCAGTGCTCCAGTGATAGGATGCAATTGTGGAGATTTACACTGAGCTCAGCCCTGGCATCCAAGTACTTCCCCACTGGAACAGGAACAAACATGACGGGTGCAGGAGTTACATAAGAGCCTGGAACAGCAGAGTGTTACCCCTGAAAATACTGTTTCTGTGCTACCTTCAGTCCCAGAAAGGCTAATACAGTTTCCACATAGTTCCTGTTTCCCAAAGATGGCTTATCAAAAAAGTTTTTAAAAAGCCAGCTTTTCACGTGTGCAATCTGTTCTAAGTTTATCCAATAGTTTGTTTAAAAGCAATATGAGAATACCCATTTTTATTCCACCCAAGCACAAATCAAAGCCTGATGAGCACTGCTCCCAGAGTTCAATCAATCTGTTCCAAACATGCTGTTTCAATCATTAAGTAGGGGTATGTATAATAAGAACAGCATTTCCCTCAAGCATGAAAACCTTCCTAAAGTATCCAGTTACTTAGTTTCATCATACTTAACTGACTAAAATGAATGTTTTTCTGTATCATTTCCTTGAATATGTTGCACTCCCCTTCTAAAAAAACCCTGCACAGTGTTTCTTAAATGACTACCACTTCAAAGAGTAAATGTTGCTCCAAGTATAACTAGGAAGGTTATCAATAATTCTTTTTCCTTTGAGGGGAGAAGAAAACTGTTAGCAGAAACAACAGGCATTTGTCAAACATTTGATCTTGGGCAGTAATTGCCACTACATGTTTAGTGAAGTGATTTATGATCAGGCAAAATTCACAGCTTTCTACATATTCCAGTCTCAGACACCATTGATGCAATCAGCACAAGCATCACACCATGTGAAGTACTTTCAGAAAAACAGGACTCCACCACTCAGTGAGAGCAATAACAGTTCTCAAGCATCTTGCTAGACATTTTTTTTCAGAGCTATCTTTGCTCCTGAATACTCTGGTCATAGTTTGGTTTCCACATATGCCAAGCACCTCCAACACAACTTTTCTATATCCTGACAGAGTGAAAAATGGGTGAATTACATCAGTTTTTAACTTCCTGTTCTCTCTGCACTCATCTAAACCCTTTGACCAACTTCTCATGAAGTCACCTTGTAAAAACAGTTTCTGCTCTTAAAAGAAAAAGAACGAACAGATGCACAAACAGACACAGCAACATTTTTCAGACATCCATTCTGAGACCATAACATTTTAGGATGGAACACATTAGGCTGGTATACAGCCACTTTACACTGATTTTTCTAACCASCACCCTCAACTGGCCTATTGACATTTTATTTCAGTTTGATAAAGCTGATCAAGAATTAAAATAAATTATTAGCAAATGTTTTCACCAACCCAARTGTTAGCCTTGCTGCTGTTCATCGATCTTTGCTAGGATGGTGACTGGATACTTGAAGTATTTACAAACAAGGTTCTACAGCTGTCAGTATTATACAAGAGGTAACATTTATTTGATGTTATCTTGAAATGCTTTTTACCATCCACTTGTAATTAGTCATTAAAAAAAAWTTCAGCTATCCTTTCAGAAATAACTCAGATGCTTTGCAAACCAAATGACTACACATCCACCACAAACAGTGAATAGTTAACAAGCAGTCCATGGTGGACAAATAAAAATAAAGTGTACTTGTGAATAAAGTGGTGAACACCAGCTATGCTAGTAGCAGGCAAGTTTTATTTGCAAACAGAAGGGAGAGCATTTGCCAGCTCTCACCCTGGGCACCATCACCTTTGATGCAAAGATGACCAATGTGTCATCTAAGTTTCTCTAAATTCAAGTATGCCAATGCATCATCTCTAACAAAACATCTAAATAATATTGGCACTTCTGTAACAACTCTTTTCAAAGCCAACTACTACAATTTATAAAGAACTGTAATTAGCAGATTTTTTTTTTCCTGCTGGGCACAGAAGTTTAACAGGAAAAGCTCAAACACTCCCTTAGCCTGCATATTCTTAAGTCCAAGACTGCTCCCAATTAGGCCAGGACAGAAGCTTGTAATAACTCAGTCTTTAACTGGATCTAGRCTATTTCCTGCTTTTCCAACCAGGGCCAGGCAGGCAGGCCTGTGTTTTAATGCAACAGCAGTCCTACTGGCAGATCCACTAATGAATCAGCAGAAGCCCATCAATCTGAGTAAATCTCAGAACTGTCCAACACAGATTTAAACCTCCCTCTCACCCTCAGCCCCCTCCCCCCCCCCCMAGATATTATTCATATATCTCTTTCCAGCATCACTTGATTGGGTCCAGACATTGAATTTCAATTCAAAATGAGATGCTGAGTTTCAAGCCATGCCCCTGGCAGACAGGATGCTAATTACAGGCATAAAAATTAGGAGTTAAAATGTTCAATGACACCTCTCAGCAGAGCAGCTCCCAGATGCATTCAACAAAACTGAAAAGTATTAGCTAGTTCAGGAGCTGAGTSCAGGAACTGCACACACTGACAAAGCAGAAGCCAGCAGTTCCAAATACATTCAAATACTTTTGTTTCCCCCATTAAGTCTCATAAAAAGGAAAAAACATCAAGAAAACAGGACGGCACCAAGCTAGACTTTTCTGTTAAAATCATTATTCTGCTAACTGTAGTAGAAACAGGAAAAAAATGGATAAACTCTTAAACTGGGAGTATAATATTTGTGCTGAGAAAAAAATCAGGTAACAGCACAAAATACACCAGCCAAACAGTGAAATAGTAAAGATGTGGAAAATTAAGTCTTGAATTCATCAATTTGTATTACATCAGCCTTTGACCACTGACAGGCAACAGTCTTCTCTGGAAACAGCAAATTTGCACTTTTGCTGTATGCAGGCTGGACAGAGGCAGAATGCAATTTTTTTCCTTCAGTGTTTTAGATAGCATTTTGTTATTTTTCAAACACAAGCCCTCATTACAGTAATTCTAATTAAGGAATTAAATTTGCAATGAAGAAACAATTGCTCTGCACTTGTGTAATTACAGGGCACCAAATACCCTTAAAACAAGTCTTCCTGGAATAAAAATAAAAAGCTTCATTAACACTATCTTGTCAAGAGTTAAAATCTACACTCCTATATTTCAAGTTTTAAGTTATGGATGTTATACCGTCTGCTCCAGCCTGTTTCCATAACAGATTTTTAGCATGCAGCAGCATACTTATCTTCTTTTACATCTCCTGTTTGGCAATATCATTTTTTTATAAACAGGGAAATAAGCCATGCAACTGCCTGAGCTATCCTTGCCAAAATTGCAGTAATCTATTACCTACTTTATACTATGGCTTATGTGACCCTCCCATGCACCAGGACCCCATTTAGCAAATAAACTAGGAAAGATAATTTCTGCCCCCGAAGCATCTTTGCATAAATAAAAGGTAATAAGAACAACAAAGTCAGGTTAGAACCAGCTCTTGCATATGGGGACCAATAAAAGGAGGACTTCACAGGGCAAATTTCTGCATTCAGCTTTTTGATTTGGGGGGGGGGTACTAATGAAGCTAGTATTAACTAAACATTTACATATTAGGTGCTGTCACAGATAAAACATGCCATCATACAGAGCCAGACAAACTAGCTTCTTGTTTTATTTAAGAGCAGCTGCTGGACAAAGATGAAAAATACAATTTGAAATGCACACACTAGGTTTTACTCAGAGTATCATAGCAAGCTATGTAGCAAGTATACATCAGCAAGCTATGTAGCACAATCACAGCAGATAAGAAATTAGTGCTGAGGATCCTACATCATTAACACAAGAGGGGGTTGACAAAGCCAACAGCAGTATGGACTAAGCAAGAGAGGTTTCCCTGGACATTAATCTTCCCTCCGTAAGCTCTTCTGTGACATCCAAGGACAGGTATCCTAGAACCTCAAAATCCATGCCCTCATGGCTCTGCCACTTCACAGTCTTGGGCCTTGCATGCTCCAGCATATACTCTACTTGAAGATCTGTTCAATATCCTCGTAACAGCAGCATGCCTTCTTTAYCAAATAAAAAGTCAGGTTTTGTCCCCAGTTCTCTCTTCCTTGAGTTTGATATAGCTCTGAGTCCTAGTCATTTCAAGTCTGAGCACCAGTAACACAGCTGGCAGCCTCCTGATGCCTCCATCACATTACTTTACCAACTGAGAAGCTTTCAGCCCCATCACAGGAAAAGATCATTTCCTTGATAGTCCAAGTGGTAGCCTCCAAGAAGATGCGGTTTGATAAGAGTTACCATCACCATCAGGGGAAACACCAGCTGGAAGTGATAAATAAATGTGGAAAAAAAAACAAGATGCAGCAATAAAAGAGACAACAGGTTCAGAAAAGGGTGACAGACAAAAATTCTATCAGGCATAGAAAGAAAAGCATGGCAAGGTGGAAGAGTGGTTGAAAGATCAGGAGGGACTACCATAGTAACAAAGACATGAGGGCTGGTGGTTGCTAGCAAATACAAAGGCAGAGACACCTTCCAGCCCTTCTCATTACAASAAGTTCTTCAAGGTGCTGCAAAATCCTTCATCAGCTCAGTGCTGTACCACGAGCGCACAAGTGCTCAGTGTACACTGGAGAGTATCTGTGAATGGGACACTGGTTCAGACCCTCATGCCCATACCAGGGTCAGAGGCTTTGGGCAGGCAGTTACAGCAGATCATCTGCTTCAGTTTCATCCAGAAGGAATCATGTTCACATTGCTTGGATCATGGAGCACTCTATGATCCAAACCAACACATGGTAAGTCCAAGAGCACGTTATTGCTCTGAGCTAGACAGTAATGTAAAATGAACCCATACCTCAAACTATCATTTGATCCTGTGATGAGTCAAATCTTACATTAACCTCCTTTGAAGTCAAAAGTTGGTGAAAGATGAACATTTGAAAAAGGTCAGTAGTAGCAACTTTGTAGATGGAGAAGTGATTCTTCCCTCCCTATTACATAACTTCAGCCCATGAGGGAGATTTTTTTTCCTGGATCTAGACACAGTCTACATTCATTGTACAATATAGAGCAATTAATTAAATGTTAGTATCACTAATGCAACAGAAATCCCAGTTGGTGGGACACAGTTGTCTAATTATTCATGCAATTTCAGTGCAATTTCCTCAAAACAGCAGTGTTAAAAAAGCAACAGAAAAGCTTTAAGAGAAAGTAACATAGCCTGCATCTCCCATGAAAATCTTTAATTAAAATGGTCAAAATAAACACTTTAGAGACTCAATTTTGCCACAGAGGACAAAAAAATGAAAATCAAATTAGATTTGACTGCAGAAATATTAAGCAGGAGAACAGGTTTCTCTCATTTGTGAAGTGCCAAAATCTTGATAGAAAGGTGAAAAAACTCAGAATGAAGCATGAGGTCAGGTATTCAGAATGCAAATAATCCACCCAGACCTACAAGTTTATATCCACACTGAGCTATCTGCCAAAGTTCAATTGAAGCTCAAGTTTCAGAGGAGAGAGGAACAGGGGGGAAAACCCACAGAGAAGACATCCACTTAGGCTTGAGAAGAGCAGCTTTAAAAGATACAAGAAAAAACATGTTATTACTAGAAACTGAATATTCTTTAATAATTCACAACTTCCTCTGAATAATAAAGTATCCTTGATGTTTTATGAAATATAGTTTAGTCACGAAGACCATCTGCAGGACTTGCTTATAACACACTGATGCTTTTGTATTTCAACATCACATTTAACTAGCTAATCAAAGACAACCACATGTTACAATGACAGCCAGAGGAAGAAAAATCAAAAAGGACATTCTAAGAAATGAATGGGGAAGCTAAAATACTTTTTCATATTACTGTAGTATCCAGGAGTCCTAATGAGMCTAGACCCCACTGGGCTAGATGCTACTGTACAACTAATTTATGCACCAGACGTGCTTCTCAATGAAGAAAAGAAAGTACATGCTAATAATGTTATTACAACATCAGGACAGCATTATCTTACACAATGAGAAATGTGAAAGTTTTATGTGCTTTCTTTATTGTTATTAAAAGTAGCACTGTCACCTTGGCAACTGCTGAACCACTTTGGAATTTGTGAAAGAAACCCAAATGTTACTTAAACTTGCACATTTGCAATCAATTTAAAGAAAACAATTGGGGGTTTGTTTTATTAAAAATTTTTTCTTATGACCCTGCAATTCTTTTTAACCACTATAAGTCAGTTCTTCAGATTGAATTGTTAAGGCAGAACATGTCTCATTTGCACTGACAATCTGCATTTTCATACACAATAGGTCTCTAAACTCCACCTAGGACCCTGGTCAGAAATACGAGCACAGACGCTACACAGGGCTCAAAAAATACATGCTGGTGAGTATCCAATCACAGGCACTGAGCAAGCARTCAGGCGTTCTGGTGGCCTCTACAACACTGCTGCAGGAAGAACTCAAGAAACCCAAATAAATAATTACAAAATAATTTGGTTAAGTGCCCAGGCAACATTCCTGGGAGTAAGAAAAGGACACAAGCAGGTAGGCACACAGTACCCCCATACACTGCACATCCAAATGTGGAACTGCAGGGCTTTTACTTTCATCTTTGTAACATTCACATCCATTTTTTGGTATCCTTCTGTAGCAGCATTTATTTGCTTTTAAGATAAGAACTAAATGCATAAAGATAAGGGAAAAATGCAGGAGGATCAGCCCAGGAGATGTGTTAATTGTGTGGGATGGCTGTTTTCTTTTTAGTTTTCAAGTACATATTATTCCAAGTACCAGTCAACTCACACCAACAAAAAGCAGAATACTAGCTAATCTCAGCTCTTCTGTCAGGGAACCTCATGGAACTCGGGTTATGGGAAGTAGGGCCTATTTTGGATGGCCTCAATTTCTGAAGTTTAAAACTGACCTGCAAGTTCACTGTGTGGCAGCACCCTCCCCCC
>NW_028186402.1:0-31218 GCF_003343005.1 Rhea americana
AAAAGAAAAAAGAAAAAAGAAAAAAGAAAAAAGAAAAAAGAAAAAAGAAAAAAGAAAAAAGAAAAAAGAAAAAAGAAAAAAGAAAAAAGAAAAAAAAAAGGAAACTAGGGACTGAATGTTAACCCTGAACCATAGTTTCATTTTCTCTTGGTCATGGAATACTGCAGTTGCATAACAGCCATAGATTTCCAGGTGCTGATCTGGGACACAGCAAGCTACAGAAGTGTAAGTCAACTCAAACAAACAGAGTAACTTGGGTACAAAAATAGTATGGAAATCTCACCCATACTGCCTATTTTTAACTCATTTCAGGCTTTTCTGATTTTTTTTAAGTTCTTGATGTTTTTGACTCTTGGGTTAAACATGTACTTTTATAGTCTATTTAAAATCACTTGTTATAATCTATTTTTTTTCTCACAATCCATTAAGAAGAATAATTCCTGCAAACCTAATTCAGATGAACCTCCATTCATGTCAGCAGGAATGAAGCCAGCAGAAGTGGACACTAGCCTGCAGGTGGAGTGGAGAATTAAGTCTCTCACATATTGACATTTGAATTTCCTGTGACACTACCAGCCAAAGCCTAGAGTAATGTTTGATCTACTCAAACATGTGTTAATCTAGTGTAATGTTCAGTGATGTGTTGCTAACAGAAGGTTTAACATAATGCTTCAAGCAAGTGCCAGCTGGATTTTTGATTTTTTTGAACATTACAGTTTAAAAACAGTGACACACTCCCTTGCAGTTATATCTCATGTTTTCAGATATCTGTTGGAAGTACTGCAGACATCATTGTAATGAAAAAGATGAGTGGTATATTTTAACTAGATCCTCAGTGCTTTAGGGACTCTGTGGCAAAAAAAGATGCTAGGGACAGGGAATCAAGACTAGATCTTTTACTTATGGAACATCTAGGTTATTTCTTTCTAGGAAAAATATGTTCTACGGAGTTATTTAAAATGTTTGATGAGTATAATTACTCTATACTATGTCTGAGGGAAATTCTCTAACATCGTTGGGAGTGCTCTGTGCAGAGCAGAAGGGGAATATTTATTGTGGGAGTTATGTTTCTATTGTGTATCTACCCACAGACTCCGGGAGAGTATTTCATAAGATATTCTAACCTAGGCAGTCTGAAAGTTAGAAACCTGTYGTCCTGCTATTTTTCACATCAAAATATAGAATTCAGACTGAGCAGGCTCAGGACATAGTCATCTGCTTTCTGGATAACAGCACTAACCTGTTATGCAGAAGATGAGAAGAAATATTTCTCATTTTAAGATAATACAAATAACATCACCTTGGGATATTTCAGGGAGAATACTCTATACACCCCTTCCTTATTCAAGTTGTGCTCCAGTGCCAAGAGTACAAAATTCACAGGACTAGAATCCCAGAAAGTCAAAAGTAGCTTGAGATTGCAGCTTAGTGACTAGCAGACTGCTGGATCAGGGGAGACTTGTGGTCTTGACCCCAGGCTCAGGATTATAGTTTTATGAACTGGAGGTAGAACACAAACTCACAGGAGCAAATCTTAGGCCAGAAGCTGTAGTTCTCAGGTGTTGAAATAGTCTTACTAAAAGAAGCACATTAAGTTGCAATATTGATGAATATTTTTTCTAAGATCATGATTTTAGCATGCCTATCAGTTAGATGTGAATGTAACCCAGTGAGCAAAGCCTCAGGCTCTGTTCTCAGACTTATTCTTCCACTAAATACAGGGGCATAGGTACTTGCTGTAAGTTTACTACTATAAATTCCATAATCCATAAATTCCATAAGTAGGTTTAAAAAATCTTTCTAATGTTGTGTTGTTAAAAACCCAGTAAAGACTCAAGATTTGTAACCTCTTGGTATATAGTTTTGTTCAGCTGTGGCTTCCTCTGCTGTAATAATTCAGAATAAATAGGAGTATGATGACTCTCTATTGCCACCTAGTGCACCAGCCAAAACAGAGACCATCTAACRCTGTAGAAGGCAAAAACAAGTGGTTTGTTCATCCAGAGCAAAAGTCTGGTTGTTATTCAGTTAGTATGTTGATAGGGGTGATAAGACTTTTTCTGGGTTCCTGAGACTGGCACATTCCTGGTACTAAGTGAGGAGTTTTGTTTGTTTGTTTTTAAGAGGAAGAATGAGTGGAAGAAGAGACCAGACAGTCTTCCAGAAAATTGACTGTTGCCAAATGGTTAGGACACTTTCATGGTAGTAGACCCTTTTTAAGATCTTGCTTGGAAAAGGGACTGTGTCTCCCATAGTCCCAAGAGACAGTCCTACTCACCGGCCCAGCTGCTCATCTGGGATTAGCCTGTGTCAAGAATTTCATCCTGGAACCAGAACACATGGGTTATCACTTATGTTGTAGAGTGCTCTTTGTCTATCTTAAAGAAAAAAAAATCTTTCTCATCAATTTACAGGTGAGAAATTGAGACAGATAGGTGCAAAGACTCTTCCAAGGAACAGTTTTAGAAGAGCACCTAAGGTTCATGAATATTGCTCTTTTATTCTAAGTAATACCTACCTCTGTTAGGCACATCCTGCAAAAAATGACAATACCTATCCAGTTCACTGCTCCAAAATGGTACCATAGAAGGGTACTGGTATTGAGAGACTACTCAATGTCTGCTCTATGAGACCAGCTACAYGCTTGGTCTGAACCAATAGAACTGTTTTTGTGATGAGTACATACTGTACTCAGTATGTTTCAGCAACACTAGTCAGAAGCATAACTTCTTCTGGGGCTCCCAATGTTGTGCAGATTTAAGCTGTGTAATGCAGCTTCTTCATTCAGATCCTGACCCATTCCTTCACTGCACAACCAGTCTATTTTTGTTGGCAGAACATATGAAGGAGCAACAACCTTGTTCTGTATCTCTATCCACTTGCAATCTTTGTGCAGCAGTCTCGGTAATGAAGATCTCTTACACTGATACCTCCACACTGAAGTCAGAATCTTGCCTCCAGGGTAATCTAGCATACTCTAAGGCCCCTGCTATTGCTGAGAAAATCTCTATATCTAGGGATATCTAGTCCCCTGACTGTTGCTTTTCATGTATTTGTAGGGACTGAAGGGAAGACGTTTACTCTGAGAGTTTCCCACTGTGGGCACCACTGATGCCCCACCTTAAAAGTCTCCAKTTGCTGGAGGCTTTGTATGATCACCAGATAACAGTGTTTTTTTCACTTGTTCATGAAAAAAGTCATGCTTTCTGTATCTGTCAGTATATATCTCCTTAATTTTCCTTCACACAAAGTAGGAACAGCTGTTGATTATTTCAACCAAGGAAGAGTAAGAAACCTACATGGACTGCAAGTATGAAAACTCATTTACTGCTGACAAAGARGCTAATATGACAAGTTGTAAAGCACTACAGGTGCAATTTAGTCAGACCCTATGAATAGTCAGGACCTATTTTTGTTAGTAGCATATATATTTTTCAGTCTCCCAAAACTATATTGCATTCTGTATACAAAAGTGAAATATGTACAATTTTGAAGGATGATATTTTGTTACGAAGAAAGAAAAACTGAAAATTGAATCAAAGCAACTGCAACAGGATTTTGGAAGCAAATAAAGTAGGGACTTTAATAAAAATGCTGGACAAAACTTTACTCTGTCCTGGCAGATATTAATTTGTATTGTGTGAAAAGCTAATTCTTCTTCTATTACTTTTACAAGAACTCTTAGGCACATTAAATACATCACAACTGTCCTTGCTACTTTCTTTAGCCTGAATTCATGTCAAATGAAATTATGTTTTTTTTTTCTCCCTCTCTCTACAGCAACAAAAAGTGTTCAGGTCCTTAGGATAACTGCAATCTTCTTTCAGAAAGGAGGACAGGATACTGAAGAAAGAAAATAGTTTTGTGAAAACAAACTTCATGCTTTGTTTTGTTTACCTGGTTGGTTTTGTGTTTTTTGCTAATATTCACCAGTATTTTAGTTTCATTCAAAAAACAAAATAGAAGAGATATTCAGAATATTCAGAAAATGTGTCAAGTGAATAGGAAGGACAACTACATTTTGTTAACTATGGGACATACTTAGCACCAGTTAGCCAAGAGTTTTGGCTAGCTATGATAAAGTGCATCTTGTAGCTTTGTCTTGTAGATCCTCAGTAGCTCTACTAGGGTTCTGACATACATAACAGTGGAATTAATTCACCTGATGACACTCAATATGCCTACATGAATATAAGCTTCAAGTTACCCAGGTCTTCAAGGCTTTCTTGTCTTTTTCAAGTAGTGCACTACATTAGGCTATACATGAATTAAGCAGCAAAATAGTAGTCTTAGTGTTGAAACCTGATATTTCCATTGTATATGTATAGTAACAGCTCTCTGAATTAATCTAGTAGGCAGCAAATATATCGCAGAATTCCAAGATATGAAAAATAGCAAGCATTACTGGGGTTCCTGCAAACTTTTACTAAAATTGTTTTTGTAATGATAGTTCACTGACAAATGCCCTACTTCCTTGTCAATTACAATTCTTTCCTTTTCTCTGGTCTCAGATACTCATTTAATCTGGATATAACAGAAGTCATCTACCTGACCTTTTATTAATCTGTAAAACCCAGAATACTCAGATGAACATGATGGTCCAAATTAAAAATGAATGGCATATTTGCAAGTCTCAAAAAAAATCAAGTCCACTTTCTCTCTATTTTTGAGTAGAGATTTAATAATGAATGAATAGATGAGCCTAACATGGATATGACTCCATTACTTCCATAAACTTTCCTGCAGAACTTTTGGTGCACTGTGAAGTATTGCAATATTTAGAATGGAAGCACTTTTTCAGATTAAAAAAAGAAGTGTATGTGATGCATTATCCAAATTTCCCATTGAGTTTGTTTTCAGGCTAGTTCTCATAGATTAGGCTGATGTTTTTCCTAGTCACTTGGATAAATTTGGAAGGCTCTATCAGAACACGAGGCATAAAATGTTGCCTGACTCATGTCCTAAACAGTGATTATGTCTTAAACCATTTATTGCATCTCTTTCCTTCAAAAATCTACAAAGTACAAAACAGTGTGAAGAGGAATATTGGAGCATGTTGTTATCTCTCACTTATCATTGGCTAGCTTATCCTCATACACTGATTTTAAAAATGGCAGTGTCACTAGTCCGCTTAATAGATTGGTCAGAAATAAAGTGAATTATCCAATGGCAAGTTGAGACCAGGAATCAAGGTTTGGTTAGTACACAGTTGCCAAGACTATCGTAGAAGCTCTCTGATTTCTATTTATTGTGATTGTACTTGAATAACCAGAGTTTGTGTTTTTTAGCTCTTCATTTTGGTACCTACAGTCATAATGAAAGGAAAGCAGTCCATTGATGAGAATCCATTCTGCAAACTGTGATGCTTTGCTGTTTCTTTTTATGGGGTTAAATCCTACTTTAATTAAACTAGAACTCCCTTTTAAAGACATCAAGTGATTATCCTGAACAAGGACTTCCAGATTTGATTTATCCATTTAAACAGAACAGACTATTTTGGCCTGCACTAAAAATATGATGTCCTTCTCTGGAAATAAAGATATGTAAGTAGTAATTTACATAGTGATTTGGTCAACAGCTCTAGAGGGCTCCAGAAGATTGATTTACAGCAGTGACAAATAAACAACTAAAAGCAAGTACATTCAAAGCATACACATGCAAAGCACAGCTGCAAAAAGAAATCAAAGATATAACAGTTATTGCTGCTACATACTTTTACGGGTTCCTGTAAATTCCCTGACAGTGGGGGATCTAAGACAGTACTGGAATTCTATAAAATGAGGATGGATACACTAAAGTAACAAAGCATCTGGGAGTATTCAATATTGGGAACATTCAGGCTTACAAGTTTCTAATTCTTCTAGGTTGTCTTTTGGAGTCCCATCATTATGGTTCTCTCTCTCTCTTGTTTTTCTGCCAACTTGGACCTTGTCCTAACCAACAAACAAGGACTGGTTGGAGATGTGAAGGTTGGGGGCACCCTTGGCTGCAGTGACCACAACATGGTGGAGTTCAGGATCCTGCAAGGAGGAAGCAAGGCAATAAGTAGAATTGCAACCCTGGCCTTCAGGAGAGTGAACTTTGGCCTCTTCAGCGGCTTGCTTGAAGGAATCCCATGGGTTAAGGCCCTAAAAGGAAAGGGAGTCCAAGAGAGCTGACTAGTGTTCAAGAATCACTTCCTTCAAGCTCAAGAACAGTGCATCCCAAGGAGAAGGAAGTCCAGCAAAGGGGGCAGAATGAACAAGGAGCTCTTGGTAAAGCTCAGACAGAAGAAGACAGTACATAGAATAGTATATAGAAGAGGGGACTGGCCACTTGGGAGGAATACAAAAATGTGGTCAGAGTATGCAGGAATGTGATGAGGAAGGCTAAGGCCCATTGGAATTAAATCTGGCAAAGGGTGTCAAGGACAACAAGAAGACATTCTTCAAATACATCAGTAATAAGAGGAAGACTAGGTAGAATGTGGGCCCAGTGATGAAAGGGGTGGAGACTCCGGTGACGAAGGATACAGAGAAGGCAGAATTACTGAATGCCTTCTTTGCTTCAGTCTTCACTGCTAAGGGCAGCCCTCAAGAATCCCAGGGCCTGGAGATGTGAGGGAAAGCCTGGAGAAAGAAAGACTTACCTTTCGCTGAGAAGGGTTCAGTTAGACATTTTAGGCAAACCTGACATCCACAAATCCATGGACCGGGATGGGATACACCCACGAGTGCTGAGGGAGCTGGCAGATATTGTTGCCAGGCCAGCCTCCTTCATCTTTGAAAGGTCCTGGAGAACTGGAGAGGTGCCTGAGGACTGGAAGAAAGCTAATGTCACTCCAGTCTTCCAAAGGGACAACAAGGACGAYCCAGGCAACTACAAGCCGGTCAGTCTCACCACCATCCCTGCAAAGGTGATGGAACAGCTCATTCTGGATGTCATCTCCAGACATATGGAGGAAAAGAAGGTGATCAGGAGTAGCCAGCACAGATTCACCAAGGGGAAATCCTGCTTAACCAATCTGATAGCCTTCTCTGATGGAATATCTGGCAAATGAGGGGAGAGAGCAGTGGATGTTGTCTACCTTGGCTTCAGCAAGGCTTTCGACAGTGTCTTCCATGACAACCTCCTTGGCAAGCTCAGGAGGTGTGGGTTAGACAAGTGGACAGTGAGGTGGATTGAGAACTGGACTGAAAGGCAGAGCTCAGAGGGTCATCATCAGTGGTGTGGAGTCTAGTTGGAGGCCTGTAGCTAGTGGCGTCCCCCAGGGGGTCAGTACTGGGTCCAGTCTTGTTCAACTTCTTCATCAATGACAGAGCGCCTCCTCAGCAAGTTTGCGGATGATCCCAAGCTGCGAGGAGTGGCTGACACACCACAGGGCTTTGCTGCCATTCAGAGAGACCTGGACAGGGTGGAGAGCTTGGTGGAGAAGAACCTCCTGAGGTTCAACAAGTGCAAGTGCAGGGTCCTGCAYCTAGGGAAAAATAATCCCATGCACCAGTACAGGGTGGGGGCTGACCCTCTGGAGAGCAGCTCTGCAGAGAAGGACCTGGSAGTGCTGGTGGATGACAAGTTGTCCATGAGCCAGCAATGTGCCCTTGTGGCCAAGAAAGCCAATAGTATCCCTGGGTGCATTAGGKAGAGTGTTGCCAGCAGGTGGAGGGAGGTGATCCTGCCCCTCTACTCAGCCCTGGGGAGGCCTCATCTGGAGGACTGTCTGAGTTCCCCAGTACAAGAGAGACGTGGAGCTACTGGGGACAGTCCAGAGTAGGGCTAGTAAGATGATCAGAGGACTGGAGCATTTGTCTTATCAGRAAAAGCAGCGAGAGCTGGGGCTATTYAGTCTGGGGAAGAGAAGACTGGGGGGGGATCTTATCAATGTCTACAAATACCTTAAGGGAGGGAGTCAAGAGGATGGGGCTGAACTCTTCAATGGTGCCAAGCGACAGGACAAGAGGCAACAGGCACAAACTGAAACATAGCAAGTTCCACCTGAATATGAGGAAGAACTTCTTTATTGTGAGAGTGACAGAGCACTGGAACAGGTTGTCCAGAGAATTTGTGGAGTCTCCTTCTCTGGAGATATTCAGAACCCGTCTGGATGCAACCCTAAGATGCTCTAGGTGCCCCTGCTTGAGCCAGGGGTTGGACTAGATGATCTCCAGAGATCCTTTCCAGCCTCAACCATTCTGTGATTCTGTGATTCTGTGATACTTTTTCTTTCCTGTTTCCTATTTCACTGAAGAAGAAAATAATGACCATTGATGAAAACAGCCATTATAACCCTTCAGTGAGAAAAAGTCTTACTCTTTTTATGTACTTAGCTTTTGTAAGATATCATCAGTTTTATACTACACATACATATGGAGTTGAATGTCTTTAGAAACTGTTGTCAGTCTGTGCCATCTGCTTCTTTTGGAAGCAAGGCTTTAAAGCAAAGTGCATTGACATGATTCATCTTATAATGATACACATAGGTTTGTAAACAGCATGTAAACAGAGGAGTAAATAAAATGCTATTATAGAAAATGAACGTGTATTTTCTTCTAAAACATTGACTAGTTTGTGATTTAATTAGATCTGGAAAAAGTGTGTAATGATCATTTCCTGAATTCGGGTCTTTCCTGAGAACCAGTAAAAGTCTTACAGGAGGACAAAAACTCTGTTTAGGCTGGGCCTGTGAGACACGATATCACTGACGTAGTTAAAGGAAGGGTGGTAGGTATAGGTATACAATCATATAATCATTAGGTTGGAAGAGATCTCTGGAAATCACCTAGTCCACTTCTATTCAAGGAAGGGTCAGCAAAGCAGGTTGTTTAGGGCCATGTTCAGTGAGGTTTTGAATAAGTTCCAATAAGATGCCACTGATTTTTTATCAAATGAGGGAAGGCAGGAAGACTGGAAGGCAGGGAAGGCAAGGGAAGGCAAAGGGAAGGGAAGGGGGGAGGAGAGGGGAGAGAAAAGAAGGAGAGAGGAGGGAGGAAGAGGAGAGAGGAAGAAAAGGAAGGGGAGAGGGGAGGAAAGGAAAGGGAAGAGGAAAAGAAGGGGAAGGGGAGGGGGGAGAGGAAGGGGAGGGGAGGAGAGGGAGGGAAAGAAGGAAGGAAGGAAGGAAAAGGAAGAAAAAAAGAAAGGAAGGAAAGAGGCAATGAACAAAGAATCAACAAACAAACAAACAAACAACCTGCTTATTTTGATCCATAAAACAGTTGTACATGACAGATGGTTCTAAGCCCATCTGTGAACATAATAGCTAGTATTTTTGCAGTCACTTTATAGTTCTCATAAGCAGCCATTGTAGTTTGCCCTTCAGTAGAGTACTCTGTATTTTAGAAGCACAACAATCATTTTCTGCCACTGTATTTTATGTCAATAAGATACCTGGAACATGCCAGTGAACTATCTGACTGCTGCTAACTATTCTGCTTTTAATTTTAGATTTTCTTTCCATCATGACCTCTAGCTTACAAAATACAGGCATATAAGGGTACCAGTCTCCCATTAATCAGTTAATTGTTTCTTTACCTAATTGTAGGCCTTTCTATTTAACAGAGGGTTCATTAAATATAATGTTTTCTATCAGGTGACTATGTTGATGTAATTCCAATTGTAAGAAAGTGTGCTGCTTTGTTTTCTCTTTCAGGAAATTACATTTCAATTAAGGGCTGGATTTGCTGATGCAGAACATTCCTGAGGGTTTACCTCCCAGCTGCTTTTAATAATAATGTACACTGCAAATACAGAGTTCCACAAACACAAACTATTCTCTTGCTATCATTTATCAAAGCACTATCCCTTGTTTAACAAAAGAAAAGACATGCAACCAGATGCACTGCTACTACCGCAAACATATCACCATGTTCACTTTATTTTCCTGTTTAGTCTTTTCGGAACTGGAGCAATAATGGAAGGGAAAAATAGCTTTTGTAAGTAATAAGAGAAAGACCACATTAAAAGGCACATGAAATGTACTACCTTTTAAATTACTTATACAGTAAAAAAGTGAGCTTTTTGGAAAATGTTTCCTATTGCAATCTCAGAAATCAGAATGAGTGTCTATTCATTATTAAGCCAGTTCTGTTAATAGGGTTCTGCCAATTTATGTCAAGCAAAAATCTTTCTTCTTAAGATGTGTCTCTCTCAATGCAATACTTAATTATATGAATGCCGGTAACTAAGTTAAAATACAAACTTTTTAAGAGCAAACTATGTCATGCTGCAGCCTTACCTCAGTAGGGAATCAGAAGTGGTACCTTCTTGTGTCATCCTGCAATTTTTTTGGTTATTTGTCTTCCAGTCATTCAGTAAGTCAAACTTTGCTTAGGTTGTGGTAGAATTAATGGGATATCAATGAAAAGGACATTAAATTAATAATCCAGCTCACTTCTAGATCTAAAATGCAATAGCCAGGGATGGGACACTAATTAGAAATCTTTCACATTCTCATACTTTAAGGTTACCCACAGATAGGAAATTCTTTCTTATTACTAAACATTATGGAGTAGACTTCTAGAAAAGCTGTGGGAGTCATTTCAACTTTTCAGCTAAGTCATTTTGGCCTCTATGGTGATGGCAGTGCTTGGGAGTAAAAGAAGGAATGCAATAGATGCTTCTTTTAGGGTTCCCAATGTACTTCTCTCTCAGGCTTTTGCAAAAGATTTATATTTGCATTCCATGAGTGAGACCCAGGAAAGAGCACAGCATTTTACTCAAAACAGAATGCATGATCAACTTTGATGGAAGTACACATAGGACAGTGTGGTTTGCTGGTTCCTATGGGAAAACTTCAAGAAAAGTCATCTCTCTGATTCAAAAGGTATTTGTATGAGAGGTATACAAGTATTGCTTGTGTAAGGAGATTCACATCTCCTTTTTGTGAATTTTAAATCTGCAGATAATGAGCTTAAGCAATTTTGCACATGATATAAAGTGGCGGGGCTGTGTTTTCTGAAGAGCTTGGCATCCAATAAGTTCCTTGGCTTGTGAATACTTTGGGAAATCTTTTTTTTTCACTTTATGTTTATCTAGAAGTGATTGTATGCCAATGTCTTTTGCAAAGCTCTCTATATTTGATATGTTGAGTAGCACCCAGCATTCTTTACAGCTCTTGGCTGAGTGAAAGATGCAGTGCTTAAGCCAGAACTTGGAATTGTCAATAGGCAGTCTAGATGAATGAGGCTAAAATTGTGACAAGAAGAATGGTTTCATTTCCAMACAGTGCAGTAGTACTGTGAAGATGGCTTATTATTTCAGAAGGGATTTGCTGAGATGCTTTTAAGAAAATAGAGGATTAATTATCTTTCACCCTAGAGCCAAAAAGGATGGTTCTTTATTTTTAAAGGATGACATGGAAGAAAGTACAAAAGGTGTGTTGAAGCTACATACTGTCTTAAATTTGTAGACTTAATCCCAGAAGCTTTGGCTGAGTAAAGATGGAAATTCCAACTAAGATGTTTTGTGAAGCTTTTTCTCCATAGCAATTCAAAGATTACACCCTGTGCACTCTAGTAACACCTGATTTCAAACAAGTTTGCTCAGATGCGGTCTTTTCCTCAGTATTTCCAAATGGGTGGACTAAGTATGACCTTGCTCAACGTACTAGCTACCATGAGTGCCATTCTGAGGTTCCTAAATATACCCAGACAGAAATGAGGGAATCTGCATGAGGGCTGTGGACTTCATTTGCATGATCCTAGTCCTACTGATTCCAAATTATTTTAGATACAAAAGTTTCTCTGTAGTGTAATAAATGCTATATTCCACAGAATGCTATGTATTCCTTTAGCATACCTATAATTTGGGCTTTAGAAAAGAGTTAATTACATAACTTTATAACTTTATAACTTTATCTTAGTATTCCTCCATCCTACTGGATATATCTTTCTCTTCAATAAAAATGAATGAATAAAAGCAATAGTGTGACAGATATCACCATTAATATTTAGAATGAGTCCTTTATGAATGATAGATTCTAAAATTTACTTTGTAATTATAATACTAATGGAAAAAATCATAGTATAATTAAGTGTGTGAACCTGCAGGTACTAAAATGATCACAGGGGATTATGGTAAAATCAGTTTGTTTATCCACCAGCACGATACTTTTAGTGCTGTAACATGTACTAACCTAATTAGCCAAATTGATAGGTGAATCATTATCCTGAAAGTATCTTGAATTATAGGAATAAGCACAGACAAACAGCTATTTTTTCCAAGGTAACCTGTCAGTGACTTATAGTGGAAAGAATTATTTTCAAGTCAGTATTGCTGGCTTTTCCTCAGGAAAAATATTGTACACACTGCTCCTTCAGTCTTAATTGGCTAAAACCTTAGTAATGCAATAAGGTCAGAAATCAGTTTCCCAGAGGGGTGAAATGTTTGATATTTGAACATCTTTCAGTATCTGAATTGAGACAAAATGTTAAAAAAACTGCAAGTCAACAATAAAAATTGCATATGAAAGAATATTTTCCTTTTCTTTTTTTTACCAGAAAAAAACCACTTTTGCTATTTAGTTCAAGTTTGTAGAATCACCTTGTCCTCAGCTCTGAGGTTTTATTGTTGGACAATGTTCTATATTCATGTCTAAATCTCAGGATGAGCCTGAAGACTCTATTTATTTCAGAGTCTGCAGCTGAGGAACAAAACTAAAGGTCTGTAGAAGAGCTTTCCAGACCTAATAACCCTCAGAACAAGGCCTCTGCTAAGTTTGGAAGCTCTGGGAAAAGTGTGATAGGATTGATCCCTTAATCACTGCTATCCTACCCATTCTGCGCTTGCTCTGGAATTACCAATTTTGGCACTGGGAAGTTATTTGCCCTCCATACTTCTTCTGTGTTTGAATTCTGCTATGATATTCAACAAGGGGAGTTTTGTAAAATGGATCATATAGGATCAAAAAAAATGTTAGTTGAAAGGAGCCTCTGAAGTTYGTATAGTCCAGCCCCCGCTTGAAGCAGATTCCAGCTCTAGATCAGATCAGTTGTGGTGTTGTCTAGCTGAGTCTTGAAAACCTCTGGGGCTATTTTGGTAATCTGTTCCAGGTATCACCTTCCTAGTGATTCTTTTCCTGTGATGTTCAAAGTGGAACAGAACAAGCAGAAACTTGTGGTCAGTCATTTCTTAGGCTTAGAAAGATGCATATCATCTAAAATGTAGGCTTGTAGCTTATATGCCCACTCATCCTAGGTTCCCTCTATCGTCAAAGGAAAAATTCAGACATCTCCTTAGGGTGGTTCAGATCTTAGGGATGAAAAATAACTTTTGAAAGTGTTTCTCCCTCTCCACTCTTCATTGAAGAAGCATGGGAAGTTTCTAATCCTTACCTGCTTGTCTCAAATCTTGAAGTTCAATAGAATGAGTTTCCTCCTGGACTATTGTTTTCTAGCAGCAATCTCTTCAGCCATGGAAGTGAGCAGTTAACATCCAGTAAACTAATTTACAGTTAGTGAGCCTAGGACTTCAGGTCCTAACAGCTGGATAACTATATTTACTCTTTGCCATGGAATTACTGGTTTTAAAAGTATATATCTCATGAAAGGGTAAAATTCCAGGCCAATGTGCACACTACTAATATAATGCATAGGCATGACATGTTCATCCAAACGCTGGGATAGTCAGGTCAGTTTAAAGAGGAGAGGATGTAGCTGGGGGAAGCTCATAATCTCTATCTGTTTTAATAAGTTATGTTTAGTCTACAATAAGACTGATAGCTGGATTGAAGGATGAAAAGGCATGTTTTTCTCCAAGCTATTTCTTCCTTCTCTGACAAGATACATCACTGGAAAGATGCCAAGATACATGCATATTGTTTTTAATGGCAGCTCAAACTGTTAAAAGTACCTTGTATGAGCCCTGAAATCCTAAGAACCGTGGTTCTCTTTGATTCACTTTCTTTTTTCTACTTTTCTCAACATGAACCAGAGGTTTTAGTTTGTTGTTGCATTATCTTATGGAGAAAAGAATGYAAAGAGATGGCATTCCATATAGTGAGGAATATGAGGAACTTTGTCATATTTCTAGTTCCAGAGGCCAGACACTGAAAGAACTCGTTTCTCAGCTTTTTTGACTGTTATTATCTTTATGGACATATTATGGAGTGTTCAAATCTTTGAAATTCAGACTAGGCATTCAGCTTAGGTGCGATAGGGTAAAACAAAGTCAGGAGGACTAAAATCTCCATATAGTCAATAGAGAGAAGTATGCAGCTTGAGCTTCATGTCTCAGATTTCAATACTAGAAAAGCGACTGAGTTAGAGATGAAAACAAATTATATTTATGTGTTTAAAGGTATATTCATGTGAACTAAGTACCTAAACTAAGCAATATTCAGTGGAGGTCTAGTGAAAATAGTCAGTTGCGCCTGGAGGGTGTCTGGTCACTATCTCAGGATGAATTGAAACATTCTGTAGCATGACTCCGGTGTATTAACTGCATTATTTACAGGGGTTAGCCACTATGCGCACACTTAAGAGACCTGCATATCTGGAACAGAATGCGACCATCTGGGTTTCATTCGGTTGCCTAAACACAGGCCCTCGGGTTGTCTGCCTGACTTCCAGCTGCCACTCTAGAAGGGTGCAGGTGTCCTGTAGGTCCTGTGTCATATCTACAAGACCCATGCTGATGTCTCATGTTTTCCAAGGCTTCTCAATGGGTATTGGATGCCAGTTTTTAACCAACTAAATCAAGGCCACTGTGTCTAAAATATGTGATTATCCTGTGAGTGTTTTTTATTATTGTAAGACATGTAGTTCTCTTTCCTTTCTAGGCTCTTTCTCTTCAAAAATCTTGTAGAAGTACTATTGCAAGCTTTCCTTGTAACTGAGTCCAGGAAGGGGGAGTAGCAAGAGGAAACTTTTCCAGAACTGTGTTAATTCTCATTTTGTTTGAACAAGAGTTGTGAATTAATTCCTTTCTCTTTTTGTTTTGTTTTGTTTTGTTTTGTTTTATGGTGAGAAAAGTGGGAAAACTTTCCTCTACCTTCTAGATGAAGTGAGGTCATAATCTGATGGTTTACATAATATAGGAACTAAAAATTTTCATGTCAAACCTGCCATCTAGAAGAAGCTGCTTCAGGCATACAATCTTCACCCACTTTCTTGATTGTAGTTAGTTGAATCACTGAGACATACCCATATGTCTATCAGGTCTTCTGAACACTTTGGGGAGTAGCCACAGACTACTCTTATTCCTACTTTCACTTAAGGAGCAAGCACTAGAAAGCTAGTTTAGTTTGCCACTAGAATTTAGTCTCCATTGTAAACAATATTTAGCCTATTGTCATATAAACAGCTATTTTGTTGCCGTCCTTAAGAAACTAATGTTATTAGGCTACTTTTCAACTAATGAAACAAATTGAGATTACACCTTACATGCATCAGATCACATTCTGATCACAGACTGAGGTGAAATATAATCAATTCTTGCCTATTCGGTGCCTGGATTTCCAGAAGAAGAAACTCCAGGTACCTCAATGAGACAGTCCTGCATCTAGACAATGAAGAGAATATGACTCTTGAAAGCAGTGAAATACATTCTTATTGATTAGTGCAGAAGCAGTCTTTGATACCAAAACACTTGCACTCAAAATGGAATATGATGAGCTCTTCAATGAGTTGTGATTATTATTATCCATGTACGGTAGACTTTTCAAAAGTTCCTGTATAACTTAAGTAGAAATCTTCTAATTATTTTGTATTTCTCAGTTGGATTATTATTTTTGAAAGTACAATAATTCTGGTAGAATGCACATTATGCCATGAATTTTTAGTTCAGAAAAAAAAGGTATGGTATCTGCCAGATATATGTACAGTCCTAAAACAAGCACACAGAGAGTAATAGGAAGAAAATCAAGATAAATGTAAAGTGATCAAGGGTATGATTTGTCAGATAATTGTTATATTTGTCCTATAGTGGTCATAAGCAAGTCTGAGTTAGAGGGACTAGTAAAATTTATTGTTCCTCAGATTTCAGATATACTATGCATATTAAAAAGGTTTATTGTAACCTTGTCACTACAGTGCAATAATTTTTGTTTTCTTTAGCAGAAAAAATAATTGTGAAAATAAGTTATCTGGGTACTGCTGAAGGCCTCAGAACATATTGCTTCTATTGAACTTGGTTCAATAACTGCCAAAATTTGTCATGGAAAGGCTTAAGATTTAAACGGTACAATTTAGCCTGTCAGTTAATGGTATTCAGACAGAGTCTTTAATATAAAAAGTTCATAATAACTTTTTGACACTTGCTAAAATTTCCTGGTTTGTTTTTCTAGCAATTGTTTGAAGAAGAGTGGTGTGAATCACAGATCTAGATACTCATCCATAAAACTCTATGTGTGACTACTAAAATTCTAAAGAAAAATTGTGCATGTCAAATATATTAACAATGACAGCAACTATAAGCTTATTACATTAATATTTTACATGGAATTCATATTATTAATGCCTACCTCATTTCCTTTGGGAAACATGTCATGGAAGTGTTTTGTTGTGCTGTTTTTATTTTATTACTTTATTGTTTAGTTCCAGCAGTTGAACAAAACATAGCAACACCAGTAGTAATGAGATTTAAGAACAGCATAAACTCCTTCATTTACGTAACTTCCTAAGGAAAAAAAATTTGACAAATCCACTTCCAGTTGCAAAAAGACCTAAGACTTTTCATATTTCTCATTTTATCCGTAACTTCAGCATCTGTATAATTAGAATCATGAATGGATTAATTTTATTTTTAATTATCTTAATCAAGCACTCTGTATTTACACTTAAATCTTATGTTACATATGTATTATATACGTATGCTACTTTAATTATTAAACAGTATACATGTATATACACATACATATATATATATCTGCTAATAAGAATATATATATAAGAATTAAAATACTTTCTTTCTGAATGTGGAAATTATATCAGCTTTTTCCCTTCCCTCATTCTCTCTGGAGTGTAATTCTGGCGAAAGGTTATTATTAAAATAGGATAGGTTAAATGTGTTACCATGAAAAATACTAATTCTTTTTTTTTTTAATATATATATATATATATTTTTTTTTCTGTGCAAAGAGAATTTCAGGTTCCCTTCCTATACCAAGAGCTCCAGCCCTACAATTCTTCTGCCTAATCCTGCCTAAAGATGACTGAAGGCTACATGAGGTTTTAAAGACTCCTAGTAGTACTTCAGTTGATTTCATCACGATATGAGCAAGCTAAAAGGTCTTGATACAATTCTCACTAAGATCCCTATAAAGACTCCATTTAAGTTGATTGTTTGTCAAATCAGGCCCAAAGATTGCAGAATCAATTCTGAATAATCAAACTGAGCAATTATAAATTAAGACAGTGAAAATTTAACTAGTTAAATATTATATAAGCATTATATTTAGGCTTCAGCAAGTATTTTCTAGAAGGATATGAGTAAAATATGTTCTTTAGACTCTAGAAATAAATAATTAACAAAAATGTCTAGTTATCCTGCATCTTAGTCTTTAGAACTAAAGTTGGGCCAATGTCTTCCTTGTTTCTTTTTGTACTGCAAATGTGTGTGGACAAATGTTTTCTGCTTTCAGATATCTTTGCATTTCTGGGCCACAGCTGTGTATAAAAGTGCTAATTTACAGTGGTGGGAACAGGGACATAGAAAATCAACATATAACTTAGACATCTAGAGTGTCCTCTAGGTGGAACTGGGAGCTTTTCACTCAGGATAGCAGTTCAGGAAAGCCCTCTTAGTCTGTTAGGCCATGAAGTACTTCTATTTCTTGGTATTTCAGGCAGAAAATTTCCTTAGTGCCTTCACTTGAATTTTCCTTTCTTTTCTGCATTTAGTACGTAGAACGTAGATGTCCACTTTTGTGCGTAGATGTCCACTTTTGACTAAGGCCTATGTGAGTCATGCTGGCATAAGGTCTCCAAAGGAGTTCAATTTACTTGGCATGGTCTGAGTGGTCTGAGCACATCTGTTTCACTAAGAATGCAGAGTCCCATTAAAAACATAATAGTAATAACTTTAGAGTTGATTCCTAGTTGATTCCTTTTGCTCAAAAGTGACTTGAAAGACTTGAATTCACAAGCCCTGTATTGTAAGCCAGGGTCATAACCATGAAGTTATGGGTTATCCTGGATGCTGGAGTAGACAGAAAGGCAAGATTTCTGTTATAAGAAAAGCTAGAAGATCTTTTATCCTCAGCAAAGAGAAGGTATAGTCATCTTAACTGGAAGGCTATGGTACATTGAAGAGTTAGTGATCTAACAGATGACCTAAATAGGTGGAGGCCTATGGTGTACATACCACTTGGCCATGAATGAATTTAGCTGACTATATCATGACACGGAAACCTCAGTGCAGGTCCGACTTGGCAGAAGGAGAAGGTGAAGGGATAACGATACTCTTCTAAGACTTCATCCTGCTGTGATAGGTTCAAGAGGATCAGATGAACCTTTAACATTAGAACACTTAAAAAAAAATACAGCCAAATGGCTTTTACTTTCTTAGCATATATGGAATGGGAAATGTAAGGCTAATTTCATTTAATAGTTTGAATAGCCACATTGTTTTGAGACTATGCAGAGAACGTTTAGTAAAATGGATTACTTTTAATTTAATGGAAAGAGCTGTCCAAGCTATGAGGCAGAATAAAAAAAAAAAAACTAAATTGATTAGATAAATATTATTCATCAGTGATAGCCATCTGATACAAGATCCTTTTCACTATGCAAACTCAAATTAGGTTCTGTGCATAATGAGGTAAATAAAAAATTTTCATTGATTTTAGTGGGAGAGGACACTGAGAATTTCAGACAAGGTTTGAGTAAAGCTTAGAGACATGTGGATGTCCTTTATTCAACCCTGCCTTTTATGTAGRGGTGTTTTTTATGTTTCAGTGCTCCTTCTGAACTTACAATTCCTTTAATAGAATTATATTTACAGGGCTTATATATTAAATGTATATTTTTCCTAATCTTATTATCCAGACTACTAGCTTCAATAGCTGTATGTGATATTTTCTGACAGCAATTATTGCCCTCATTGTGCAAATGTGCTAATCTAACATAATGGATGAGCAGATGTTTTTCTATAGTAGAAATATGGTAGTGCTGTGGAAGTGACATGTAATATCAGTATAAATTACATATAGATATTTGAACACTCAAAATAATTGAACTGAAGTCCATAAATAGTAGCTGAACAAAACTGATTACTTGCTGAGGAGATTTGTGTTTTTTACATCAGATATAATTTAAACAATGTTTATTAAACAAACAGTATAACCACAAATCTCTGTAACATATAAGTAAAAAAATCCCAGAAATACAGATCCCAGCAATCAGTAGCATAGGCTGATAAGTGTTTTAGGCTGATATTATCTGTTGTTATGTCAAGAGGTAACTGTCCCATCTCTGACTTTAATAGCATTCATATTCAGCTGAAAAGTCAGGAAAATATTGGCTTTGTGATGTAGCTCACTCTTTATCAGTATTAAGACAAAAAGTAGAATCACAGAATTACAGAATCAGCAAGGTTGGAAGAGACCTCTGGAGATCATCTAGTCTAGGGGACCTCCCTGCTCAGCAGGGTCACTTAGAGCATCTTAGACAGGGTTGCATCCAGGTGAGCCTTGAATATCACCAGAGAAAGAGACTCCACAACCTCTGGACAACCTGTACCAGTGCTCTGTCACTCTCACAGGGAAGAAATTCCCCCTCACGGTCAGGCGGAACTTCCTGTGCTTCAATTTCTGCCCATTGCCTCTTGGCCTGTCACACGGGACAACTGAAAAGAGTTTGTCCCCGTCCCCTTGACACCCTCCCTTCAGGTACTTGTACACATTGATAAGATCCCCCCTCAGTCTTCTCGTCCCCAGGCTGAAGAGGTCCAGCTCTTACAGCCGTTCCTCATAGGGCAAATGCTCCAGCCCTCTGATCATCTTCCTAGCCCTATGCTGGAGTCTCTCTGCAGTAGCTCCATGTGCGTCTTGTACTGGGGAGCTCAGAACTGGACACAGGACTCGAGATGAGGCCTCCSCAGAGCTGAGTAGAGGGGCAGGACCACCTCCCTCCACCTGCTGGCAACACTCTTCCTAATGSACCCCAGGGTACCATTGGCCTTCCTGGCCACAAGGGCACATTRCTGCCTCATGGTCAACCTGTCATCCACCAGCACTGCCAGGTCCTTCTCTGCAGAGCTGCTCTCCAGAGGGTCAGCCCCCACCTTGTTCTGATGCCTAGGGTTATTTTTCCCTAGATGCAGGATCCTGCACTTGCACTTGTTGAACCTCAGGAGGTTCCTCTCTGCCCAACTCTCCASCCTGTCCAGGTCTCTCTGAATGGTAGCACAACCCTCTGGTGTGTCAGCCACTCCTCCCAGCTTGGTGTCATCAGCAAACTTGCTGAGGAGGCACTCTGTCCCCTCATCCAGGTCATTGATGAAGAAGCTGAACAGGATGGGACACAGTCCTGAGCCTTGGGGGACGCCACTAAGCACAGGCCACCAACTAGACTCTGCGCCACTGATGACGACCCTCTGAGCTCTGCCTTTCAGACAGTTCTCAAGACACCTCACTGTCCACTCGTCTAACTTCCTCAGCTTCTCTAGGAGGACGTTATGGGAGACAGTGTCAAAAGCCTTGCTGAAGTCAAGGTACACAATGTCCACTGCTCTTCCCCCTCATCTACCCAGCCAGTCATGACATCAGAGAAGGTTATCAGGTTGGTTAAGCAGGATTTCCCCTTGGTGAATCCACGCTGGCTACTCCTGATCACCTTCTGCTCCTCCATATGTCTGGAGATGACATCCAGAATGARYTGTTCCATCACCTTTGCAGGGATGGAGGTGAGGCTGACGGGCCAGTAGTTGCCTGGGTCCTCCTTCTTGCCCTTCTTGAAGACTGGAGTGACATTGGCTTTCTTCCAGTCCTCAGGCACCTCTCCAGTTCTCCAGGACCTTTCAAAGATGATGGAGAATGGCCAGGCAACAACATCCACCAGCTCCCTCAGTACCCGTGGATGTATTCCATCCAGGCCCATGGATTTGTGGATGTCTAGCCTGCCCAGAAGGTCTCTAATCCTCTCCTCCTCAACCAAAGGAAAGTCTTCCTTCTCCAGACTTTCTCCCTCACATCCAGGCTGCAGGATTCCTGGTGGCTAAGTCTTCCCTTAGCAGTGAAGACTGAAGCAAAGAAGGCATTTAGTAATTCTGCCTTCTCTGTATCCCTTGTCACCAGGGCCCCCGCTCCATTCAGTAGCAGGCCCACATTTTCCCTAGTCCTCCTCTTGCTACTGATGTATTTGAAGAAGATTTCAAAACAGCCACTACTGTTAAGGAAGTCAGTGGAGTTGCACCCACAGTGATTTAGAGGTGGTATTTCTGTTTACTTTTGCTTTTAGGAGGTCTGTTTCATATCTATCTCAAGGTGGCAGTTTAAAAACTAGTTCAACTGCACAGATTTTGATTTTCAGGAAGATATAAATTGTGATAGCCTTTCTTCCTTCTGCAAAGAGAAGGATTGGTTCTGTTAAATCAGCTCAGGATAATACAGTTATTCTCATACGTATTCTGAGAATAGCATCTGCCTTCTCGGGACTAAGTCAATTTATTTGACATTCTACATGGAGATAACAATATTGTTTGTAAAGCATAATATATATAAGATGTTAAAATCTGGATGTGAATCTGGCATATCTGAAGACAGTGGTACTCTGAATAGATCCAATTCTACACCTTCTAGAGGCAGAAAGCAAGTTTTCCTTGATTTTAGTGAGTTGAACATAGTCTTGTATGACATTCTTAGTAGAATGGCTCAAGCCACCTGATGAATATGTATCTGCAAAAAAGCATTTGAAAAATTACTGCCTTTTACAATGAGTGGTAACTGCTTTCAGTGAGCAGATTTGGTCTCTTGGCTCTCTTGCTGATTATGTCAAAGAGCAATGTGAACCCTTGAAAAGTTTCTGTCGGTCTATCCAAGAATAGCACTTTATTGCAGACAAAACATGCCTCACACAGTCTGCAAGGGCTGCAGAGGAAAAGCCTGTCCAGAGGAGAGCTAGCAGTAAATGGAGTGCTGMTAAGACACATACGAATTGCCATACTACAGCAAACTAAATGTTCTTCTAATTTCATGTTTCTGAGGTTATGTTTCAGGCAGATACAAGTAAACTTACTCATATTCTGAGCTGAAAAAAACTCAAAATCTTTGTGAGCACATTAGAGTAGGATCTATGGAGAGCCTGGGTATGGTATTGCAGATGAAGTGTCACAATGTCTTCATCACCACATAGTTTTCTCTAGCTCAGAGTATGGTTAGAATGTACATATGCCAGCTGCAAAACACAATATGAACACATGCTTAGACCTTCAGGTTAAGGTTCAGGTATTTATCAAGGTCATCAGAATGCTTATCATTTTTTTCTTCTAAAGATAAGAACACCAAGAGCCCCAGTTATTCAGTGGAGTAGAGATTAGCATTTTATTCTAAAATATATACAAGTGTCCTGGAGCTGATCTTGGTGATATGCTTCCTATTCATTCATCAATATATTGATCTATTCCTCTACAGAATAAAAGGGAACTGCCGTAATGATTTGTCATCCAGTGAGGTACTATCAAGCACCAGAGGATATACAAAGTATCCCACAGATGTAGAATAACCTGCCCTCAGATTAGAGTTTTATCCTAATTCTTAATTGCTAGAAGCTGGTTTACGCCTATCACTAACATATTTTTTACCCTCAGATTTTTGCTATCATTAGCCATTAGAGCATTGAACACTCAGAATATTTATAGAATAGCCAACAATTCTTTAAATTTTTGCAAATTCCTGACTTCCACAGTTCACTTAGAATTCAGAAAAGCATCTTCTTTTCCATCTTAGTATTTTTCATCTTCAAATTTTATTGAATATACTCGTCTTTTGTCATAAGACGTACAAAAAAGGTCATACAAATCTATCTCCTCTAAGCTACTCACTATTTTGTGTATACTATTATGTAAAGCCACCTCCTACTGCTTTGGAAGAAACTGTTAATCTCCTCATCATTCTCTATTTAAAGACTGATGCAGAAGTGTTTGTTTGKTTTTTTTTGTTTGTTTTTTTTTTCCTAAACAATGTTTGTACACTCTTAAATACTTCTTTCAATCCTCTTAGGCCACTGATTTCCTTACAGTCTTTCTACTTCCAAATATTTTAAAATTCTACATTCTTTAGATTTGTTCTCATCTAGAACACTCTTAGGTCTCTGATTCATGCATTGAAACTTACTTGCAAGGTTTACTTCCCTTTTCTGAAGGGTACTTCCTTTGTTCAAGTAATTTCTTATAATTTGTAAATGAGGCTTTTCTCTTTGCTTTCCTACTTTTTGGATTATTAACAGGTTAACAAAGTTTAAAGGTTCTATTTTATTAATACCTTTCAAGATTTATTTACTCAGCTAGTTACTTTTTCAGTGACGTCTCACTGAAAAGATGATGGAATCAGTGATGAATTTATCCTATTTCCCAACCTAGAAGAGAACAGAAGAGCAACTGTATTAGATGAGTCAAGGGCACATGACTGGGTGATTCTAGAACTAGTGTACAAAGGTTTGGGATATTGACCGTTTGGAGGGATTTTCTGAAAAGAGAATTCTTTTTGATAGACAGATAATCTAAGATTATGGGATACTAGCTTGTGATCCAGCCTGGCAAACTGAATAAAAAGAACTTGAAACTAAGAGATGGAAAGAGAGCATGGGAAAGATTCATATAATTTCTTGGTTTAATACATAGGGCAAGGAGGAAATTGGCTGGGAGAATGTGATGGCAACAAATATGGACAGTTGGAGCTGACAGAGGAGGCTGACTGTAAAAGTCATTGATTTGATTGCAGTGGTAGTCAGAAAAGTAATATGCAAAGTAAAAGATTGCAAGGAACCTATACAGAAAAGTAAGAAATAAAAAAAAATAATGAAAAATATGAATGAAATTTCATGGCAGTAATTCTATTAGAATGGAATTACACCAAYGTTTGGAGATGAGAAATATTAACTCAGAGTTATGTAGTCTTCACAAAAGACAGAAATGAGGATGAAAGTTTTGAGGTAGTCTTGTGCATTGATAAAAAAGGGCATTATAAAGTGTATTAGGGTAAGTGTAATAGGGTATTATAAAATATTCTTTAAAAAAGTCAAAATTAAATTGGGGAGGAGCTGTAAAGGCAATATGTAGGGAAGTACCTGCTAATCTGCAATAGGGTAAAATAAGCTCTGTTTAGCAGGGCAAAATCAATGGAAATCATTTAATGATAGGACACTGCAGCTTCTCGTATGCAAAGTGGACAACAAATATATCTCAGCCTTTGTTTTGAAAACAGAACAAAGATATCCCTGAAGAGCTTATCATAGAAAATAAGCTTGCATTGAAAGCAGAGATGATTTAGCTTAAATTAAATGGAAGGATAAACAAAATAGATGTAACTAAAGAGTTTTGCTTTAAAAGGACGCATTTCAATAAATGAAAGAAACTAATTAGGAAAGTGAAGTCATCTCTCCCGAGGAGCTTAGGGACTTCAATGTGAAGGAAGATTGACATTTATTTATATTAAAGATATAAAAAAATATTTGAAACCTGCATTCAAAAGAGGAAAAACTGTAAGGAAGAGTTCCAGATACAGCTAGAAGAAATGTCTCAGAAAGGATGCTGGGGCAAAAAGAGAGTCTAGAAGGAACAGGAAAAGACAAATGCACCAAAGATTTGCCAGACAGAGCAAAACAGTCTAAAATGGAAACTGGCAAAACCTAAACTTAATTGGCTTTTCAAAGACTTCCAAAACAAATAAATTCCCTTTTGCCATGTTAATGAAAAGATGAAGGAAAGAGGAGTTACTGAGGGAGGGAGAATCCAACAGAGATTTAAAATCTCTAGTATGAAGAAAGATTTTGCTATGGTTTTTAATAAGGACAGTAATGGTGGACTTGGAACAAGGCAGGCTGGCAGGTGAGGAATTATCATATCCACAATGAAGTAAAAATGCCTGCAGGTCCAAGAGATCAGATATATCTGACAGGAAGAAATTTTTAGTGTCTGTTATCTCAGAAAGAGTATTATGGGTTTTGACAAGACAGAGCGCTACATGTGGACATGCAAAAAGAGGCAGGATGGGTTCTCTGGTTCTTGGTCCAGCAGGAAAGTGCTGATTTCTCTGAAGCTGTGGCACAGAACTTGGCTCCTATACGCATCCCAAGGAACAGTTGTGTTATGGCACCCCTGCAGCTTTAGGTGCACCCACAGTTTATTACCCATTTYCTTTACCCTTGTTAAGGTACATGAATGGTGCTAGCAATGAGTCAGGAAAATAATTAGTCAGAGAGCAATGAGAAAACTCAAATACTATCAGTGACTCCTAAAAGATTCATTTTTCTTTCATAGACCATGTGCTAACATAGCATCCATATTTAAAGTGGAGAAAGTGGAGAAGATGAATGGATCAAGAAATCTTCAGGCTTGTTGATCTCACCTCAAAAGCAGACAAGGCTACAGAAAAAAATAAAATGAAAGAAAGAAGAATTAAAGACACAGGTAAAAGGCAAATACAATAAAATTCAATGAGTTTGTAAGAAGAGGTTGTGTCAGCTAATCTGACTATTTCTATTTAATAACATCTGAACTTTCTGTACCTAATATGGCATGGCTTTGGAAACACATTTGCTAGGGTACCACACAGACTATGGGTACCAATGCATGGATAGTGAGGAAAGGAAAATGTTGGACTGCAGGGAGATAACCTCCATTGGACTAATTTTCTCTAATGTGGAAATATTAGGTCACAAAACACAGAGAACTAATAACATTTGGTGATAATACAAAGTTGGAAGCCTACATCAATATAGAGAAAAATCAAGGGAAGATCTCTTTCCCTTGAGGAATAAAAGATTAGAAAGTGTACAGAATATAATAGTATGAGGTCAGGTGCTGAAGGAAAACTGATAATTTTGTGGGCTGAAATGACAAAAGAAAAAGAAGAGTTGTATTAGTAAGTGATAGCACCACTAAGAGTSATCCATATTATCATATAAAAGGAAAAGCTGGCCAAATATGTATCAAGTATTATCCAGGGAAGGGTAGCATAGGACAAGGTGCTTATATTATTTAAAGTTATTGGTAATATTTAATCTGTATTAGTAGGAATAGTTCTGATTTCTGCTGTTTAGGAAAGATGAATCAGTTGGGACAGGTGAGCTGAAAGGCTCAAGACAATCAGGAAAATGAAGAGCTCATCTAATTAGAGGAAACTAAAAGTGTTTGCCTTATTTAGTATGGAAAAAAATAAAGGTTGAATGAGAATGTGTGTTTGCTTTCTATTAATATGACATGAGAGTTATCACCAGAGAGAAACGATCTATCCAAGTTAAATGTCTGCGTTGGCTCTACAAATAAAATAAATCCACTATAAATCAGCAGTTAATAAGTACAAGCTTAAAATAGGAAATTGTTTTGAACCATAGAATTATTTTAAAGAGATAAAAAGAGCTCTATTTTGTTATAAACATTGGGTTCAGTGAACTTTTGTGAACACTGAAGTCATATTCCCATGAATTCCTTAGTGCTGGGCAGCTTCAAAACAAGAGATTCTGAATGTGAAAGAGAATGTGAAAGCCTGGCCACACAGAGTCCCAGGGCTAAGGAACCCAAGGACTAAGGGTTCAAGAAGTCAGTGGCATAAAAGTTCTGTCAAGCCAGCTCCTAGCTGAAAGAAATAGTGGGATCTCAAGCTCTACTCATCTCTTGTAAGTATCATCTCTGATATTAAAAGCCAATTTCACCAAGCAGTTTCAGGATCCAAGTACATATAAGTACTGAATATTTCAGTTGTATCAGAGATTAGTTTTTCTTTTCACCATTAGTCTTATTTGAATAAAAGCAATCTTTTGGAGGACAGGGAGGGAGGAAGGGGAAAGCAGAAATTTCAAGATGGAGCTTGACAAGGTTCTAAAAAAAATACATGATGGATAGCTTCTGAATTCATATGTTGATTTCGTCTCACCTAACTGTAAATGTCTACATCAGAGCTACACCCCTCTTGCTTCCCTTTGAAGTCAGTGGAGAGAGAGAAAGAGACACTTTAGGGGCTGAATCATGTCAGTCCTAATGTAGATATCAAAAATTGTTTGGATGAACTATGCCCTAAAGATGCTTGTATCTCTGCATAGACTATAAAAAGAGCCCAAGAAAACAGGCTCAGAAGCAGCTATCTCCACTGTCATCTTCTAGAGTTAACTGAGATGAACATCACCCCAGGAGAAAATATTTTATGACCCTCCACTGCTCCAACATGTGATAATAATAATAAGGAAGAAATAAGGGAGAGGCAAAATAGAGGAGAGAAAGAACTAGTGAGGCTAAAAAGAGGAAGAATAACTGAAAACAGCAGATAACAATGGAGGAAAACATATCCTCAGCTATTTTACAGAAGGAAACATGAAGTGAAGGATAAAGAAGAAACAGAAAAAAAAAGCACAAGATTTATGTTTCTAAACTTTTTTATTTAATAGAAAGATGAAAACCAGAATTACAATTCTTTGTGCAGGAATGTCCTGGTTTGTACTGATGTCTGCATACATAAGTAATATTGTCTGTTTCTACAGCCACACACACTCATATTTAATTATACGTGCAAATACACCTACACCCATATTCTCACAGGTGGAAAGAGAAGCATGAATTGAACTTGATTTGTGTTACAGAATCACCTTGCAATATCAATGGAAATCAGTCTCATTGTGCCATGTTAACTGTCATATATATAAAGGAAAATAGTGGAGGAAGAGAGTAAAGAAGGTTGACACATAGCACTAAAAATATTGTTTTCCACTTATTAATTTTTGGCAGTACTCTGAGATTAAAATTAGACCTTCTGACAAAAGTCAAAGGGTCCCAAGCCCTCACTATTCTCTGAAATAATATGTGAGTTAATTGACCTATTTTTGACCTCTCTGATTTTATGTTGGCTTAACACCAAAGAAATACAAATGATTTGTTTACACACCTTCTGTGGGGGATGTCTTGTCAAGTTCTCACCTGCTGAAGCTCTTCCTAGCGGGCTCCTGCCCCATCCCTAATGTCATGGCTACAGCTATAGAAATATATCCTGGAATTCTTAAAATACATCTAGCGGTTTTAATCACAGAATGTTTGAGGTTGGAAGGGACCTCTGGAGAGCATCTAGTCCAACTCCTCTGCTCAGACAACGTTGCCTAGAGCATGTTGCACAGGACCTCAATTGTATTGTTCTCTTTAGTTTTGCAGTTCTCATCATAACCCAACTTTTGTATATTTTAACACAACTGCAAAGCTGACTGCAATTAATGGCTTCATAAAGCTTCTGAACACTTGACTATCCAACAGTGATTGTTTAGCACACGTGGACTTTAGCACCACAAAAGTTTAGCATCTTAAAAACTGCCTCCAATTAGGCATGCTTAAATGAAGACATCCAAAAATATCGAGTCACTTCTGAAAATTCAGTATACAAAGCCAAGTAGGAAGATAGGCTAATTTATTTCATCTTTCCCACACAAGAAGTTTTACTTAACTTTGTAGTGTGTTGGACAAAGTTACTTCCTCTCCAAAATTAGAAATGATAAAAGCACTAATTTCTGTAAATTCATTCATTTTTTAGAGATCAGAAATCGCGCAGATTCTCACAAAAAGGTTGGATACAGTTATATAAGAGAACAAACATGTTGATTCATACCAGTTATGCTCTGTATTGCTTTGAAGAGCCTTCAGAAATTCTACCCTCCACCTCCAAAAACAAATTTAAACATGAGAAAGAGACTTCTGCATGTATGAAACAATCCAATCCAAACCTGCCTATCTGTTTTCTTTGTTCGTCTCAGGCTGAGGGCTCCCAAGCCCTGCCTCAGCCCTCCACCACCTCCCCGCGCTCTCCGTGACTCCACCCTCAGCTCTTTGCAGCCCTCTCTCTCCGCCTCCTCCTTATGAAACTCTCACGGCATCTGCCTCTCTATTTACCCACTCAGCCTCTTTCAGGCTACCCCTTCAGTCTTTTCCCATCAGTTATTACGCGATGCAAGGCAAAGAACTGGCAATTTATAAGATATTTAATTTTATGAAGATTAGACAGAAGGTACTCCTTGCTATTCATCATGATGCTTACCAAGGATCAGGAATAGATCTTTGTGACAGGGTCAATGACACCATATTAAGGGTAATCCTAGAAGAAGGTTAATTAGTAGGTATTTGAATCAGATATAAAGAAACTTTTAGGATGACACGGAGGACTTTGATCAGTATCCTGAAGCTTGATCTTCCATGCAAACTCTTCTGCTCCAAACCCTCCTCCTCGCTCTCTTGAAAGGAGGAAACGGTTCAGAAAAAAAATCCCCTCCTGCCCTCCCCGCGGCCAGGATTTGATGCCTCGGGCTGGCAGAGGGATAGTTTGCGGGGGGAGGGGGAGGGAGGGGCAGCGGCCCCCGCCCGCACCCGCGGACCGGGCCCGCGTCTCGTGTCATGCCTTTATAGCCCGCCGCTGTTCTTACACTTGAGCTCGTTAGGGCAAGCGCGAATGAACGGCCCTTTTCAGTCCGCGGGAGCCCCGGTCACGTCGCACCTAAAACACCGTAGCGCTGCAAAGGAGCGGGGATCCTCCCGGGCGCGGAGCTCCCGGGTCGCGGCAAAAGCACTCCGGGGAACGGGGAAGTGTCACCAGTTCTACTCCCCTTCTCCCATCTCTTAGATGGGACGTTAGACCGAGGTAACGCAGAGCCTGCTCACTCTGTGAAGGCAGCACTGCCTCTAACTCGGCTCAGCTCTCAGCAAAGTTTTGTTACGGAGGTCTGCGTGCCCACCAAGATCTGAAGACACGAACCGCTTCGGGAATTTCTTGGTGTAACGGGAACATTAGCAGGTACAGCACTATTTGTCCGGGTACCGCGTTTGGCGAGAATAACACCTTGCGCTACATGTCAATACTTCACAGGCAGCCGAGCGCCAGTACGCRAGGACCAGCCTAACTGTGCGTTATGAAAGAGCTGCTAGACCGAAACCGGCGGAAACTGCCGCAGGGTGGGTGGGACAGARAGTCTCCACGCAGTGGGACGTGGATGAATCAGATAAAAAGAAGTTGGGAGGAGGGAAGGCAGACTCGAATAGTTGCCACTAGCTAGAGTCTTATCATCGAGGCGTGTGTAACTAGCCCAAACTGCAAAAGGCAAGTAAGTTCAGCAAATACAACACCCACCGCCACATTTCAGCGCTCAGAAAGAAAAACTATAGACAGGATTCGAAAACCCAGTTTATTTGCTGCTTTTTGGTTGAAGAACATTCAGTCAGGGGACAAGAGAAAGACGATTTTATAGAAGGCTACTTAACTCCGACGAGAGTTTTGGACTTCGGGCTGAATCCTTTTCCCCTCTGAACACACATAGCGCCTCATCTCAAAAGTACTCCGAAGTAAGACTTAAAAAGTTCCTTCCTTCGATCTCCTGTACCTTTGGGCAGACTTTGTTATTTTAATCAGGTTGCACMGCCAGAAGATCCCCCTCCTCTTTAGCCTCACAAAGGCCACTCAATGCCTCTTTACGGTCCACTTGATGACCCGCACGCCGCCCCTTCGCGGCGAGCGCAGGGTGCAGCGCAGGCCGAGGCAGCACAGGGGCGCGTTGGCAGCACTGCCGGGACAAGGATGGGTAGCGGGGCTGACAGCTTGGACGGGGCCCTACGGGACTGAGCACTGGGAGAGGGAGGACACTTCAGGGCTCCCTAACTCTTACCTGAGTTCCTCAGCTTGCGGTTCTTGAAGACGGAGACGATGACCAGCAGGTTACCCAAGATATCCACCACGGTGGTGAAGATCAGCACGCTGGAGAGCACCGTGACCACCCAGGCGGGTCGCGGGCCAGCGGCGGCGGCCGCCTCCTCCTCCTCCTCGGCCCGCTCCGCGAAGCCGAAGCTGCCTCGCCCGCCCAGGTCACAGCAGTTCCTCAGGGAACCATTCTCCAGCATCGCTGCCACCCCAGCCCCAGCGCGCTCCGTTCCGCTCCGCCTCGCCCCGGCAGCCTCCCCCGCCCCTCGCGCTCCTCGCATCGACCGGCCCGCGCCGGCCCCGGCCGCTGCCCCCGACGGCAGGCGCGGCGGCCCCGCTGACTGCCCGCGCGGGAGGGCGGGAAGGCTTTTAACGGCCGCGCCGCGCGCGCGGCCCCCTCCCCTCCCCTCCGCCGCGGAGGCGCCGGGGGC
>NW_028186402.1:31517-40738 GCF_003343005.1 Rhea americana
TCTGCCGTGGCTCGGGCCAGCAAACCTGAGGTTTCCGCGGCCGAGAAACGTGTTTCCCTGAGGCTCAGTCCCGTGTGCTGCCGGTGGTGCCGGGCCAGGGAATCCCCCCTTSCCCTCAGCGCCCCCCACCATCTCCTGCCTGGCTCCGGAAGCTCAGTGAGCTGTAGTATAGCTGCGTGTGTCTATATGCAGTATTATAGCACTCGCTTTGTACTGCACTCTTGCTGTATACTACAGTGTTATATATTCCCTGCCTCCATCGATCTACAGTCAAAATAGAAGTAGTCAAAGACACTGAAAGTTACTCAGGCAGCAAAACGTCAGAACTGGTAATATTTGGTCCGCGGGTCTCTTGACTTTGTAGACTGGTAAGGTTGGAAGGGACCTCTGGAGATCATCTAGTCCARCCCTCACCATAGCCCATATGGGGATTGAATCCATGACCTTGGCATTAGCAGCACCACACTCCAATCAGCTGGGCTAAACTTTTACTCCCTGCTCATGTATCTATCAATTCTAGTGCATCTTGAGGCTGCTTTGTCTGGTGTGTGACTTGCCTCTCCCACCCTGAAAGAAATCRATGTGTATCTGATTAATGACATGCACTGTGATCTCAGAAATTCACATCATGAGGATAAGTCTGAATGTGAAGCATTCCTGCCTTTAGTGGGGGCTACGGGTCTAAGGTTTTACTGGGACATTTCTGTGGCCTTGTTCTTTGCATTTGAAGAAAACAATCTATGAGACCAAGACTAAGGACACCACCTGTAGGGAAGTCACAGGCAGGACATGCAATGTAACAGCTCCAAAACCATTAAGTTTGGTATTACTGAACATACTTAGGTGGATACTGAGTCCTTAGCCCAGGCTTTGCCCTGAACTGTTAACTTTGAAAAATCAGTGCATTTCAGAAGTTTTTTCTTTCATGCTATAGGAATAGATAGTGGGGCATTGATGAGTTTCTGTTGTCTATGTGGAATTAAGTTTGAAACTTACAGTTTGGTTCTCAGGTCCCAAAGTGACAGATGCCGTATGTTCATTTGCATTAAATAAATAGTATAARGAAGATGTGTGAGACAAAGGAGGACAGACCCTGTGTGTCTCAGTGCAKAGAGTAGATCTGCTCTGCCTCAGTACACTTCCTGGCTTCCAGCATGGTTGGCATAGTTACTGGATGCCGCTGACAGTGTATTGATGGGTTCACCCGTAACATGTGTTGACAATTAGGGCTGCTCACAGCAGACGTAACTCAGAAAGGTTTTATGTCCTACTTCATATTGTTTTCAGGGAAGCCAGGCCACACAGGATCACTGATCTTTGTCCTGCTTCCAGGTTTTGCCCCACTTTTCAGTATGATACTGGAGCTACACCTGCAGAGAAAGAGTATAGTTGTGTTTTTCCTCTTTGTGACTGCTCAACACAGGGAAAGGTAGGTCCCACACTWCTTCAATAATTAGATCTTGATATAGCCTGCCTCTGCTAAGTGCATTTGCAAAAATGGAGCAAGTTTCTGTCCATTCTAACAGCAAAATAATTTATTATAGCACATTACTTTTTTGAGACTTATCGATACATAGATGTGCACTGCTTTAATTAAGATATTTTAAATCCTTGTGGGAAACTTCTTTCTTCAATTTAAAAATAGTTTAGTGTTCAGTTTAAAACATATTCGTCATCAATTTTAGATATCTTAAAGTGGTCTTTGTTGGAAGCAAATAAAAGTTACCATGTGGAACGTTTGCACCAGTTTTAAATACATTGATTTTTAAAAAATCATACCACAGATGCTTTCTGCTTCATGTAGACAACATGTAAGTCAATATCTGCATCTCAGTCATTTTTAAACTACAGATGAAGTTATATCCAGAAGCTTCATGTCTTGAACCAAACAAAGACTATCTTCTGGGAAGTGGCATTACTGAATATCATTTTGCAGTTCTGTCATTACCATGGGAAAATAATAATTGCACACTTGACAGAACAGGTTCTTTCTTGGTGGAAACAAAAAGTTTGCTTGATTTTTCTTCCTCCAGAAATCTAAAAGGAAGTTTATCCAAGGGAATGCCTAATTTCTATATTCTTCAGTGCAAATAAGTAATTTTCTGCCAGTATAGAACAATCTATTATTAAAAAGAGATTTTGAGTTACACTCTTCCCTTTATCCACATCTATASTAATTTGCCATTTCACAAAGTTGGTATTCTCAGTACTTACTACTCTAGTCTTGTTGAAAAGACAGAACAGACACTGACTTATTAGGGTATATATGTAAATATAATCATTTATTTTTTAGCATGGAGCTCTTTCTGGTCATCTTTTCATAGACTGTATAAGTGCTTTTAGGAGAAATGTATCATTTTGTTGTCTGTGTTCTATTATTGCTACATGATTTATCTCTAACTGGATGTCAAAAGTGTAAACTGTTTCTGAGCATAAATGTGATTTTAGAAGGTAGTCTTTGCTCCTGGCATTCTCCAGGTTTTCAGTTTGTCAACCCAAGAGTAATGCTGTATATTTCTCCCTGCCACACAAAATTGTTATGTATCATTACTCACTGCAATTTATAGCTCCTAAAGGAATGTCAGATAATTTAGACAAAAAATAGAAAGCTATGGCCTGAACCTGCCCCAAAGTATAAGCTCGTTACAAAATGTGAAATAAAATAAGTTTTACTTGGCTATGTAACAATAGCCTTCTTTTTTGTGGTTACACTGGCATTTGACAGTAGGAAAACAACTAGTTAGGAATCAAAATGGTAGCCTTTCCTCCTCAACCATCTGTATAGAGCAGGCTCTTCATCTGATCTGAATTCTAATTATTCTGATTCTATATCTAGGAAAAATAACTGTGTTTTGTGTTTATTTTCTAAAGCAATCTACATTTTCTAAAGCAATCTTATGTTTGTGCTGTAGGATAAGTCCAAGAATTGCCTGGGTGGCAGAACAATCAAATATTCCACGCATCAGACTGCTGCTGGAGGCTTTATTCCCTCATTGGGCAATTTTTTTCCATTCTGAAGGCTTGTGACTGCTTCCTGGAGATATGTTCATACTCTTTGTTTTCTATGCTTTGGTACGTTGATTTTTTAAGAGATTTATCTTTAATTGGCTTCATAAATTGAAGTTCTTTGTGAACAYGAAGGAAATTCCAGAAGACAGAGGTTCCTGTGTTTGACATCCCTTGAATTTTRTGTATGCAAGAAAAACAGAAATTACGTGTCTACTATACTTGTTGCTTATATTATCACACATTTCTACAAAATCAAAAGTCACTTAGAACTAAAATGCACTTTCTCTTACATATCTTCCTATTTTCAATTGTCTCAGCTTGTCATTTGACTATTTTCCCAGTACATATCATGGCAGATGCCGAACTAGGRCTTTTCTGCTGCTTCCACTTCCATCCAATTTTGATATTTTGAAAACAGTTCAGATATTTTTGAGTCAACTCAAACATAAGTACCATTGCTTAAATGAAAGCCTGTTTGCCTGTCTACCTCTTTGCCTATTTATCTATAATGAACATGTACAAAAAAAATTCTTTCCTTTAAGAGAAGGTTGTCTGTGTTTTTGCAGAAACAGAAGTTGATTCTCTTAGTGACAATTTGCTGTTTAACTTTCATCTTCTCACTGCTACAGTAGCATTGTTTTTACCTAGAAATCAAAGCTTTATTGAAGTGAGTGTTATTTTRTTGTCCATAATTTTCCAGTCCTTTTTCCTATTGGAAATTGCCTATAAAATATGATCTTGCATTTGATTCTCAATTGTGTTGGTATTTTGGATATATTCATTTTCTATGGCCCCTAATGGGGTCGTTATGCTGTGAACCATCAATAAAAAGTTAAGAGACTCAYTGGTTTTAAAAGTTTAATCTGAGCAGATAGGACAAAACAAAGAAGGAGAAAAAAGGAATTAAGGCTCACTGTATCTCATTTTCATTTTAGAAGTAAATTTGTCATCTATGTTGTTTGTAAGTCAATTGAGAGATAAAAAATGGATGGACCAGAGAGAAAGAGAGATCTKCTTCCAAAGGACAGCTTATGTGTTGTCATACTTGGCTATGAGACAGGTGGGATGGATAACCTTGTGCCTGTCTTTCTGTAAAGACTGGAGAGTTGACTTCATCAACTAGTTTGGAAGAGATGCTTCATTGTTAGGTGATTAAAGGTGAATCCTGCTTGTAGAAGCTTATTCTTAGCAGGGCTAAGACTAAACCATGGTCTCTTGATTCTCATTCGGTATCATAATTTCAAATTTCAAATTTCAAATTTCAAATTTCAAATTTCAAAACCATCTTACCTCTAAACTTGCTCACCTATTCCACTTTCCTGTTGTTTAGCATAAGCACAAAGAGTTTAGGATTTTAGCTCACCACTTTTTGTACTCTGTTAGTAAAGGAAACAATCTGTTACATTTGTCTGGTGTAATAAAGTATGCAATATACTAGCAAAATGAAAAAGATACTCTTGCTATTCCACTCCTGAAACCATTCTGCCAATTTGTGTGCCAGGAATGGAAGGCTGAAATGGAAGAAACTATTTTCATTCATGACCCAAACTAGTATTTGAACTTACGTTTTTAAGGAGTGAAAGGTTAATTCCATTATCATTGTAACAATTTGACTAATTCTATTTAAGATGAAAAACAGAACCAGAGGGAAATAGTTGGCTTATATCATTAAAGGGAGTTATCACAATGCCTTGCTCATGTTGCATTCAAGTGCTGTTATCTCTGTCTTTCAGCTTTTGTGTTTTTGTGTTTTGTCACAGCTATAAAGGCAAGATGGGCTGTGGAGAAAGCACTGCACTGGGATTCAGAAGGTTCTGAAGTCATAGTGGTGACTGTCCTGTGGATTTGCCACAGCACTTGGACTAACTAATTTCATTTCTTCCTCTCTTTTGTCCCATGAAGATGGGCTAAGGAAACTCCCTTATGTACTTCTCAGGAGAGAAGTGAGAGTTAATTAGTTAATGATTTATAATGCATTTCATTTTGCTGTGCGGCTTATAGTGTTTTGTTTAAGTTAATGCAAAGTAGTCATGAATGGCTGAAGATGCATAAAAAATAGYTTGCAGTCCTCTGCTAATACCAGCAGTAATAACTGATATGCTTCACAAGGTCTTTAAAATGAGTTGAAATGTGCAACTGAGAAAGAATTAGGTTTGACGAATCAAACTAGTTAACAACTCAAATGCAACTTCTTTATAAGGAAAGGGTTCAAGTTTCATCCTTCGCAACCTGTTTTCACTGGTGTTATCCAAAAGACAGTGAGAACTATGCTGCTTTAAAGTTTGCCATGATGACAAAGGATCAGTCTTGCTGAAGTGTTAGAGACTCCTTTTGAGTTATTGGACTGTGAGTTTGCCTCTCTGATTCATGCTGTTGAATATGGGAGAGGTAACCACCATTTAAGATTTAAATCTCAATGTGACCTCAGCATTTATAAGTGTAACCTAGCTGGACAAAGCCATGGGCAAGTATTTGATCCAGATCTCCCAAACTACAAGGACAAAGAAGAGGAAAAGGAATTTCTTGCAAAGCCTTCTCAAGTAGTCTTAGAAAAAAATAGCAGAAAGTAAGAGTACTCAAGGTTTTATTTAACACTAAAGATTTATTGTTTGGAACATAGACTGAATATTTGAATTGTATGCTGATATCAGCAACAAGGACTGAAGTGTAGGACATTTCCTGGGGATTAAGGGCCCCTAGGGCTGAATGGTCCCATTGCAGCCTAGGGCCATTGAGTCCAATGGCATTTTAATCCCCCGGAAATACTCTGCACCTCATTCCTTATTGCTTATGTTAAATGCAAACTGGAAGCTTCATCTGTATTCTTAAGGATAAAATGTAAAAAAMCAACCAACCAACCAAACAAACAAACCCAAATCCTTGACATATGCAGCTTTTTCTTTCTATTTAAAGCAAGGGATGCAGATTTCCACCATTCAGAARTACATGAGAAGTTTCTAAAGAACTATCATCCTGAATATTTTCTAAGGACCCTTATATTGTCTGTCAGTATTCTTAAATTGACCTATTCTGCAGCTAAATCAGCTAAGAAATTCAGCAAAAGATTAGCTGCTGATTCAGCAGAAAGTGCCAACCACCTCACTTTTTCTATTATTAAAATTCAGGGGGAGAGGAGATGGGGAGGATCATGCACAACTCAGCATCACTAGTCTCCTTTTAACATTAAGTTTTAATGAAAAACTCCAAGGTTGTTCCTAACTCCAGTTTCCTACTATGTCTTTCCTGTCTCAACATGACAGAAACTAGTTTCCTGTACACAYCTGATTTTCTGCTGCTTTCTTCTTGTGTGTGCTATAGAGATTTGTCTGCTCTCCCTAACTACTTTCATCTTAGATTATCTGTTTTCATGACACTAGGTAATTGTTTTGATGATTTCATGTGAGAGGCAACAGCTAGGTAACAGCTGTGCACTGTAGACAAAAGGAAAAAGTGTTCATTTCCAGAGGGCATTCCATATAGGTGCCCAAAATAAGTAAGATGAATTGCCTTCTTGAAGTGCATTTGTTTATTCTGTGGCTTATTTGTTCTGTATCACGTAATCTTCCTTTCAAGCGTAGCTCCTTCTAATGTCCACAGATCCTTCTTCTGTGCCCTCTCATGGCAAGCAGAACTTCTTACGTGTTTCAYGTGTGCAGGTTGGTCTGGCAGTACGCGTGTGGGCTGACCAGGTGTCTGACATGTTTTAACATGTGTAAGGGACAGAATTGTAACTGCCTTTTTCTTGGAGATGTAGAAATGTGTCTTTCTCTGCTGGCCAGCTACTGACTTACAGTAAAACTCTAGGAATATAATGTCTTTGAGGCATGAGGTCATGAATCAGATCTGTTGGAATTTGGTGAATGTGTTTAGAAGTTGTGAGGAAAGGACAAATGTGTCAATAGAAAGCCTGATTATCATGAATTTCATTTCCTTGGGAAGTTCACGTTACAAGTGGTGTGGAGCTTAAGTGCTTCTATCTAGACTGCTTAGTGATATATCCACTTGCTTCCTATATGACAGGGAAATAATGACTGGGATTGGAGATGGAACATGACTGCCTGGTGAGAATAAAAAACAAGTCAGACTTGGTGATCTCTTGATTAGATCATTTACAGACAACCAACTACATCCTGACCAGGTAACACAGTTAGACTGTATTTCTTTTTTTCTACTGTTACCATATGATTCAGAAGCAACAGTCTGTTTAATTATCCAAGTGAAAAGGCCAGAGTACCAATGAGTCAACCATGARTGATGGTGAGGTGCTCTTCAATTGCAGTCTCTGAGCTGGGAGATAGAATAATAGATTATTATCATGTAAGTTGGAAATGTTGTCCAGATTCACTGCCATGCCTCAATAACATAAAAGCTGACCCACTGAATTGTCTGCTGGCCTAGTTTTAGTGGCTGTCTGAGAGGAATTCATTTAGGGTAAGATATATCTCTTCAGTAAAAGTCAACATAAAACATGAACACCACTTCAGTTACTGTAAAAATATTTAAGAGAGAATTAAGCAATGCATTGCTCTTGTGTCTTGTCTTCATTCCAGGTGAGTTTCATCTATTATGTGAAAGCTGTTAAGGTGGAGAGTGATTCTGAGGGTGTAAAGTAATTCATTGCACTAGACTCCTTCTATTTAATGGTGAGGTTACACATCTAGTTTAGAATTTTAGTGTGTCAGTTCACAAAGGATTGAAAATAATCTCAGAAAACTACTTTTTGATCTAGTGTCCAGTAATAATTGTTTTCCAAACTCCTTCTCAGAGAAGTCTGGATGCAGCTGGATCCAAACTTAGTCCTAGACTTGGTTAACGATTTATGGCTAAAGGAATATTTGCACAATCAATCCAAGATGTAGCTTAGCAAAATTTGCAAACATTCAGCATGCTATTAGTCACTTACTGAGGATCTGTTATGGGCACGGAATCTCTCAACCTCGAGGAGTAACCCTGAGAGGTGTCCCAACTCAAGGGGAGATTCACCGCCATGCAGCCAGCTGCCATACAGGAGAGCTCAGTGGGCTCTAGGCTGTGGTGCTATTTATGGGCACAGAGTTTGACTACTTGGTCTACTTATGGTGTGGAGATGTACCTTTTTTACTGATCTCATGTTCTGCTGGGGAAAAGATAACTTTTTCTGATGACTCCATGCCATGTAGGAGAAAATATACCCCCTTTTGCTGATCTCATGCCTGTTTCTGGTCTCACCAGTTACAACCAGTATCACCTTGTTTCTACTGGTAAGCCCTGGGCGACAGTCAACCTAGCTCAGGTAGACTAGCCTCTAGGGCCTTTGCAATGGTGATAAGGACAGTAAGGAAAGTGAAATGTGCCTTAAGGATACTAAGTGCAAAASAGATGGCATTCTGTAAGGAGAAACTGGCTGGCTGCTGACCAAACCTATCTGGATTTAGAACACTGTGATCCGAATTGCCTGAAATTGATGAGAAGAAGGAGGAAGTCCTGCTGAGGGCTAGGAGACATTGAATTTGCATGCTCTGTTTATCTTTATGAATATTTAGAAGGGATGACTGCATGTCCATTGGTTGTTGGGAAGAGGCTGTTCTTGGTATTTTGATTGGGGTGTGCAAGCTTTGGGTGCTTTCATGAAATTTCAGTGAGGTGTGCCTGTGCATTTCATGATCAATCCATGGGCATGCCAGGTCCAGCAATACTAGGCCTAGTTGTTCTTAAAGTAGAGACAGAACAAAGAGAAAGACAAGTGCCAAAATGTACTCTATGTGAAATTTGAAGGGAAGTCCTGTAGCCACAATTATGAGCCCTTTCTCTCTGAATTGTCATATAACTTTGGGACAGCGTGATGGTAGCCTAGAATTTGGTTTTGAGAAGCTGAGTTTCACAGGATACATCAGCAGTTGTTGATGGCATGAGGTGGTGGTGAGGTTAAATTGCTGGATGTCTTCTTGTGGGTCCAGAGCAGAAGGGCTGGTGATCCTTGAGAAAAGGATGCAGAAAGTGAACAACAGCTTCAGAGTATTCTCTCCAAAGCAATGTTTGCTTAGCCATATTTTCCATGAGCTGAATTTATATCTCCACATGCTTTGGTGTGTCTGTCATAGACTTTGCTCAGTCATTTCAAAGACTCTTTTTCAGTCAATTGTTTAGTAACTATGATTCTCTTTTCTTAACTTCACATTCCTCTTCCTTCTGTCCTTTTTTTTTTTTTTTTTTTTTTTTTTTTTTTTTTTTTT
>NW_028186402.1:40762-140347 GCF_003343005.1 Rhea americana
CAAGCCTTTCCCTCTGTGGAAGCTTCCATAATCTCCTAAGGATTTCCTCTATTCTCTTGTTCTTTACAGTTATGTTAGCCAGATTTCTGGGAGGGTGAAAACCAAGCTTGTTCTAGGCTTTTCTGGTGTTATCGCTGTGCTGCACAGCAGATGATCATGAACGAAGCATAAAACCTTTTTGTTCTTGCTTTTTTGATTTTTTTCCCACCTTCATAATTTTAGGAAGCTGTTGTAAAGGCTTCCTCTGAGATCTTAGAAATGACAAGCCCTTTCCTAGCTTTTCTCCTATGTTTGAGCCATGATGTTTTAATCCTGTCTGGCTCTCATACTGTTACATAAGTGATTACTTTCCAGTTTGCTGTTCCACTCTTTCATTTACYATTATGGAAGCTGCATTGTGTCACAGACTATGGGACCAAGTACATGAAGCTGGAGGAGGATAGCCTAATGAGTCTAGCAGAGTGGTAGCAGTTATACTTTTCTTTTTTTGTGCAGTCCAAATTCAAACTGCACCTTGAAACATGGCAAAGGAACGATCAGAAATGTAATTGGAAAGGTTAGGGAGGATGCTGTAAGATACGCTCTTGTTCATGACAGTAGGGTCTTCTCATGTTCTGTGAGATGGGAAAGGCATCAAAAGAAAGGAAAAAGCAGTCCTGTACATTAGTGTTACAGTGCTTTCCAGTTTTTGCAACTCCTACTCAAAGTTCAGTACACCATTAGCGCTATTTTACAATGAATTTTTGGTGCTCAGGGGATAATAGTGCAAATGTCCCTTAACTTGCACTTTGCTGTGTGCTGCCTACTTATACTTCTGGCATTGCTCTTCTATGTCTCAGTAAGTTTAAAAATGAATTGTTAAAAGCTTTGCTTGTTCAGAAAAAAAAATATGTGTTACACCGAATTAAAGTGTGTTTACCTAAAGTTATGTCTATATGTRTGACCAAGGTCTTTCTGAAATTCATGTTTATATAAAACAAAGGCATTACTGAAAAAAGATAACATTAACAGTTTTTAAAATTAAGGCTTTAAACTGTTGCACTTGAGATCAGAATCAGGACAGAGCAATTGATCTTTTTGAGGGCTTTCCTTCTTTTCTATCTAGTCTTGCCATGTGATAATTTGTGAAGATCTGAGGGTAGCCCATTGTTCTCTTCAAGTACTGGTTATACACTAACCTGCTAAGCTTTCCATTTTTATGGTCTATATGATCTGTACCATCATCAAAATCCCTATAATAATTAAAATAACTGTAGGATGCAAGTTCCAGGTTCTTGTAGCTGTAGGAGACCACTCTACAAGGGACTGCCAGGGGCAGTGCCCTGTTTTTTTCAGTTGTGGTAGCAATGTGGATGATTTGGTTATTTATTTGGCAGACAGTAATCCTTACCTTTGTAGCTTCTTGTACCACACATTGGACTTCAGACATAACTACTGAGTGCCCTAAGCATTTGTTGAAATTGTTTAAAATCTATCCCTAAATGTAGCAGTCCTTGTAGTGGTTGCAATGATTCCTTTAAAGTGCTACTTTTAAAGGTGTGTTGTAGAAAATAACATACTTCTAGAGAGGTTACATTACATGTACACATATTATCARGCAACATAAATAATTAGATAATTTACAATACTTTTTGGACACATTAAATGCACAGGAAAACGATTGGAGCCTACACAGACAATTGCAGACTGATTGGAAATAGATCAGACACTTCCATAGTCCCTGTTGGCCAGAAAGCTGTTACCTTCAGAAGTGCCTGCCTTGCCCTGCTGCTTTCTGGCATCCTTCTAAAGAGACTGTCCAGAAAATTCCAGCTTGTTCCATAGGCCATTGTTAATGCAGAGCTCTAATATCAGAAACAATATCATTATACATTTCTAAAATTGCCTGATGAGCTCCTTGGTTAAAAAAAAAAAAATCCATCAAGTTGATACATATTACATATTGTAAATGTATGTAGTGTTTTGATATCTTCATAATAGGAGAGCCTTTGCTTTCCACTATATGCTACTTTTTACACATTCCAGAACCATCATCAGCTATTTTAAAATGTCTTGCCTGTAACACTACGCAAAGTTGCAATCTTGTAAAATACGACTTACTATGGTAAATGTTTCCATGTCTAATTAATTTTCCCTTGCTTTTTATAACACTCAAATATCATGTTTTATAAATAGACAAAATCACATCCATACCTATTTTTGTTACCTATACACATTTCATTTATGTACTGGTGATCTATTAATCAYGATCACTATTAATAAGATGAGATATATCCATCATGACTGAGAGAAACAGAGTTTCTCTTATTTGGAGATAGAGACACCCTTAAATTCGATCCATTTTTTCTCATTATTTTGGCTTGTTCATATTTTTCTCATTTTRATTTCAGGCATGGCAATTGACCTAAAAAAAGCATCATATCTTTCCCTATTCATGCATGATAATAAAAAAAAGGAAAACAAAGAAGTAAAACAAAGCTAAGCAAATTCTAATTAATAATATTCATGGACTTGGAATGGATTACTTATTCTTCTGTTCTAGTTCTGGAAGATAAAATAGCAAAGGTTTTTATTAATAGTTACCTTAGTTACTCAGGCTATAATATCTACCTACATAGAGTTTGCTAGTGATGTTGAGTCTAATTAACTACTTTTTTTGCTTGCTTATTTTATCCAGTTTATCGGCTAGTATTCTCATACTATGATTTTTAAGTCCTCAATTCATCTTTATTATCCCTTTATTATTAATTATATCTTATTTATAACAATATGTTTTAGCTTGAATTAACAGTCATTACACTTACACGTAATTTCTACCATCTTCCTTTTTGTCTTCTTTTTCATTTTTTTTTTAATTCTAAAACAAATATTAGTTTTAACATATCAGCTATTATAGTGTTAACTTTTGGTTTGGCACATTAACTCTGTGTCAGTTCAGTTAAAATATTTTATTATTCATTATCTCCCTCTTGGGCCTACATAGAGTCACACTTAATCCACCATTCTTTTAACTCGCAACTACTTAAGTACTAGTAGCACCTGATGTTTGTTTTCAAATTTCTCTTTTTTCATTCCTTTTTGCTACTGATTTTGTAACCAGTGCTCCCTGCTAGATTTCTTTCATGCATGTACTTGCACAAATTTCTTGAAAATATGTCTCTGAATTTAACAATATTATCTGTAAGGTTGAACTATTTCTTTCTCTACTAGACCACATCTCTAGCCCTTTCCATTCTTGCAATGGTCCTGATAGTTAAAGGATGTATTGATTTTCTGGTTGTCGCTGTCTCTATTGCAGTGCTGGTTTTGCAGTAGGACATACTGTGGTGAGTAACCGTTCTCCAGAGCAATTATCTTTGCCAAAAACAGTTGTCGTTATCTGTACCAAGTCTGGATGGGTCTGGATCATTCCATCTGTTCCCATTCTAGCCTTCTAGATCTGCCAAAGAGCTGTAACACACCCTTTGCGACACTATGTTTTTCGCTCTTTCTGTGCAGTCAGCTCCTGCATGAAGATGACAAGTGTCAGCAATTCCTGTTCTCATGGCAGCCATGACTGTTTCTAATGGAAGATTCATAGAATCATAGAATCGTTAAGGTTGGAAGGGACCTCTGGAGATCATTTAGTCCAACCTCCCTGCTCAAGCAGGGTCACTTAGAGCATCTTAGACAGGGTTGCATCCAGGCGGGCCTTGAAGAKCTCCAGAGAAGGAGACTCCACAACCTCTCTGGGCAACCTGTTCCAGTGCTCCATCACTCTCACAGGGAAGAAATTCCCCCTCACGGTCAGGCGGAACTTCCTGTGCTTCAATTTCTGCCCATCGCCTCTTGTCCTGTCACACGGGACAACTGAAAAGAGTTTGTCCCCATCCCCTTGACACCCTCCCTTCAGGTACTTGTACACATTGATAAGATCCCCCCTCAGGCTTCTCTTCCCCTGGCTGAAGAGGCCCAGCTCTCGCAGCTGTTCCTCATAGGGCAAATGCCCCAGCCCTCTGATCATCTTTGCAGCCCCGCACTGGACTCTCTGCAGTAGCTTCATGTGTGTCTCGTCCTGGGGAGCCCAGAACTGGACACAGGACTCGAGATGAGGCCTCCCCAGGGCTGAGGAGAGGGGCAGGATCACTTCCCTCCACCTGCTGGCAACACTCCTCCTAATGCACCCCAGGACACCATTGGCCTTCTTGGCCACAAGGGCACATTGCTGGCTCATGGTCAACCTGTCATCCACCAGCACTCCCAGGTCCTTCTCTGCAGAGCTGCTCTCCACAAGGTCAGACCTCAGCTTGTGCTGATGCCTAGGGTTGTTCCTCCCTAGGTGAAGGACTCTGCGCTTGCCCCTGTTGAACCTCATGAGGTTCCCCTCTGCCCAGCTCTCCAGCCTGTCCAGGTCTCTCTGAATGGCAGCACAGCCCTCTGGTGTGTCAGCCACTCCTCCCAGCTTGGKRTCATCAGCAAACTTGCTGAGGAGGTGCTCCGTCCCCTCATGCAGGTCATTGATGAAAAAGTTGAACAGGATGGGATCCAGGACTGAGCCCTGCAGGATGCCGCTAGCTACATGCCTCCAACTAGACTCYACGCCCCTGAKGACGACCCTCTGAGCTCTGCCTTTCAGCCAGTTCTCAAGACACCTCACTGTCCACTCGTCTAACCCACACTTCCTGAGCTTATCTCGAAGGACATTATGGGAGACAGTGTCAAAAGCCTTGCTGAAGTCAAGGTACACAACGTCCACTGCTCTGCCCTCATCTACCCAGACAGTCATGCCATCATAGAAGACTATCAGGTTGGTCAAGGATGATTTCCCCTTGGTGAATCCATGCTAGCTACTCTTGATCACCTTCTTCTCCTCCATATGTCTGGAGATGACATCCAGAATGAGTTGTTCCATCACCTTTGCAGGGATGGAGGTGAGGCTGGCAGGCCAGCAGTTGCCTGGGTCCTCCTTCTTGCCCTTCTTGAAGACTGSAGTGACACTGGSKTTCTTCYRGTCCTCAGGCACCTCTCCAGTTCTCCAGGACYTTTCAAAGATGATGGAGAGCGGCTTGGCGACAACATCCGCCAGCTCTCTGAGTACCTGTGGGAGCATCCCATCTGGGCCCATGGATTTGTGGATGTCTAGCCTGCCCAGAAGGTCTCTAATCCTTTCCTCCTCAACCAAAGGAAAGTCTTCCCTTCTCMAGACTTTCTCCCTCACATCCAGGCTGCAGGATTCCTGGGGGCTGCCCTTAGCAGTGAAGACTGAAGCAAAGAAGGCATTTAGTAATTCTGCCTTCTCTGTATCCCTTGTCACCAGGGCCTCTGCCCCATTCAGTAGCAGGCCCACATTTTCCCCAGTCCTCCTCTTGCTGCTGATGTATTTGAAGAAGCCCTTCCTGTTGTCCTTAATATCCCCTGCCAGACTCAATTCCAACTGGGCCTTAGCCTTCCTTGCTGCATCTCTACATACTCTGACTGCATTCCTATAATTCTCCCAAGTAGCCTGTCCCCTCTTCCACATTCTGTGTACTTTCTTCTTCTGTCTGAATTTGGCCAGGAGCTCCTTGCTCACCCATGCAGGTCTCCTGCCCCTTTTGCTGCATTTCTTACTCATAGGGATGCACYGCTCTTGAGCTTGGAGGAAGTGATGTTTGAATATTAGCCGGCTCTTACAGATCCCCCCTTCCTTCTAGGGCCTTAATCCATGGGATTCTTCCAATTAAGTCTATGAAGAGCCCAAAGTCCACTCTCCTGAAGTTTAGAGTTGCAATCCTGCTTGTTGCCTTATTTTTTTCCTGCTGGATCCTGAACTCCACCATCTCATGGTCACTGCAGCCAAGGCTGCCCCCAGCCTTCACATCTCTAACCAGTCCCTCTCTTTTGGTAAGGACAAGGTCCAGCAGGACACCCTTCGTTGTGGGCTCCTCCACCATTTGCGACAAGAAGTTATCATCAATGCATTGCAGGAGCCTCCTGGACTGTTTGTGCCTTGCTGTGTAGTCCCTCCAGCAGATACAACTGAGAATTCAACTTCTCCTACTTTGTATGCCGTAAAATGTCCTTAACCCATGGTTGGTGGAATAGTAGCTAGCAGCACCTGGGCTCGTTGATTCCTGATCACCCCTTAACTCCACCTGAATGGCGGGCCTTCTCCAGTGGCCCAGTTCTAGTTTGACCATGAGGCACAGGAAGGTAAGAGACAGGACTCCCTAAACTATGATTAGGAGGGAGAGAGTACAAAAAGCTAAGATCTGCTCAGGCTAAAGCAAGTCCAGAGATCTTGCACTATATGGGCAACACAAAGCCTCTGATCTTTTCCTAACAATGAGAAAAACCTTATTTACTGCTCTACAAAATCTAACAAAGTCTACCGTAGCAACTCAAAGAAAGTTTGGTTCTCTGTAAATTCACTGCTCTATCAGGCAAAATAATTGTGGTTAGGAGCTGAAAATATATTACGACTGCCAGAGCAGTAGCTATGGGACTCAGTAGTCAATGAGAAGTCTTCTGTAGTAGTAGATACTGGCAGGTGACTGTTTTGGGCAAATGGCAGAAGAAATTAAGGAGAAGAAATGAGGAGAAGGTTTCAGAAAATGGAACATTTTTAGGGGCCAYGGGTGCACTTTTGAGCCTGTGGAAACAGGCTTTCAGGAAGAGATTGCTGTTACTTCCATTCACAGTGAGGGACAGTAACAACCACTTCTGATATCAGCTAGGACAAATATTTTTACTCTTCCCCTCACTAATGTGCTGGCCACCTGAGCTGTTTCAGTGGCCAGTAGGAGTGGGTTAACTGACTATGGGGTGAGGAAAGGTTTGGGTCATTTTGTGTGGAGCAAAACAAAGAGCCTCTGGCTGCATCCTCACACCAAAGTCTGCTGTCCTGTTCCCATGAACACTGATAGACTGCTGCAATTATGTGCAACTGTGTTTGCATCATTAATAGTGCCTAAGCCTTTGATAACAAACATCTTTAAGGGGGTTTGGAAGAAGCATCTAAATGTGATTCTTCAGGCACTGCTTTTATGTGGTTGTATTGTTTTTCTGAATCTATCTGATGTGGACAAAATTTTGCAGCAGTATTGCATGCCAAAACTCTGTCTGAAAAGGTAGAATGAGGCTGGAGGAAAGTTTGATGCTTAACCAACTTGTAGGCCACCTTCAGGTCCTTTACCTTACTGTCCCATCTGGGGCTCTGTACTATCAGGGCTGTGACCATGTCTTTAGAAAAAAATCATCGTTTTTGTGCCTAAATACACAAATCCAGATATTTTCTGCATCTTAATCTCTTCCTACCAACTAAGAGAGTCCAACCTTTTTTGGAGCTATCCAGCTGCAAGTGCACAAAGATGATAWCCCTGGAAGCAGCTAACATTTAAATGTCAAGGTAAAGTTCAGTCTGTATAACCTGAGAATAATACAGGTGCCCCTACAAAACAGCACAGYCTATTTGGGCAAGCTACCATGCTCTGAGGCTAGATGGCTGAAGTTTTTGAAGCACAGACACATGCACATAAAGCTAGCAGTGCCAAAAATCCTGCCCAAATCTTTGTGAGTTGGGCAGGTGTATATCCACTGTTGGGTGTCTGGGTTTTATCCTTTGCTTCTCATTAAACTGCTTTCGTATCCTTTGTTTCAATGTGTCAGGATTTTAGATCATGGTTAAACATGGACTAAAGGAGTCTGAAGTGTCTGGAGATTCTTTAATGTTCAGACTGATATTTTGTATTTAAAAATAACCAAATATTAATTTTCAGACATAAATTATAATAAAGGTAGGAATGATATCCTAGACAAAGTGTTATGTAAGTGCAGGAGGAACTTTACGTTACTCATCTGAATTTAACAAAACTGAGAAGGAGCCTTTTTATCTAGTCTGAAGTTTCACTAAATGTTTACAACTCTCTCACTGTTTACAACTCTCTCACTGTTTTGCCTCTTTTTCTGTTCCACCTTGATGAATTTACCAAGAGGTCTATTTATTAACTTTACACCATTTGTATTTATAGGGTGAAGAAACCAACAGTGTTCTATTTTGCACAGCCACAYTCCTATCTGGGAACACTAAATCTGACACTTGCCAATTTGGCCCATTCTCTTCAGTCTAAGCCAGTCTTCCAAATGTGACTTCTCTGACCAGGGTCATTCAAGTGCAGCTGAGCAGTTGCCACCAAGTAACTGGGACTTGGGAATTGGTGGCATGCTCACAATGAGGCTAATCGTGTTCTAGTCCAACAAAACTACAAGAATGGTCTCAATCCTAGCAGCAAGGAAGTGTGTGCGTGCATGTGTGAAACACTGAAATGTCTATTAGCTTCAGGCAGCCTCTCAGCCCTTCTTGCAAATTGTCTCACAAAAGGAATAAACCAATACTGCTTATCTGCACTTTTGCCCTCTCAAACATTTAGACTTTGGARTTGCTTCCGTGCAAAAGACACCCCAACAGAAATGACCAGACTGAGTGGCAGAAAGTGTACAAAGAGGGGCTTGCATTTGATCTCAGAGAAATGATGCAAATGTGAACAAAGTGCTCTTTCTGTTTTCAGCAGGTTTCTGACCTGCTGCTTTTCCTGTCAATGAGGTCAGCAGTGGGCTGTCAGCAAGGATGTGTGGGGGAGAGATTGCCAACTTTTGGAAGTGCCACTGATTATAAATGGAAATGCTTTCACACAGTATTATTTATGCAGTATACCCACAAATGACAGAGGCRGGTTAATTTTGGATGACTTTAAGTCATATTTAAGCAGAATGCAAATCTGAAGAGGTGCTGGGTGATTTCAATAGCACAACAGATGTAAAAAATTGTTTGCCCAGTCAGCAAGTAAGGGAATTTTATCACTTTGAGTCTATAGCTTTTATGAATGACTRAAGATATATGAATTCCTTCATGAGTTTCACAGCCTACTGCAGACAGAGTTTAGTTACACTGGATATTGTGTTATTAATTATTAAATGGGACCATATTATCCATAATAGGCTGCTGAACCACAGTTCTGTCACCAGCTCCCTTTTACCTTTTATCCCTTTATCATGCCAATAATAGTCTAACCTGTCTTGTTGCATGATACATTTGCTCTAATGTTTTATTTATGGTCATAGAATCAGCAAGGTTAGAAGGGACCTCTGGAGATCATCTAGTCCAACCTCCCCACTCAGCAGGGTCACCTAGAGCATGTCAGACAGGGTTGCATCCAGGCACCCTCCCTTCAGGTATTTACACACATTGATAAGATYCCCCCCTCAGTCTTCTCTTCCCCAGGTTAAATAGGCCCAGCTCTCACAGCCGTTCCTCACAGGGCAGGTGCTCCAGCCCTCTGATCATCTTTGTAGCCCCACGCTGGACTCTCTSCAGTAGCTTCATCTGTGTCTTGTACTGGGGAGCCCAGAACTGGACACAGGACTCAAGATGAGGCCTCCCCAGGGCTGAGTAGAGGGGCAGGACCACCTCCCTCCACCTGCTGGCAACACTCTTCCTAATGCACCCCAGGAGACCATTGGCCTTCTTGGCCACAAGGGCACATTGCTGGCTCATGGTCAACCTGTCATCCACCAGCACTCCCAGGTCCTTCTCTGCAGAGCTGCTCTCCAGGAGGTCAGCCCCCAGCTTGTACTGGTGCCTAGGGTTATTCCTCCCTAGGTGCAGGACTCTGCACTTTCCCTTGTTGAACCTCCTGAGGTTCCTCTGCCTAGCTCTCCAGCCTGTCCAGGTCTCTCTGAATGGCAGYACAGTCCTCAGGTGTGTCAGCCACGATAGTCAAACAGGAGTTCTTGAGTTCCCCAATATCATTAGCCTTAATAAAAAAATATATATATTGAAGTAATCAGAGATACCACCCTGAACACCCTGTGGCTGTTTTTTTGTTTGTTTGTTTTGTYACCAATGAAGTTGGTCTGTCAGCCTCCTGTCTTCATTGTGGAGATATTTCTGAATTGTGAGACTATGATGAGGAGGGACACACTTCACCTTTCTTTCCATGAACTCTGTTGAATAAACAGGATTTTTGTTTCTTTTTTTTTAACTTAGAATGAAGCAAATTTGATATTGTGATCAATGAAAGAATAGAGAATTCCAATCACCCTTAGATTACAAGAATACTTTAGTTGTTTTAGCACTGTTTCTGATCCAGAAAAGAAGAATTAGTCTGAATGTGTTTTAATCTGACYGTGTTACTGACTACTTTAGCAAGAGGCAAATGTAATCTAGGTAGTGATCAGAAAGTCGTAGAGCAGGGAGACAACTTCGACGAGCTTTCACTTCATGAGGCTGTTTAATACTAAGCTCCAGATCACATATCCTGCAGTGGTCTCTCATCTACATTTTAATGAGCTAAAAGGATGATTTGTTTTAAATAACCTAATTAGCTTTAAGCAAGGGATCAGTATTGTTAGCAGTAGAATTCTTGTAATTAACTACATAATCACATACAAGTTTAGGCTAAGATGCATCTGTTTAGTAAGATATGATCCCTATCTAGTAGCTGCAGAAATCAGGAAGCACCTGGATAATAGCTGGATCAGAGGAAAAACATTTTTCAGTTCCTGTTTCTGCAGAAGCTTCTGTTCTCATAAACAAACTTCTTGGGAGGCTGGAATCTGAAAGCAATTATTGGGAAAAAAAAAAAAGGGGGAAAGAGCATTACCACTACAGAGTAGTAGAGTTTGCTACTATTTGTAGATTCTTCTACAACTTTTATTTCTTGAACATACAGGGTCTTGTAGGCCTTATGCCGAATTCTCCTAGTGAGAAGGCAAATAACTCTCTGCTCTGAGCTGTATTATTGCAAGCTGTTAATCTGCATGTAGTCATGATTCAAAAGGAATTATTCCAGTGGGGCATTCTCAAAATATGGAGACGTTCTTATTGCGTGCAGCCTTATTACCTTTATAAAACCTTTTCCTTCTTCTGGTCATTATTTCCAGTCAGCAGTAAAGTTAGTAAGAGCCATCAGCAGCACTTTTCATGTTTTTATAAATTCTTCCTCATCTAATTAAAAAAAAAAAAAAAAGAAGAAAAAGGAAAAAACACTTTTAATCAGCCATAAGTTTAGGTGCATTATTACCAAAGTACAAGACCTCTTATGCTTGTTCAGGACAGTGTACAGATTCCGTTAGAGTGACTGTGAGAATATTCTATAGTTGCAGCTGCCAAGCTGTCAGCTCAGTGAAAACTTAAGAATTCCTTGTGAGCCCCAGTATACCAACATGTGGGAAGTTTATAAACCTTACTGTTTAATACAGTTTTGCAGGCTTGTTTTGGATATTTATTACAACTTTAAGGTTTTCTAAAGACTGTGGGAACCAGATTGATAAAATTTTCCTGTATAGGATTATAGATTATGGATTGTAAAACTACCCCTCCAGACCAGCTGAAAATTGATAAGGTTATAGTTGTCTTTTCATTGGGATGGGTTCAAGCTGTTAGCTCTGCTCTATCGCTATGTGGTATGTCACACAGTTATGGCCATACATTTTTATCATCTACACCACACACATTGTGCTTGTTACTTTATCTTTTCACTTAGAGATAGATTCAGAGATGTTATTCAACAAAGCGAGCTTTTCTTCATGCCAAGAGATTGCAGTCAGAGAGTATAATAAATTAGCATAATTTATGAGGCAAAGCAAGAGAGTCTATTATGCTACCAGAGTATGGAGACCAATGACTCATTCTGGAGACATGGTTTCCAGGTTAATGGAAACCCAGGCTTCAGTGATATCCAGCATCCTGGGAATGTTGCAGCTTACCTTGCCATGGACATCCAGTCTAGATGTACCAGCTGATGCTCTTAACAGCGGATATCTAGGTACTGGGCCACAGCAAATGGTTGCATTTTTTGTATAGTGAGAGACAGACCAAAGACAACATGAACTGAGGACAGAATAGTCTATCATTAAGCAGAGAAGAAAGTGACTTGTAATTTTATTTATTAAAGATCCTTTCACTAATAATACTTTATCTTGTGACATATAAAATGCTTTATGAAATAAAAGTAGATGAGGCTGAATATAATCCATCACATTTTATTTCTGTTATACTTTCTCTTCTGCAGCTAGAGAACTCATTTGACACCATTAGGAATACTGCATCCAGTTTCGGGTGCCTAAATATGAGAAGGACTTTCAGAAACTAGAGTGAGTTCAACAGAGGACCATCAAGATAGGCTGGGGCACTGCCTGACGAGAAGGGCATGAGGGAGCCCTATGAGGGGGCTAGGGCTGTTCAATCTGGAGAAGAGATGACTTTGGTGGGGGTTAATGCTAGCATTTCAATACCTGTGTGAAAGTCTTCAAGGAGATGATGCTAGGCTTTTCACACTGCTATATGGTGACAGGACAAAAGACAATGGGCATAAATTGAAAAAAGAAAGGTTCTGACTGATTGTAAGAAAAAATATTTTCCCCATGAGAACAGTCAAGCGTTGGAACAGAGACATTGTGCGTCTCCGTCTTTCAAAATTTTCAAATCCTAAATCCAAATCCTAAATCAAATCCCTTTACTTTGTGCAGAGGGTTGGACTAGAAACCTCTTGAGGTCCTTTTCAGTCTGAATTAGTCTGTGATTCTGTAATTCTGTGAAGCTCTCATAGGTATATCTTTGAATCTCACAGAAATAATTTTTGGATTTGCTGTTCTCCCCTCTGATGAGAATTTTTCAAGTACAAAAATGCACCCACGATAAATTTGTCACAGAACCAGGACAACAATGAGGATAAAAGCCCCAAATTTGTAAAATAATATTTTCATGCAGTTCTATATTTCTTCTACATTTTTGAGATTTCAAAAATTTGTCTGTTGGCCAGCAACAAACCCAAAATCTACAAAAAGAAAAATGAGGCTGTGTTCTTTTTGCCTGTTTCATTCTCTTCACTAAAAAAAAAAGGTTGCTTCATTAGAATTTTGCATACAAACCAGGAGAGATAGGAGAACGCGACTACCCCTTCCTTAATACACCAGGACCAATGCAGCTTAATGAGTTGTTTTGGACAGTATGTATGCAACTATTTCAAAAACACAGGGAAACAACTCTGCTGAGTAGATACATTATTATATATCTGCTTGTGTGTCCATTGCTACATTTGAAGTGTGTTAGACATGCAAATTTTATGTTTTAGCTGGCTGGTGTCTCACTATGATCACAAAACTAGAATTAAAAAAAAAATCTGAGAAGCTTTCAGTGTTTCCTTGCTACTTGTATATTTTCAATGTAGTAGTAGTGAAAAGAATAAACAAAAGTGTCACGTATAGTTGATAATGCAGGAAAGGTTGACATATGCAATGCTTTATTTGAGAATAAGAAAAAGGAATGCCAACTGTGATCAGATACTTAAATTAATTTTAGTGACAAGATAGAGGTGCAGACCAAGATAGAGAGGGAAGGCATTAATGACTATTTAGATAAGTTAGATGGATTCAGTTTGGTCAGATATACTGAAATTCACTCTGAAGTCCTTAGAGAACTTAATCATTAAAAATTACAAGCAAGGATTGCCATAGGAGAAGAAATCACAGAGGACTGCAGACAGCAAAATCTGAAATGAACAGAATGATATTCAATAGAAACAAGTGTGAAGTATGGCCATTAGGAAGGGAAAATCAACTGCATAAGTTAAAAATGGTAGATAACCAGGCTGAAGAACTGCAGAAAAAATGATTTAGGAGTGTAGTAAATCAGACACAAACCCAACAAATTAACATGTTGAAGGAACTGAGGCACACTGTGATGCTATTTCCAGAAAAGCAAGTTGTATTCTGTTATATATTAACATAAGGATAAAATGTAATACAAAGGGATAATTATTTCAGTGTATTAAGCACTTAGCTAATCCTCACTGAAATACTGTGTCCAGTCTAAGCATCATATTTTAACTGAGATGCAGACAATTTGTTACTGCTGTCAGGACTCTCTCCAAGAATAATAAAAGAACTAGATAACTTGACCTTTGAGAAAAGCCTAAAGGAGTTGAATTTGTTTAGTCAAGAAAAGAAAACATGAGAGAAGGTATGAAAACAGCATGCTGATATGTAACAAGTTATTGTAAAATAGACAATGATCAACTGTTCTCCACATTCACTATGACTAGGGGACAGAACAAAAAGAAATCAGATTAATTACATTAAAATGCAAACTCATTTTTCATTAACAAAAGTTTTTAACTGGGGCAGGAACAAGGTGAATCTGGACACTAATATAAAATTTGTGGAGTTACTTGAATGTGAATTGAGTAAAAGATGTAACTCATTCATGTCCTCCCATGGACAGATCTGCAAAATATATAATTAATTATTCATTTGCCAGGCAATGCTTATGTTAAAAAGAATGACTGTATAAGAAAGGAAACAATGTTTAAAATATGGCATCTTTGATATGGAACAGAATATATATTAGCTAATAAATAGAAAAACAGCACGTAAGATGGCACATCACTTCTGAAAAAAATGAAAGTGTTCTAATGTCACTGCTGCTCACTTTTGCATTATGATTATCTTCCCATTTTGTTGCATTTGCAGTTTGCATTGGGAGTCAAACTTACAGTAGGAAGGGAAAAGGATAGAGGAGCAGGAAAGACAACTACTGGACATGGTGTTTAGGTCTGCTTTCAATGGCCATTTGTGTGCCTGAGAAGGAAAGAAGGACGACAAATCTGGTACAGGGTCCTTTAATTGGAAGTTATACTAACAGGACTGCTGTTGCATTCATCACCACCTGCCACTCATTTCTTCTGTGTCTGCCTATGCATGCTATAGAGAAATGAACTATCCAGGAGATCTGTTTGACAAAAGATGATGTCTTGTATTGAGCAAAAAAGGGATGTATGAGCAAAGAAGGAAGGGATAGGCTATTCGTCTGCCAAGTCAGCTAGTTTTGGTAACACAAGAACAGCAGATGTTGAGAAAGAGATTAAGGTTATAGTGTTGTGAAATATTCTATAAGGATGGATAGGTGTATTAGAGAAACACCTCATGGTCAGCGGGGAGCAAGTCCATGCCTGAAGAACCTTTAGAAGTGTGAAATATGATGTAAATCAAATGGATAAAATATCAATTAGCTCAAACTGATTTACATGAGCAAAACTGACATCCCCTGTGGGTCAGGCATTGTGATCGGACGTTCATATAGGATATATGTACTGATTGAAAAAGCAGGANNGTGTGTGTATACATGTGTGTAATGTGTATGAGTACATTTCGTGTGATCATTAGACTGCATTAAGAGCTGTTGTAAAGAGTAGGATATAGGAACTATATTATTTAACAACCTTTACATTTTCCAAAATAACAAAATGTTCAAATGTCTTTTTTAGGAAAAAATRATTTATTATACTTTGTTGAACTACAGAACTCAGCCACTCCATCAAATGAATAATTTTCTCAGTGAATTCAAAAAATAGTTTATACTGCTGAAAGAAATCATTCATGTGTTTAAAAGGAMGATTTTTATTATTATTATTAYGCTCTTGAAATAGATGTATCAGCATATTTATCCAAAGTACCATAGTTTGTGAATTAGCTTTCTGTAAGTAGGGTGAGAGACTCTTAAGAATATTTTTTTATTATTCTCTGAAGAAGACGCCTTGTGATCACAGTGGAAGTTTGTAATAAACTTGTGAGTCAATCTGTCCCAAAGCTTGTCTACCAATATCTACCTGCTTGAATGTCCATATCAGTTAACAGAAGGAAATGGCACGAATCAAGCTGACAGAGAAGCATGCAGTTCCTGGCAAATATCATATCCTCTAGGAATAAAACTTCCAAGATAGTAAAAATTGTCTTTCTGCAGATTCCCTTTCAGATATTTTCAATCCACTTCTACTGAAATGTTGTTGCTAAAATTCCCTTCATTATTTTCATAGCTAATTGAAACCTGTTTGTTGACAAAAGTGTACATGCACAGTCYTCAGCTGTTGAGGATCTTCTGAATAAATTACATACAGTAATCTGTTGAAGTCATAAACATTTTTAAGCATTATCATTTTCTTCTTCTTCATCTTTTCACAGTAACCAAAATACAGAAAACAAAATACAGTTGTTGTGCACACTAAAATGATGCAGATTTCTAGACATAATTTTATGGTACATTGAGAATTCTGAATTCTGAAGAGCACAGCTCTCATTTTGGCATTCAAATGAGCAATGAGGCTCTCAAAACTTCYGAGTGCTTGAACACTGGAATTTGTAGAAAGTCTTACCATGAGAACCACCTAGCAACTTTTGAACACATTTGAAAATCTGGCCCTGTTTAAATGTGAAGGTGTGACATATCTGTTCTGAAAATCTGATCCCAAATGSAAATGCTGAATAATAGAAAAGCTGGTTCATATTCACCAAGGTTTCTACTATAGTATTGCAGTTTTGCACTGGGAAATAGAATTTCTCTAACGTTTAAAGAAAAAAATATAAACAGACAATAGAAAATTTGGTCTACAGAATTCCAGGACAGCAGAGTTCCAGCTAGAGCAGATAAAAAATATTTTTGAACAGTGTGTTTTTGCATTAGAAAATGCCAATTTTTGAAAATGAGCTGCTCAGAGCAAAGAGTCAGTTATAAAGTGTTTCCTATTAAAAAAATAGAAAAAAATAAATTTTCTACATGTCTTATCCAAGTATTTTCAAAAGCAAGAAGTTCTACCATATACCTCTGCTATGCTACTTAATAGTTAAAGAAAAAAAAGAGAAATAACCAAAATATTTAAAATCAACTGATCTGAACTGTTTCTGGCTTTTCATTTTGCTGTGTTTGTAAGTTATCATCTTTTTGCCTCAAAGCAAGAAGAAAAGAATGTTTCTGAAATTTTACATCCTCATAAAAATGAAAGGAGTCAGCTACAAATYCCTAGTTCCAATATTGTGCAAAGCAGAGTGCACTTCATCCTCATTTCATCACCACATCATCTATATTCTACATATATATTTAGGACTCAGAATATAGAAGTCATATTTTATGATATAGCATGTAATTTATGCAGGTCTCAGAAATGATACTGATATCACAGTTCAGTGGTTTACCCCCTGAAATAYACTTTCTAAAGTCACAATACCAAGTATTGTTACACCTTGTATTGTTATTTATATTCATGAAAAATGGCTATGAACTATTATGAAATCACAAAGCAGCAGATGTTTTGAGTTTGTAAACATCACATAGTTCTGAAGAAGTTAGCCCAAGCACAGACAAGAAAAAAGTAATATCAGATCCAGCCAAAGAAGATAAGAGAGCTAGGGCATAAAATCCCCTAGTATGCTGCCTGAAAAAGAGAAACAAGAGAGATGATGTGAGAAGAAAGGTGGTCCAGTTTCTAATCACCTAATGGTTGAGAAGTTGGAGTCAGGAGTATTGGACTTACTCCATTGTGCGGTGGTATAATTAGGAAATCCACTCAGAGAAGAGGGCTGAAAGGAAACAAACTATCATATAGACAAAGTAGGAATTAGGGACTGATTATTTGGAGCTGAAAAAGATCCTTTGGGCATCCGGAATGCCCAGAAAGCCAGTAGTCTGATGTTGGTATGAGTAATCTCTTCCGTAAAGGAACTTTAAAATCATGAACTTGAAGCTAAGATGAGAAGCAGAATGATCCCTCTATTACAGTGGAGATTGATGAACCTTCTCCCCCCCCCCCTCTCTCTCTTTTTTTTTCATTTTCATCTGCTTTAACACAAGCATAGGCAACTGGTAGCATACCACACACCAGTACAGAGAACAAGCCAGCAGGTATTTGTGCTARTTCAGCAGTCTTGCTCATACTATTTCTTTGATGCCTCAAACTTTTTTGTCCCATGTGGCAGGACAAGAGGCAATGGGSAGAAATTGAAGCACAGGAAGTTCAACATGAACGTGAGGGGGAATTTCTTCCCTGTGAGAGTGACGGAGCACTGGACCAGGTTGCCCAGAGAGGTTGTGGAGTCTCCTTCTCTGGAGMTCTTCAAGGCCCACCTGGATGCAACCTTGCTCTAGGTGCCCCTGCTGAGCAGGGAGGTTGGACTAGATGATCTCCAGAGGTCCCTCCCAACCTTACAGATTCTATGATTCTTCTGGAATATTTTCAAGGTGATGTGGAGTGTTTGTGAATGTTTGCAGAGAGTATTTTGCTCATTTTAACTGTTCCCAGGCTGAACAGCTGAGAGAAGTATACGAGCTTACAGGCTCATCACTGTGCTGATGACAGTCACTCAGCTGTTATTCCAGCCGAGACTGTGCAATTTTTTTGCTTTCCCATTCTCTTGCCAAGGGTATCAATATTATACAGTGTCTGTTGAGCATTGAGAGTCTTTGGTGTCAAGATACGAAACACAAACAGTTCCTGCTAGAATCTGGCATGCAATATGCAATCTCAATATGCAGCTCCAAAATAAAAATGATCACAATTTTAATCTATGATTTGTTATTACTTTTATTGACCCTTGTCATGAGAGCAAGAAGAAATATAAAAAAGTTAGGATAAATCTTAAGGGAGCTGTGTAATTCTAGTTATCTATATTTTTATAAATTCAGTCTTTAGGACAATAGATAAGTGTCTTCAATGTTAAAAACAATGTGGCAGAGAAACTTAGGGAAGGATTCATCTGAATTGGATATTTGCAGTGTACATGCCTACAGCTGAATTATTTGTTCACAGTCTCCTTAACAGTAAATTACTGAAGTAGGTATTTCTTGGGTAAAATTCCTTTCTAGCTGAAGTAGATACCTAAAATCAAAAAAGAGCACCTCCACTATAGATATCTGCAGCTGAGATGAATTTGATCCTTGACGGATTGCTCAGCATGACTGATGGCTTGCTCAGGCTGGGGAGAGAACACAGCCACAGCACAGTCCTTCAAAGAAACAGTTACATGGAAAAGTGGGATATAGGCTGACTTTTTAACAATTATTACATACTAGCTGTTCTTAAAATCAATGATATGCATTTAAATGCTTTCAGACTCTTTCATCCAAATACTATATGAGGAGCCCTGAAAGAAGTCAGATCTCTGATAGGGGAGCAACCCAGAGTGAAGAACATTTTTTCCAGATTGGTATCTACTGTTCAGAAGTCAGTTTCTCTCTTTAAAGGAAGCCTAGTTTTAATAGTTCAGAGATGGACATCTAAAGTTAGACAGCATGCTTAGACTTCTAAGAGATTACTGCAGATTTTTAAAACCACTGCAACTGTGAAAATTAAGTTCAAGCTAGATAAGGCAAGGCTGAGGTGGAAGAAACGAGAAAAACAGCATCTGGACAAGCTGAGAAGGGAAGCAAATCTGTTCTACTGATTTGCAAAAAAATGCATCTGCCTTTGCTTGCAGAGCTCAGTCTAGTGCTCAAGATATGCCCCTTCTTGTGTAATCTGAAGACACAACAGCAACCACCAAGGAGGCTTTTTCTTCACTTTTTTTTTTTTTTTTTTAATGGTGATTCTTTCTGGAAATATATTTCCCCAAACATAGCTTGTTTCTGGATACGCAGCACTTTTTCACATAATATAGCATGCAGCAAGTATCAGTGTCCACATTTTTTTTTTCTGAAATGTAGAGAAAACAGCTATAGAGGTCTGCATACTTCAACTCTTTCCCATTTTAAAGACCATTGCCATAATCTGGAGGTGGATAATTCTTAATCCAAAGTATTGTAGCTAGACTAAAGGATGTGCTSTTGTCTTCAAGCATATTCACTGAGGGGAGTTTTGTACTTCTACAGACTTTCCATAAGTTATTAGGTTTTTGCTGCTGCACCATATAGGCTTAGAAAAGAAGTTTTAAAAAAGGTTATGGCCAGTGCCTAGACATATCCTGGTCAACAGATGTTCACAGGCTCTACTGCTGTGTAGGAACATAGAACCTGGGTGGTTGTATCCCAGCCTTTGTAACTGAAGGCAACTATGTTACGTATGTTAAACATAGACAGTTCTGCAAAATCTRTTTGGTCATCTCCATAGCATTCCTCTCCAACACTGCAAAAATCCTTCAGTAGATCAAGTGCCCCGGAAAACTGCAATGTGTCCAGGATGATTTACTAGAGCAGGAATGATGTATCAATATATACCTGAAACAAAACAGTAACATTTTCACCACAGTCCATGTGATTTTGGCAGTTAGAACTCCAATAACATTTAATCCTTGACATTATGATGAGAAAAGTCTCTTATATAACATAACTTTGTTTATCAGAAATATGACTGAACTGAAGTCCATCCTGTCCAATTATAATTATAATTGAAGCTATGTGGAGGCTGAAAAGTTATTTTCTTTCATGTCTTACTAATTAACTAATCTGACAAATATGTACCACAGTGAAGAGAGTGTCTAACTGGCAGTTTATCCTTGGCAAGCAAAAATGTTTCTCACTTTCCCTTTTGATTTCTTTTCATCTTTCTATCTTTAGGTAGAAATGATTTTGTAGTCAGAACAACAGCTAAACAGTTCAATTTGCAGCAAATAACAAATAAAAGTTCATGTAATGTCTTTGCCAAGGTCTAATGACTCATAATAGGTGTTAGTGATGAGAGATGTACCTCTTACCTCAAGATCGGTAGGTCACTGGGTTCATTTATTTCACACTTTCTTCTTCAGACTGGCAGTGAGAGTGTGACCATATACCACAGCCACCACTGCTCATTACACTGAGTGTCATTGCTTCTCATCATACCATATAATGGGCATGAGTGTAACCTAATTGTCTTCCCAAGGCAGCTATTAGTTTTACTTTCTCTTGCTTTAAGCATTATTGACTGTTTTAGGTCATTCTACAGTTTTCTGAGGTGGACTGACCTCATCTATGACATTTGAGCACATGGAGTTCTGTAAAGTACACACCAGAGCTGAGATAAAACTGGGAAGGATTGTTTCAAAGTAATACCCTTAAATTTGGGTGTCTGTATGTGAGAAGTCTGTATGTATGTGTCTACGCTGCAGTTATAATTGGTAGGGATCTAGAGCTCCATTCAGTTGCTTGAATACAGTTGCTTAAATGGTACATAATACCATTTGAGATGATGAGGGTATCCAGAACTTCTGCTCTGGGCTAGCAGATGTGACAATGGACCTACAACAAATCTGCACCCCTTTGGAATTGCAATTGAAGGCCAAGGGGATAAACTTCTAATGACACAAGGAACATCTGCTTGGGCAGATGAATTGAGCAGGTTCATTACAGTCAGGGGAGTTGGATAGAATGATTCATTTCATTCTGAAGCAGGTACCTAGTGGCTAGACATTCAGTAGGCTCCACAGATTGCATTGACTAGGACTTCAATTCAGTTGCTGGAAAATAGGCGTCTAGGACCTGTTCTGAGTACCAAAATTATCCTGCCTGGACACCAGCTACCAGTCTGGAAGGCTATAGCATTTCTGTAGGTTCTGTGTTATGATAGCTTATCCCACACTGGTGTTTTAGATACCATGAGACATCTGCAGCAGCACTAGAAGTCTGCATGTAGGCAAACAACTTCARTCATGGGAGTCGGAAGACTGTAAAGGGAGCGGAGCTTACTTCATATGCAGTTATACATACAAAAATTTTTAAGCTTGAGAGTGAACCTGTAATTGCTCACATCCAACTAAATCCTCAAGCACTGGGAGACTCTGTGAATATAGGTATATAGAGCCATCTGAGAGCCCCTAAATTTATGAGATATCAGTATGAGGTGGCAGATATGAAAGTTGGAGGCCAGGTAGCATACAGTTGGAAGTCTCAAGTGGCACTAGATGCTTATGTTTGTCTAKGTTTTACTCGTCTTCAAAAACTGTACTCCAGAAGCAGTCAGGTGAAGAAGGCATTCAATGCCTCAGCCCTTTCWGTATCCTTTGTCACCAGGACTCATGCCCCATTCAGCAGCAGGCCAACATTTCCTCTTGTCTTCCTTTTGCTGCTGATGTGTTTAAGGAAGCCCTTCTTGCTGTCTTTGACATCCCATGCCACATCAAACTCCAGATGAGCCTTGGTCTTCTGAGTCCCATTCCTGTGTACTTGGATGACATCCCTAAATTTGTCCCAAGTAGCCTGTCCATGCTTTCACSTTCTGTATACTTCCTGCCTCTTTAAGTTTTGCCAGGAGCTCCTTGTTCCTCCATGCAGGCTGCCTGCCCCCTTCCTGCCCATTGGGATACACTATTCTTGAGCTTGAAGGAGGTGATCCTTGAATATCAACCAGCTTTCTTGGCTCTCTATTTTTTCTAGGGCTGTATCCCATGGGATTATTCCACATAGGTCTCTGAAGAGGCCAAAATCTGCTCTCCTGAAGTCTAGGATTGTGATTCTGCTTCTTGCTCTGCTTCCTTCTTGCAGGATCCTGAACTGCACCATCTCATGGTCACTGCAGTCAAGACTGCCCCCAAACTTCACACCTCCAACCAGTCCTTCCAGGTTTGTTAGTACAAGGTCCAGAGGAGCACCTCTCCTGTTGGATCCTCTATCGCTAGTGTCAGGAGGTTGTCAYTGATGTTCTCCAGGAACCTCCTGGATTATTTGTGCTTAGCTGTTTTGTTCCTCCAGCAAATATCAGGGTGGTTAAAGTCCTCAGACTTCCAGTTCCAGATTTTCCTTGTTCCCCATTGTTACAAATGACCATGCTCCTTTTATGTTTCATTTCTTGCTGTTTCTTTCCATTTTTTTTTTTCAAAAATTTGTTTTTATTTCCCTAGTTTCCATTAATTAATTCAACTTATGATTGCCTTCCTCTTTAGAATTACCCCATTTTTTGGACAAATGTCTTCTCAGATAGCTTTAGCTGTTGCACTCACATTCCTATGTTATCAGCTGTTGTTATCACGGACACTTTGCCAAAGGTGGGCCTTGTGGGCACCCCTAAGTGTAGAATGGAGAGACCATCCCACGCAGAATACAAGTTTGAAATGTGTCTCCTGTCTTTCAAGTCATTCAGCTGACTTTGAGCATTCCCTACAGACCAGTTTATATTTGATAACTATCAAAGATCTAATTTTTGAGTTACCCTAGCAATGTATGGTTGCATACAGAGCTGTGGCAAGGCTAAGGCAAGCAAGGTGTGGTCATAAGAAGGAGAGGGCACCTGGATCTATGGACTGTCTGTGTCCCAAACGTCTCACTGCTCCAGTGGTTCTGCCTGTCCTGATCCCAGGGCTAGCAGGCAGAAGAACAATGTGTTTGGCCTCTGTACCATCTGTGGCAGTTCTAGTTTGTACTCAGCTCAAGGGAGGGAATAACTATCCTCACGAAGGCATATGGCCACAAGGGCAAGTGCAGGGTCCTGCATCTAGGGAAAAATAACCCTGGGCACCACTACAGGCTCAAGGCCGACCTCCTGGAGAGCAGCTCTGCAGAGAAGGGCCTGGCAGTGCTGGTGGATGACAGACTGACCATGAGCCAGCAATGTGCCCTTGTGGCCAAGAAGGCCAATGGTATCCTGGGGTGCACTGGGAAGAGTGTTGCCAGCAGGTGGAGGGAGGTGATCCTGCCCCTTTACTCAGCCCTGSGGAGGCCTCATCTSGAGTCCTGTGTCCAGTTCTGGGCTCCTCAGTACAAGAGAGACATGGAGCTACTGCAGAGAGTCCAGCGCAGGGCTACAAGATCTCTGATCTCCAGATCAGAGAACTGGAGTATCTCTGTTACAAGAAATGGCTGTGAGAGCTGGGCCTCTTTAGCCTGGAGAAGAGAAGACTGAAAGGGGATCTTATCCATGTATCTTTATAGGATGTCAAGAGGATGGGGCTGGACTCTTTTCAGTGGTGCCAAGTGACAGGAAAGAGGTAATGGGCACAAACTGAACCACAGGAAGTTCCTCCTGACCGTGAGAAGGAATTTCTTCCCTGTGAGAGTGATGGAGCACTGGACCAGGTTGCCCAGAGAGGTTGTGGAGTCTCCTTCTCTGGAGGTATTCAAGGCCTGCCTGGATGCAACCCTGTCTAACATGCTCTAGGTGCTCCTGCTTGAGCAGGGAGGTCTGAGTCTACTCAGCAGACTGTTGTTAGGTCCTCCCAAAGCTATTTCTGCTCCAGGCTAAGCTGAGCACGCTTAGGCAAATGCTCCAGCTCCCAACCATCTTGCTGGCCCTCTGCTGAACTTGCTYATATTTATCTATGTTTTTCTTGCACTAGAGCACTACAAGATGGATGCAGTATTCTAGATGTACTCTAACAAGGGATGAGTAAAAGGAAATAATCACTTCTCTTGTTCTACTGTCTCTGTTCTGTTCATTCAGGCCAGAATGATATTGTCTGCATTTGGTGCCAAGGCACACTAGTAGCTCATGCTCAGCTTACTGTCCACCAACACCACTAGCTCCTTTTCTACAGAGCTGCTACCCATGCAGCCACTCAGTCCCCAACTCATATCATTGCATAAAATCCAGGATCTTTTATCCAGAGAATTCTTCAGATTTTATCCCATAGTTCTCATGATTGATAGRCTTTGCTAAAAAGGAAGAAACTTTCACATTCAGTTGTGTGTTACAGTTTACAAGCTTCCCCGGTAAGCAGTGCTAACCTAAATGGTGAAAACTGTGTAAAAATAGTGTTTATAGATTCTAGCTCATCTAAAAGTTCATACCATTTTGTTATGTTTAAATAAAAGTATGTATTTAAAATAATCTCATCTCAGCTACTTACTATAACTGAAAATAAATCACTATGTGAGAGATGCATGATTTTGCTCAGTTGCTTAAGGAAATTTAAACAAAGTGCATTGGTTAAGAAAAATGTAACAACAGACTCAAAGAACTGTATGTGTTTAATTTGTTAAATAACTTAATTGAGCCCCATTTTAGTGGCTAAAAWATTGATGTTACTGATGACCGATTAAGAGAGACCTGATTATTTAGACGAGATCCAGCTCAGTATCAGACACTCTAAACATTCCCTTTGCTATTTCTCTACTTGATATGAATAATAGCACTGCYGTTTTTGACAAGTTAATATCTGGCCATTCTGTAGAGTTGCTGAAAGGGTATCTCTAGAAAGATGACTAAATCTGGGCTTTCTAAGGCACTTATATTTGCAACCCWGAAAAAAGGGAGAGTACAACATATTTGAAATTGTACTAGTGTCATGACTCAGATCAGCTAGATCAGGGAGCTGCACTTATTTTGGAGGCAGCTGTTCATCATTAGTAAGTGATTTGTTCTATATAAATACTCCAGGTTGCATGTGCACATAAAGATAATCTTACAAAGGGTAGTATTCTGCCTGATAACAGCAAAAGTTTTTGCACAATTATAGGATCATAAGATTTTTCAGATTGGAAGGGACCTCAAGAACACTATGTTTTGCAAAGTCAGTGATATCAGTGTAAAGTGTATTCTGAAGCAGTATCCAAATCCATTGTTAAAAAATACAAGATCAGTGAATTCAGGTTTGAATGGAGGCAGAGGGTGAGTGAATGGCATATGTCACATAACTTCATTCTCAGGCTTCTTTGAATCCTTATAGCAATATSTACAGTATTTTCTCTACCTTAGAAAATCTCATCTAGAAATATGAGCTCTGGCATCTCTTTTAATAAATGCTTCATTAAATGGTTTAATTATAAATCACAGAGGTGATAAAAGGAAAAGTCTGTACCACAGTCACAGCTTACTCCTCTATAAGTAGAAGAGCAACAATCTAGTCAAAGTTAGTGCAGAATGGTGTGAAAGATTTTGAGCTGAAAATGGTTTCTATTCCCTTACAACTGGTGCAAATGACTAGCGCAGGATAATATCAAGAGTCTGTATACATTCCCAGATATAAATATACCCCTGGTGAAGGGAGGAGAAAAAGTTTTGTTCAGCCCTAAGAGAGCACTAGGAACACTTTTAGGGTCTCGGCAGTGTTTAGTCCAAAGAAGAGTCACAGTTTGCTGCTGCTGCCAGTGAGATCCTTCCTGGAGTGCAGAAAGTGGCTGAGAGAATGAGAGCTAAGCAGTCTGAATTATCTGTGGAGTCCTGGTGTTCATCTCTGTTCAACTGTCAGCTACATTCCTTTGCCATGAAGCATACTCATAAACCAAGGTGCTAGACATTCTTAGTTACTCTGCCAAGCTGTGGAATGATGCCCCACCAGAACAAATGATCTTTGAAAATATTACTACCTCTTCAGCTGTGAGTGCAAGAGGTATTTCTCTAAGCAGGTGCTCTCTAACAAAGCAGAGAGCAACATGTGTCATTGAACAACTAACTACAAAACAAAGCAGAATCACGGAATCACAGAAAGGTTGTGCTTGGAAGTRTCTTTTAAAGATCATCTAGTCCAACTCCCCTGCTCAAGCAGGGTCACCTACAGCAGGTTGCCCAGGACCATGTCCAGATGGCTTTGGAGTATCTCAAAAGTATTGATGGAAATTCCACAACCYYTCTGGCAACCTGTTCCAGTGCTCAGTCATCCTCACAGTAAAGAAATTTTTCCTTATGTTCAGGCAGAACTTCCTGTGTTTCAGTTTTTGCCTGTTGCCCCTTGTCCTATCACCGGGTACCACTGAAAAGAGTCTGACTCTCTTCTTTACACCTTCCCTTCAGATATTTGTAAATATTGTTAAGATCCCCCTTCGGTCTTCTCTTCTCTAGGCTGAACCGTCCCAGCTCTCAMAGCCTTTCCTCCTATGAGAGGTGAGATTAAGAACCCTTAATCTTTTTAGTAGCTGGACTTGCTCCTGTATGTCCATGTCTTTCTAATCTTCATTATACTAAGAATCCAGAGCTGGACTCAGTAATGCAGGTGTGGCCTCACCAGTGCTGAGAACAAGGGAAGGATTACCTCCCTCAATGTGCTGACAACACTCTTGTAAAAGCATTAAACTCTGCACACCTCACAGGTAAAACTCTTGAGCAAAGTTCTATTTTATTCAATTATTCTCCATGTTTTCTCCCCATTGTCATATTGCCATTGAAAGAAACACTCCCTCTGTAGAGAGACTGGGAGAAAAGCTTTATTGGCCCTCCCACAACGCACATTGTCCTGAGGGAAACAATAAAAAAGGAAATCCCTGTTGTCACTGTCACAGGGGACTAGCTAGTCTAGCTAACCTTTATCAGCAAGGGAAGTTAAAGGAGGAGATTGCCCTCAACACACCTCAGGGGTTGGCTGATAATGCAGGCTGATGATGATATCTGCAATTACATGCAGATAATGTACCTTCTGTGCTCTGAAACCTGAGTGGAGACCTCAGTATGGTGGTAAACTCTCTGGACTTCTACTTGAAAGCTAAGAAAAAGTACTAAGGGTTTGCAACAGACCTTATGAAATCTAGGAAATGGAACCAAACTACAAACATATTGCCTGCCTCTGCAGTATCATGTATTCAGTATCTCTGCTAGTCAAGCAAGAGAGACATGGAGCTACTGGAGAGGCTCCAGTGTAGGGCTACAAAGATGATCAGAGGGCTGGAACATTTGCCCTATGAGGAAAGGCTGCGAGAGCTGGGCCTCTTCAGCCGGGGGAAGAGAAGACTGAAAGGGGATCTTATCAATGTGTACAAGTATCTGAAGGGAGGATGTCAGGGGGACGGGGACAAATTCTTTTCAGTTGTCCCCCGTGACAGGACAAAAGGCAATGGGCACAAACTCAACCACAGGAAGTTCCGCCTGACCATGAGGGGGAATTTCTTCCCTGTGAGAGTGACGGAGCACTGACCAGGTTGCCCAGAGAGGTTGTGGAGTCTCCTTCTCTGGAGAGATTCAAGGTTCGCCTGGATGCAACCCTRTCTAACCTGCTCTAGGTGACCCTGATTGAGCAGGGGGTTTGGACTAGATGATCTCCAGAGGTCCCTTCCAACCTTACTGATTCTATGATTCTATGTCCTGAAGAACTGAAAAGAAGATAACCAGGTTATTTTCACTCTGGATAATATCCCTGTCCATACTTCTGAATTATTTTCCAATCACATCAGAGCTGTCTGATATTCCTCATTTTGTTTTTTATTTTATATTTTTTTTCTSAACATACTGTGTATCATTGCTACTATCTTTTTTTGCATGTGATTACACTTTTTTGCAGTGGGGATAGTGGTGTGTGGATTAAGGTTCAGACTACCTATTTTACTGACAAACTTTGTACTAATTTGTGCTCACACTTATACTAACAAAACAACATGGAATCAATCCTGAGAAATAGGCATGCTTTAGAGCACTAGTGATCCTTATTCTGAAATAAGGATCTTTTTTAAATAAGTGAGATAAGTTATACTCTAAAAATGCCAGTTTTTCTCAGATAATTGAAATTGGTGCACTGAGAGACTAGCTCAGTTGCAGATATCTGCACTTCAGATATACACAGTGAATCCCACTGCAATGYTTAAAAATGTGAGCTTTTCATGTAAGAGCTTGACTTCATGTGAATCATAAAATGATAAAATAATTTAGGTCGCAAAGGACCTCTGGAGGTCAGCTGGTCTGACCAACCAATCAAAGCAGGGTCAACTTCAAAGTTCAGTTAGGTGGCTCAGGCTGTCCATCATTCTTCTAATCTTCCTTTGCTCATGCCGGCTTTGTTGTGGGGTAAGATGTGCAACTAGAGTCACAAGAGTTTGACTCACTGAGCATGCTTCCTATTCTGTCACCGTAGGTTGCAGAAGAATGATGTCATTCAGCACTTAGTCAGGATGAATGAATCACAATTTGTCTTAAGATCACTTATTAGGGATTATCTCTCCATCTTTCTTTCCTAAAATTTGCACCAACTAAAATGCAAAGATTTGGAGAAGACAAAGCATTGCTGTCTCATATCTAATTGCAGGAAGTATATAGCACTCACCTCTGGACTTCACCACAGAACACTTGAGAGTTAGAGAAGAGGAACAGGAAAGGAACAGAAAATCAGAATCTGAGTGGGAGGAAAGAGAGCCATTAGATAAGAGACAGAAAAAGCACAGATTTTGGAAGAACAAAGGGTAAGAATTGCCTTACTGTACAAATCTGAAGGGGAAAAAAAAGAAAAGCTTGAAGCCYTGAATACTGGCCCCAGCAAAAGCAGAAATAAAAGGAGAAAATGTGTTTAACAAAGAARAAAGTGCACCTCCAGAATGATAGCAAATGAGGAAGAAGCTCCAGAGTAACTTTGAGGAGCACAAGCTTCCCAGAAACTCTTGCTATAAATAGTGAGAAAAAAATACAGGGAAAAATAAAATGGAATCACGAAGTCAGTAGTGCACTGAGCTGCAGCCCCATAAAAACATTTAGCTGAACCTGGCCTGGGAAATTATGTAACTTTAGGATAGTGTTGAGTTTCAACATGAAGATATGAGGTACCAGCTTCCTGAGAGAATATCTGAGAGCATTACTGCCTGGCAAAATTACAGCTCAGCAAAACTACTGAAGATTAGGGTAGGGTTGTCATGGCCACACTACAAACATCACCTTGAGGAAACTTTTCCAGATCAGTAACTATGAGAACTATATCATATACAGGATTGGAGGAAAGGGAGTGAGAAAGGCATCTTGTGTAGTCTCTGATCTTTCTTCTTTCACAGCTGCTCCAAATATAAGAGTTGGCACACTCAAAGATGGAGTCAAGAATTCCAGCAAGCTTTAATTGGTGGAAAGTGATGTTAATGACTGAAGAGGCAAGGAGAAACAATAAGAAACAGCAGTAGACTTTTAATGACGATCATTGAGATCCATCACAGCAGACAAGCAGATCCTAATCTGGGGTCCAAAATTACTCCAGTTTTCCTGTGTTGAACAACAATGTGCTACTCTTTAAAATAGTGCTACAGAACCTGGTAAAATAGATGTTTTCTCAGTTACATAAGGAAATGAGAAGTGGAACATCACTGTGGGTCTAAAGAGGATAAGAACCTTTTTCTTCTTCCAGATGACACTCTATAAAAATGCAACAGTCACAATTGAATTTGTGCTTTCCACTCACACTTCTTTTAGAGTCACTGGTGATAAAAGACACAGTAGTTAGGCGAAGGGTAGTACCATGGGTATTGAGAAAAGGCATAGGCATAATACTCATGATTTGTCATGAGGCAAGAAGCAGTGAATAAAAAAGGTGAAAGTGGAACTAGATACATGCATATTCCTACACATGCCTCTCAGTGAGAAAGGAAGTTTTACGGAAAGACTGTGGGAGACATTTATCTGAGCAGTGAACTAGACAAGCCAGTGGAGATGGTGTGGACCTCAAAAGCCATGAAGAAACCTCCATTTTGAGGGTGCTGCCAAAGTGAGTAAACACAGTTGGGAGATATATACTTAACATATATTGCTGCAAGCAGCTCCGCAGTGCCAGACACTCTTAAAGCTGGGTGTCTCTGTTTCTGATAGGTGATTTAATCAAGTCAAATTTATTTTTAATAGAAAAATAGTAACATTTTCTTAAAATTTGTTCATATATAATTACTGATCACATGGCCAATCTGAATGTGGTTGAACCTGAGTAAGCTAAAATGCATGCAAGTTCAGACACAGAGAAATGCAGACAAATCCTGGAGATGGTCACATACAGAGTAAAATACAAATTTGCTTGAGATGCAAATGTGTTCAGTAAATTCCGTTGTGAGCATGGACCTTCCATCAAAAAGCAGTCCTTTTGAAACATTTAGTGACTTTTTGACCAAAGTAGAGGTAATGAGTTGAACTGAGATTAGATGTACAGTAGTATTAGCAAAAAAGGAATGGCTTTATTTCTCTTATACATTGTAATTCTGGTACAGTATCATCTTTATTTTTAATTGAAAGGTTTCAGATTAAGATTACAATGCTTTATTGAGTCAAGTTTGTTTGAATAAGTCAAAGTCTTAGATGCTTATGCCTTGGTGGAAGAAATATAAGMGAAAACGGACTTTACAGACATCTGCAATCCTAGCCAAAAAAAAAGACTAAGAAGCTACAAAATTTCCTTTCTTACAAACTCTTACAGTTTCTTTCAGAACAATTTAATTGGAGGATTTCTGGGATATCTTAACTTATGCTTAACTTTACTGAATATGCTACAGAATGTGAGAGTGGAAGATTTTTCATTGTACAGGCAGGAAGAACAAGAAGCAATGAGAAGTTGATTTCATCTACTAAAACCTAAAGGAAACAGATCAATGTTCTCTGCATATGAAGAAGCAAACCAGACATGTCAGCATTCCTTATACTTTGATGATCACAGATTTCTCCATAACAGTAGCCACAAATAGGCATTCCATCTGCCAAATGAAAATACTAAGTTTGAGGACTTCCTTAGGTGAGAAATACAATTCTGAGAAATAAATCCAAACGAACATTGATCTGTGACAAACAAAAATTACAACAAAAATTTTCACTTAGACATAAAAAATAGTAGCTGGAAAGGCAGATGATGGTTTATAAGAGATGACCCCCCACGTAAGTAGCAATGAACGTGAAGTGCAACTGTTCAGCAGTTCTTACTAACAGATAAKCAAGTCATATTGCATCAGTGTAAAATGACAAGTGCTGGTTCAATGGGAAATCTGATAGTCAGGCTTTGGTAACCAACTTGTAAGTTGGTGCTAGAACCCAGTTACAGTAACTGTGATGAAATGTAAATCCCATGCAATCTTTTGGGACAACTTGCTTCAAAACTAACTTACATAAGTCCAAAATAAGATGTTCTCATTTCCTGAAGAAATTGCCAAGAACACTAGTTAATAGCTACTTGCTTTGGCTTCCCTTTTTCAAGCACTAGTTGCCCACATCTTCTTGTACCAGAAGATGTGAAAGTAAAAAAAAAAATACATCAGAGATCTTGTTTACTCCCAAATCTTTGGAAAATATTAAAATTATATTGGACCTATCTGGTTTTTGACCCTCCAAAGTCTATCAAGGTCAGGCAATTTTCAGTTAGTCAGCATTCACCTGAATTCACCTTACATTCTGTTCTCTCTGCAAGAACAAATAATACCTCTCCCCAGACCCATGTAGTATTTTGTAAGAAGAGTGCAGGCACCTCAGGTCATGGCCTTTTTAAATCTAGATAATAAATCATTCAAGCATTTTGATTCAACAATTCCTAACAAGGCCTGCACAGGGTATAGTCATGAATTCCATGTACATGAAGCAGGGCGAATTAACTAGAATATGTAAGTGCTTTATTTTACAATATTCATACACTTGCTGCTCTGTTTCTGTTTGCCCTCAGGAAATGATAGCATACACTGCATCTAGCTGAAGTTAGGTGATGAATGTTCTCTCAGTATAAGGAGGGATATGTCACCTCCTGGCCCTTCACTCTGTCCTACTGTATAGATAAGCCATTAGCTCTTTGAATGGTCTCATAATATGTACAGAGAGGATCTTTCTTTTAGATTTATACTTAATCCCTGTAGTCATGTTACTTTCACAGTACTTTTTCTTGAAACTTGTAACTCAGGTTCAAGTCCATTAGTAGGACTGAAAACACATGCCATTGTCAAATCTGATTCTTATCCTGTGTATTTTTTTCAAGCTGAGTTCCTATATTATACTAAAGTCCCTTGCCACTTTACTGGCAGTGTTACTGAAAGACCCTAGTAGTGGGCTATGAAGTTTCTTCAGCAACAGATCTTTACTCCAATTGCTTTCCTATTGGTGGTGTAAAATATTATGGATCACTTTGTTCTCAGAAGTGCTGAAAGCATTTCCTTAAGGTCTAGTGAGCCAAAAGGTGATGACAGCTTTTAAGTTCTTTCTTCTCCTTTTAAAGTAGCCGTTGATCTAAATAAATGAATGACTAAGAAAGATTTATCTCCGAAAATGGCTGGTTTTCAATGTGTACATATTGCTGCTTTGCTTCTATTAACACTCAGACTTAAAAGGAATTAAGTAGTTAAGTCTTGCATCTTCCTGTTCCTGTTGCAGGATCATGCTGTCTATAGATTGTATGGTGTATCATCTGCCACAGCCCATTCTATAAAAGGGATGAAAAAATTAGTTCTTTCAAGAACATGCAATTATAAAAGATCTATGATGATTACATACCTAAAAAATTCATACTATGATTCTCGTTACTACACCTGAAGTACCTCAATCTGTTACAAAATGGAATCAACTTTAGTTTTTCTAGTTCAAATGATGTATGGATAGATGGATAGAGGGCCAGTAAGACATATGATCTTGAAGGCTCAGTTGTAATCAGACCTCTGATATTTTGGTCTCTCTCCTCCCTCTTCAGTAATAACAGATAAAAGACCAGAGATAAAGTGTAATATGTAAGAAATAACTAAGATGACTAAAGGCATGTTAATACCATCTTTTTTTTCCCCTTTAAAAGTCAGACTTTGATACATTTAGCTGAACGTTCTTCCAAGTCTTAGAAAATAGACCAATCTTGATGCTGCACTCTGCAGGCTTACTTCATCAAATGGCCGTTGAATCTGAAGGCATGACCRTTCTGCTGTTATAGCAAAACCCACCCAGAGAATTACTCTGAAGTAGGCTGTATGCTCTGCTAGCTACTAGAACTCAAGTTAAAAATATGTCAAATACATCTACAAAAAAGGCATTTTGAAAAGCAGTGACAGACTACAAATTAGCACTGAGATTACTGAGCCATTCAGTCCTGTGAATTCCTTTTATTTCTCCTGTGTAAGCACATACTCTACAGTAATCCACACTGTAAGCAAATGTCTAAAGTTCATCTCAGTCAAAATATAGCAACTTATTGCATCTCTATTTTTTGTGAGTTGTTCAGAAGCAGAGGAATGAGGATTGATGTCACTGATGCGTGGTAAATCCTGGCATCTGTTCTCCATTTGGAATATGGCACATTGCCCATAGTACTGCAAGGTTATTGAGTCCTGCCCAAAGATTTGAGGCATCTGGTCAAAAAGGGATTGCCAGATTTGAGCAATTTATCCATAGTACAGCCATTTCATTTCCTATATTTGTTGGTGGAATGGTTGGCAGCACTGGGAAAAATGTCTACAGCATGTTTAACATTCTCCAAATCATTATCAAATCAGAGTTTGTAGACAAAAGAGATGAGCGATAACCTGCTGCCGAGTGGATCGATGCCTCTAAGCTGAAGTGATATWCATATATTGGATCTTAAAATAGCATAGAATGGTATCTACCCTGGACATTTGCATTGTTTCTTTGTTCTCCACTTGTCAGAGGTAACTCAGAGTTCTTTTTACTTTAACTTCAAGGTATCGTGGGAAGATAATAAACAAACACACGAAGAGAACRCTACATAATCAGAGATTTTTGTAGCAACTGGCTCTTACTCTGAATAATAAAAAAGGCATACTACAAAATAATGGCAGTCAGGAAAGTTCATTGAATACTTAGAAGGTTTGCAAGGAACCAATAATAGTTTCAGGCTGGAGATTATTGTCTAATTGACTATAAATATTAAATTACATGTGGTTATATAATTTGTGAGTATAATATATAATATATGTTACATGTTATATATAATGTTATGTATCTATATAATATTTTTATATTATATCTTTATATATTTTACATAATAGTATGATTGTGCATATTCTTTTCATTGAATCTACCTACCCCACATTCCAAACATTGCTTATTTGGGTTCAATTAAAAGAAGAGTGCATACCCTCCTTGTATCTTTCTCTTCTTCTCCCTTCATTTGCTATTTTTTGACAAGGAACATCTTTTATGATGCCTACCATGTATGGGACATGACCATAAATGGGATTCCATGAGGTACTCTAATTCAAAGAAATAGAAGGAAAACAAGTCRATTCTACTGCAAGTAAAATAAAAAAAATATGATAGACATTCTAAAGTACAAAAACATTTCCTGAGTATTAAGACCACTCCAGGAAATAAGGATGTAAGAGAAAATTCATATATAGCTTTGGAAAAGTCATCCACTGCTGTATGCAGTTATCATTAGTTGTTCTAGCATGGTAAGGTACCAGGTTCCAGGAAAACTTACTGTGGAGTGTCAGATTATTAAATGGAGGCAACCTGTAAGGGTTCCCTGCAAGAGAGTGTAGGTTATTTATGAGAGCCAGTGAAAGCAGAGCAGGGAAACTAGATACAGGAAAAAGTAAATCATGTATTCCAATGCTGATAAATATAGCTTTACAATGTATAGGTATCAACTCTAGGATCAAAGAGGGGCTTAGTCTCACTTGACCTTTTATGATCAAAATAGATCGTTCTCTTAATGTCTGAGATGCTTGCATATTACCAGTAAAAATATCATATATTCCATATCAGCTAACAACAGTAATTATCTTGTCAGAAATAAAGGTTTCAGAGGAATGAGTTCCAGTACATATTGATTCTGAAGGAAAATATCCAAAATCTACCATGCAATTGYTACAACAATAGGCAGTTCAAAAGAGAGGCATAATCAACTTATGACTCATTTGTGTCCTTTGAGAGGCCAGAGCATGTAGGACAGAACTGTCTGTGGATTTCATTTCTTGTTGGCAGGAATGGAGCCACAGGACATGATCAGCTGACATAACAATACAAATAATCTCCCAGGYTTCATTAACAATTATATACTCCAAAGGGACAGTGTCAGAATAGATGAGAACCTACTGAACACTAGAAGAGTCAAATCATCAAAGCTGGTAAACAAATTTCATTGTGACATTCTGTTTCAGCTAAATTTCTTATATTTCATTAGTATTACAAAAACAAAAGGAAACATGGCAATGAACAGCTGGACTACGAAGCAGCCTGTAYGGCCCGTTGATATGCTAATGTAGGAAAGTGGAATAATGAACAGTTATCATTTTTTAAAAGTATATGTACAGTCAAAATGTGGTTTAATGTAATTTAAATATGYGGGAAGACATAATAACTTCTCGTAGTCTTCTCTAAGAAATGCAAGAATGCAACTGATGCCCTTAATTTGGTGACCAAACACCCGTAAGAACCTTCTTGTTTGAAAGAGCCATTTTTTTGTGTTCTTTCTCAACATCTCTTACTGGGATGAGTCTATCAGAAATCACTCATTTGACCATGAAAGGATGTTTTATGTTTTCTAACAGTCTTACACAAGATATCCCTAGAGTAGGAAGGTTACAAATCAAACATCAGTGGCTATGAAGAAGTAACAAGCTTGGGGAATCACTTTGAGTGATTAATTTAATGGAAGATTATTATAATTAACACCAATGACTTCCTGGTGATAAAGCTACCAGGACTGATCTGAGCATTTGACARTTTTACTGAAATTTACCCATTATGTTAGCTACATGGTTAATATTAAAAGACTTTATGTGAATGAAAATGCTAAACTAAACTTGCTGAAAAACAGCTGTTTTTATATCATTTGTGAAAGATCAGAAGTTCTTCTATGAAGCCAGATAAGGAACATTTAGAATAACACACTGGAAAACATGAGAGCAAACAATATTATCATCAGAGACACTCTATTAATGATGTGRTAACACATAGAACAGAATAGAGACCAGTGTCGTTTCTGATGATAAAACTGCTGTTGAAAATTCAAAGAGGCCTTTAATGTACTAGTACCATGGTACCCTCCAGCCTGTMCAGGTCTCTCTGAATGGTAGCAAAGCCCTCAGGTGTATCCGCCACTCCTCCCAGCTTGGGATCATCAGCAAACTTGCTGAGGAGGCATTCTGTCCCCTCATCCAGGTCATTGATGAAAAATTTGAACAGGATGGGATCCAGGACTGAGCCCTGCGGGATGTCACTAGACACAGGCCTCCAACTAGACTCCATGCCACTGATGATGACCCTCTGAGCTCTGCCTTTCAGCCAGTTCTCAATCCACCTCACTGTCCACTCGTCTAACCCACACTTCCTGAGCTTCTCTAGGAGGATGTGATGGGAGACAGTGTCAAAAGCCTTGCTGAAGTCAAGGTACACAACGTCCACTGCTCTGCCCTCATCTACCCAGATAGTCACTCCATCAGAGAAGGTTATCAGGCTGGTCAAGGATGATTTCCCCTTGGTGAATCCATGCTGGCTACTCCTGATCACCTTCTGCTCCTCCATATGTCTGGAGATGACATCCAGAATGAGCTGTTCCACCCCCTTTGCAGGGATGGAGGTGAGGCTGACAGGCCAGTAGTTGCCTGGGTCCTCCTTGTTGCCCTTCCTGAAGACTGGAGTGACATTGGTGTTCTTCCAGTTCTCCGGCACCTCTTCAGTTCTCCAGGACCTTTCAAAGATGATGGAGAGCRGCCTGGCAACAACATCCGCCAGCTCCCTYAGTACCCGTGGGTGCATCCCACCTGGGCCCATGGATTTGTGGATGTCTAGCCTGCCCAGAAGGTCTCTAATCCTATCCTCCKCAATCAGAGGAAAGTCTTCCTTTCTCCGGACTTTCTCTCTTGTCTCCAGGCTCTGGGATTCCTGGTGGCTGCCCTTAGCAGTGAAGACTGAAGCAAAGGCGGCATTCAGTAATTCTGCCTTCTCTGTATCCCTTGTCACCGCTGGAGGGCCCCTGCCCCACTCAGTAGCGGGCCCACATTCTCCCTAGTCCTCCTCTTGCTRCTGATGTATTTGAAGAAGCCCTTCCTGTWGTCCTTAACATCCCTATTTGCCATCCTACTTATTGCCATAATACTTAAAACAGTATGTCAGGGACAAGGTTCCTTTTACAATCACTGCATAAATTTAGAACAAGATGGTAAGATGGTAAGAKAGAGATGTTTACAGGAAGAAAAGAAGCATTACTCATTAGGTGAAACAGTAGTGTTCACTTCCAAAGCCATGAAGCAGGCATGTTACAAAAATAAGGAAAAATGAGACAAAACCTTCAACTCTTGGAGTAGTACTTTACAATGACTGTAATTTAGCAGTGGGGACTGGGGAGCTTATAGAACATCCTGATCATTGACCCCAGGTATTCTGGCAAATCTTCACATCCTGGATRTGGCACATGGCAATGTGTTTTTCTTCCCTAATTCCCTTTAAAATTGTGGCACCTTCCTTCCACCAACAGGAGTGTGGAATGAAGGCTGTGACTTCCTGCACACTGACTGTCAGTTTTTCCTTGGACTCTCTGGCAAAGGTGAAAGGTTGATGTTAAGTTTGACCTTGAAACTCACAAGCTAAAAAATAAAGATAAACAGATCAAGTTGAATGGGAGGGAGACATTCAAGATTGTGAAAATAATGAACAAAAATGAATAATATTTGGTAAAGAAAATACTGTTAAAGGTATCTTTAGGAACTTCTAGTGCATACTCAGCATGAAGGGAATATCCTTTTGTTATATYAAAATTTTATTCCTAAGTAGGAAACACACACAATCTGAGGAGGAAGAGCAACAATCTATTGTTTTCCTGAATTACTTAGCAGGCTTAACTATCATGTTGGAGAACTTGTAGAAAACTTTGTGCTCTTCTAAGACCTGCTACTGGTTCTCAGTAAATTTAGGTCCTGGTAGGTTGCAGCCCTTAAAATCTCACTATTGATTTTTTTTTTCGTGCTTTTCTCTTTGTTTTAATACCCAAATTTTATGAAACATAATGCGCAGGTTTGTAGTTAATATTTCCAAAATCTTTATATGGAAGCTTAAGACCTCTGRATTCCACAGGATATTCTGCTACTGACTGATAAAACTGGACAAGACATGCAAAGTATGGGAGAAGGGAGAAGTCTAGTAAATCTCATTCCCCCAAAAGGATAGTGGAGGCACTAAGAAATTGATCTACTTTCCATTACATTAATAACTGTCAAGATGATTTATTGTGCTGTATTTTTTTTTTTTGTACTCCCTCCTATTTTCTTGCCCTGTGCTTAGAACTGTGAACTCTTTGTTGGTGGAGGCAGGAGYCATCTGACCACCTGCAAGTGTCTGCATTGCAGACATCCACATCTGAGTTAGTCACTGTGATTTCACTTTATAGTCAATACCAAGGCACTTCCATGGCATGATTCATCTCGTTCTGATTTGATGTCTAAAATAGGTCAAACGAATTGTGCCCTCAAAGCACCTGTGTCTCTCCATCGACTAGCTGAGATGTAGCTGTCTCCAGCTGGGCGAGATCTATGTCACTAAGACTCTTAGATATTGTGCAAGGTCTGATCCAGGATCAGTAATCCTAAACACTTCATTAGTTACCAAGATTAAACAGGATATGTGAGAAAATTAATTTTATTTTAATGCCTAAAGCATTAGGCAGACCCAGGAGAGCAATACTGATTGCTCTCAGATACAGGCAGTGTTGGGCCATGTCTCTAGCCTCTGGGTTTTTTGCTGACTTTCTCCTTATAAAAAGGAGATCAGGAGAGATTTTAGACCTCSTTATTCCCAGCCTCATTCATTCTTCATGGAATTGTACTCCTTCCTTCCTTCTTAAGAGGATCCTCCCCTCAGTTAAAATTTCTGTTAACTGAGACATTCCTACTGCAAGCCAGGATTCTCTTTTCCTTAAAAATAACTTAGCTACAGCTTAAAATATCATAGAATTTGCATGAAACCATATGTTTACAGTCTGACTAGATAATACACAGACATGTCTTCRTGTATTCATGGATTAGTGACATGCCCAGTCATGTCATGTAAAAAATTTTGTCCTCATTAAGTGAAAAAGCAAATTTAAAACTGTGCAATTCTTTTCATCGTGATTTTTCCTATTCTCTTTCTTATCATATCAGGCAGAAAATGAACTAAGGATTGGAAGTAGGCTGTCTGAGAATGAGTCTAACAAAATAGTCATGTTATTTTAATAATATGAGGAAAGAAGAGTCTCTCAGCAGAAGGTGACGGAAGTGCAATTAGGAGAGAAAGTGCTTAATCTTCCCATTATATCAAAATTTCACGTTACATTTCCTCCTCTAGTTTAAGGGAGAGAATCCTGACATGGTAATAAAAGAAGAGAATCTTTCAGCAAAGAAACATACTTATTTTTTATTTACTATGTGTCGTTCATAAAAAATAATAGCTTGTACCTCACAATTGCAAGAATCATGAAAAGTTATCTCAAACTGCATGTCGTGATTACAAGGGAAATATTATCCAACTAATCACGAGTTAGGCTGGTTGACTGTACACCCTTCAGCAAGTCAACTAGCCAAGCCCAGGAGACTGGAGGAAATCAGAAAGAGGATTTGAAAAGCTGGGTGATCTGACAGATGGTCTGGTTCATTCTCAATCCCATCTAACCCCAAGAAAGGGATTCCAGTGACTTCAATATATTCTAGATATCTGYGGGTATCTCATCTTATAGAGCTATGAGCACTCTTGAACAGCAAACTTACTGAATGCAAGTTACCTAAATTAATTACATTCTTTAGCTGCTCATAGCACTTGTTCTRTGCACTTGATACTATGACACCAATGCTTCTGATGTATCAGCGAATGTTTCCCACGGTGCATCTGATAAGGACAACCATTACTGCCCTCACTTACATTTGAGGCAGCACGCACAAATGAAATTCCAGAAGCAGAGATCTGAATGTAGGTGTCTAGAGGTGAGCTGTTTAAGTGAGCTTGCAATCAATGGAGCCCAGAAGGCAGTGAAGTTTGCCCTGCAGCAGACATCACCAAATTGCTCAGTAGGCTCCATGTACTGCACTGACATGGTCCGTTCAGTGACTAGAATGGAAACTTAGACACTTAAGACTGTGTTTAGTTATGTCAACACAGGTTTCTAGTGCCATGTGAGATCCTCTTTGGCCTCCAGCTGCTGCTGTTTATATGTCAATCCTGTGCAACTTGTCAGATCCCAGAGGATCTCAGAGGTTCAAGGCTCCTATCTGGGAGCAGGAGGATCAGGACTTATGCTGTCCTGTAGACTYCCTAAATTTAGGTGCTTGGTTTCAAGATTAATATCCACATCATTTTCCCATGATCATAAGGAAAAGGGAACACAACCAAGAATTGAACCCAGGCACCATTTTAACACTTCTGTCAAGAGACAATCCTTTCAACTACTTAAAGTTGAGAGGAGGTTCCTACAGCAACTACAGCTTGGTTTGCCTGAGTTCACACATTTTTTTAACCAGAAATGGTTGGTGTCGTGTCATGTCTTTAAAGCATTACTTCCTTCCCTGAAGAACTTTGATTAATAAGAGAGAAATTTATTTTTAAAATTTTAAAATCTGATACATCTCACACTTCGGCTGCTGTGTCAGTTGCTCTTGCCTTTGTGGCTGGGCAGTGAAACTAGATGGACAAAAAGGAAATAACCTTTTGTTTTTTCATTAGTCTTTCAAATTTCTATTGCCAGATTAGCATTCTTCACGGCTAYGGGATATTTCTGAAATGTGAACCCTGAAGACAAGAGAACCAAGCCAAAACTGGATGTTTAAAAGKCACAGCTGCCCAACTTCTGGAAGACAGGGAAAGATAAGAACTTTYTGTAGCATATAGGCTATCACTTCATCTTTCTCTTTTCTAATTCTTCCGAGGCTCCACRGAAGCAGCTGAGATGGCTCATTTGGGTGGATCCAGCTTCCAAGTGCCTAAAAGTAAATCTCTAAGACCTGATCTGCTTGTTTGTAGGAGGGGTCTCCAGTTGCAGGAATCACATTAGCTCCATAAACACACCAACAACTAGTAGCACTTGAGATGCCCTAAAGGCTCATGTCTAGCCCTTGGCTGCAGGCCTCTTCCAGCTTCTATGTGAGACTTGGATGACTGTACTGGGTAACCTGTGGCATTTTCAATGACGTTAGATGTGGGCATCTGAATCAAATCCTTCTTGTTGGCTTAAGCATCAGTTTGTCATTTTTACTGATAAGCATTCTGGCAACCACATCTTGTGTTAGTATTTCTCCAGATCCCTGAGGTTCCGTGCTATGTTGCATGCTCATTAGATACAGTTACATTATTCTACTCTAAGTATTAAATAATAACTCATTTGAACTGCTATGCTTTTAAGAAGAGATATTTCAGTTAGAAGCAGTAATCTTGCAAGTTTTTTTCCTTTTCTTTGCTGATGCATTTAAGCATAATAGAGTCAGCTGAACAGAACAAAAGGAGTTTATTCCTGGTCATGAAATGTTTGTGGTATGTCCTGGGCAACACATATTGAGTGTCAGCAAAAGAATCTAAGAAAATGCAGTGAGTAACTTTATTTTGTCTAGAGGACAGGTGCATCCATTGGCTAGATGTGCGTGACGCATTTTCTACATGCTTTACGTGTGTGCTTTCGTTGCTGATGGGACGAAAATGACTCACTACTGTGTGGGTTGGCTATCAGCTCTACTGAGCTTTCTAACATCAACATTGCTTCTTAATTGATTCTGACAAGCCCGTATCTAGATTTTATATAATATTTTATAAGGCTCTAAGGTCAAAATGCAAGTTCCACTCCTCTTGCTTAATCTTCTCTTACAGAATATTGAAAAAAAAAATTGACTAAACCAGCTGGAACTAAGTATTATTTAGGAGAAGGCATTGTAAGGTAATTCTCTTTTTCTTTGCTGAATAACAAACTCTGTAAATATCAGCAAACCTGTATTGCTTGCTACTGAATGAAAAACTGGTCAAATTTTATCCCCTGAGTGGCTGAAAGATGAATTTTATTATTGACTAAAAAAGTCACCATTTGTATGTGTGTGAAACAACAAAAAATATTGGTCACTTTTCTGTAATGTATGGTTACTCTCACTTTATGGAATAACATAGCTGTGAAGAATGCTAATGCTTGGTGGTCATAATCCAGGAGATAGGAAGCAAGCAAGTAAATGATGATTTAAAAATAAAATCTTCTTTATTGGTATGATATTGTTCAACAGTTGGACAAGCTAAATAGCCAGAAACATTTTTTACAAGGACTTCCTCTTATTTAGCTCTATTCCTCCACCAACAGAAGAAAGCTGATTTTATGTTTATACATAATGTTTATACATTTTATGTAATGTTTATACAGAATGTATATATATGTAATGTTTATACAGAATTACAGGAAGCACAAAATTTGGCAAAAGGAACATTATGAAAACAATAATCAGTGAATGCTGAAGATGTCAGATACCTAGGCTCTTGAGACACGGTTCATCTGTCTAACTTTAGCCATCTCAGTCTTGAGTGTCTAGTTCAAGCTGGTCATCTAGTCCTCTGTCATCCAAGGGGAGTGACCCACATGGTTYACCAGGATTGATTCATCCATCCCTAAACTTCTCTTTTAGAATAGGATGAATTGTCCTCTGAAGTGCTGATCTCCCTCTTACTAGCTTAGTAGAAGGCTTGACTTCTAGATGATAAAAGGTGGAGGAGATGAGTCCCATCCTTAGCTTTTATATCAAGTGGGCAGAGACTACCTTTTTTYCCCCCATGTTTGTGCAATGACTGGCCATTAGTCTTGACAAGCAGGTCATGATTTATGGTGGAAACTTCTCAGTGGTACTGTAATGCAAATGATGATGATAATAATAATAATCTCAGTCCTTTCATTGAGTATTATTATAGTTCAGTTCTTTCAGCTGATATTAGACATTGTCTAGCCTAGAATGGTGATATAGATTGCTGATCAGAAATGTAAGAAAGATCAAAAAAGTTTTAGCTGAAATCATGAAGATGCATAAGTGCTATTCTCTGCAGCATAGAGAGATAGATAATGAAAAATAAAAGAGACAGATTTTATGTCATTTATGCATATTTGTAATATGCTTCAGTTGCTGCAGCTTAAAAATGAAACCACTTCCTTTAAAAGGAATTTGCATCAGCAAAATTTCACCTAATGAAAATGAAACCAAAATTGAATTCAGCAGGGTCACAGAGACTTATAAATATGAACAAGGAGAAGGAAACAGATCTGCTTTCCAGGATTCTACCAGCAGCTTAGTTGGARGCTAATATGGTGCCATGAAGACCCTGACATCATAAAGACTGATCAGTATGACTGTGCAGAAGAGGAACAGGGAGCTTTACGCTGCAGCTGACAAATAGCTAGATAATGACAGAGCCGTCTACAGCCCATTAAAGAACTAATGGAGGACTGAAGTCTACCACAAAGTATCTACAGCTTAGTATGGAGGAGGCAAAGACTGGGAGACATAGAAATCTAGCTTTAACAAATAACTAGTATGAATTGAATACATGCATTTTGCATGCAGACTTAGCCTGAGGATAAAGTTATTCACTAATTAAAGATTGTATGATGGAAGATATTATCTGACAAGAAAGTACACAAGAAAAAGTATAGGGAGTCAATTAAGTGGCTGAGAGTATGCTAAAGATCATGCAGAAATATTGCATTACCATTAGTAGGAGGTAAGAAGAAGCCTCCAGGAGGTAAAATAAAGGACACAAAACAATCTGAATGGCAAATATAGTGGTAAGGTGGGGAGGAGAGTAAGAATTATGGTTTTTATTCAAGTAGGAGTGAGTTGCTCTTCAWATAAAAATAACAGCTCTGTGTACTAGAGAGTCTTGGGGCTTGCTATACCATCACATCTGTACATCACCATCTGTGCAGATTCGGAGACCTAAGTCTGAAAAGCCCACATGAGCAAATAATAAAGGAAGGTGTGTGGAAAAGGACATGGGAGGGTTGTGATAATAGTGAATCAGCAGGAAATAAGCCTACCGCTGACTGTACATCTTTATCCTCCATATTTCTGGCTCTTAGTTCCCATGAGGAGATTGGGAGGTATTACCTGCAGGAAGATAAGGGGGCAAGGGGCAGCACTGATCTAAAGCATCACACCCTGATGAGAGTGGAGGAGGGAAAGGATGAAGCTGTGCATCCCGCAAGCTTGAGAAAGATGGGGGGAGCATAAGGAGGTTTGTCATAMAAATACAAGCTGCTTCTCTCTCAACCCCTTTTCTTCTGTTCCCCAAAGGCACCCCTCCAACCACCACTTTCCACCCACTTCTTGACCTCATCACTTTGTTCCAATGCACTGACTGATTTTATTCTTAAAGTTATTGAAGGTCTGCATGATACTGACCATATTTCACTGAGATAGGTTTAACTCAGTTGGTTAGAGCATGGTGCTAAAAATGCCAAAGTCGTGGGTRCAATCCCTGTATTGGCCACTCATTTGAGGGTTGGACTAGATGATCTCCAGAGGTCCCTTCCAACCTTACCAATTCTATGATTTCCCCTTTTCACAGTTTACTAAGTTACTCAACTTCAGGTGGTGATCAGCTTTCCACAGCTCTTCAGTACTTACATGGAGAAGGGGCATTGCTGGATAATTCTGAGGCCACCCAAGTGGTTATCTCAGGGCTCCTAACACTACCACAGGCTTCATGAGATGCTGTGCTAATGCCAGAGAGGAAGTGGTGAGGCAGACTCAGAAATCTGCCTTCTGAGAGCTAGAACTGGAAGCAGGACCTCAGACAACAGAGTATTCAATATTACTAGTCTATGTATGATAAATATAAAACTGACAAATTTCATGGTTCAACACCTTCTTCCTCCCCCTCCCCCATAACTGCTACCTATAGGGTGTGAAAACCAATCCATGATAGATGATTCTTCTTACTGAGAAAGATACTTTACTATAGACTTGTTTGGAGAATTTGTTCCCCAAACAACTCTTTTCTTGGGACAAAATTTTTGCTCTTGGTTAAAACTTAGAWTTCCCCCTATTCAATTCAGCAGAATTCTAATTTCAGGCAATGATTTAATGTTCTTTCAGGAAAGCATATTATAGGGAAGTTTTATAACATAGGCTGTCTCTCTCCAGTGATGGACATGGAAAGTCTGTCTTTGCCTGTAATTTAAATGTCTTAATATAGGCTTGAAAAGGATTTAAAATCTTAAATTGACGGTAGTCATCCTTCCTATGGCAATAGAAGCACTGTTCTACTTTTTAATAYATCTAGCAGTCAAACACTAAAAATTATTTCACAGTAAAGCTATGAAGCCCAAGAGAATATGAGAGTAGACGCTCCAAGGAGTATTTAAAAACATCAGATGACTATATGAGACAAATAAACCTGTGTGGGCTGGCAAGTTTAATAAGCACTGCACTACTTCTTCAGTAAGTGTCCATGCTCAATAGCAGTTTATCTATTGAAATAAATAAACTGCTCCATCAGAAACTGCCCCATCAGAATCTGTAGTTATTTATTCTAAAGTGCACATTTGTTTCGATCTACTCCCATCGTGTTGTGTGTTTTCTATTYTGAGTCATCTGGGAACAAAGTCTTTTACAATACCTCTCTTTCTGAAGCTATGTGACCATTGCATGGTCAAAAGTTTCACCCGTGGCCATTTATGGTCTGCTAACATCCCAAAGCTGTTTCCATACCTGCCAGAAATTAGTAGGAATTTAAAATGAATTTTTATACATATCAGTAAATTGATATTGATTCTAAGTATTTGTTGTTTAAGTTAGTAGCTATCCAGCAAATATGAGACAACTCATTACCTAGACTTTACCTGAAGTCTAACTTCAGTGTGATTACAGTAGGTACAGGAAGTAGCAAAGAATCTTGTAATTACTTTTCTATACACCTCATTCAGGATTTATACTCTTCATCATCAAGGGCAAATTGGAAACCACCAAACAGGCTTTCAGAGCTCTGGGGATGATGGTCAAGGGTCTGGGAGACCAGGACAATTYCTCTTTAATCCTGCCAGTGAGTCGGAAGGATGGGAGGAGGAGTAGACAGATTTTCCAAGTTAACAGCTGGCTGYGCTGCTGGTGTTGGCAGTGGAGTTTTGATTTCTATGACCATGGGATTCTGTTTGAAGATGAAAAACTGATGGGGAGAGATGAGATCCACCYYACTAAGCAAGGCACATATGTCTTTACCAACAAGTTGACAAGCCTGGTAAGGAGGGCTTTAAACTAGGAAAGATGGGAACAGGGACAACTTGTAGAGACAGGGTAATCAACAAAATGCAGTTCAAGTTGGGATGCCTCCAGTGGGTGCATGCAGGTGGAGAAGCGTATATAGAACWTGACTATGGAGGATCCTCTTGCACCCTTCCTGGAAAATCTACTTACTCGATTACCTCTCTGAAGTACTTGTACACCAATGCATGCAGCATGGGGAATAAACAGGAGGAACTGGAGATATGTGTGCAGTCACAGGACCATGATACCATTATAATTACAGAGACATGGTGGGATAGCTCGCATGACTAGAATGCTGTCATGGACGGCTATGTGCKTTTTAGGAAAGACAGACCAGGAAGGAGAGGTGGTGGAGTTGCTGTTTATATGAGAGAGCAACTGGAATGTATTGAGCTCTGCCTAGGGGTGGATGAAGACCCAGTCCAAAGCTTACAGGCAAAGATTAAAGGGCAGGCTAACATGGGTGATGCTGTTGTGGGTGTCTACTACTGGCCACCTGATCAGGAAGATGAAGTCGATGAGGCCTTCTACAGACAGCTGGAAGTAGCCTCACAATCACTAATAGGCTCTAGTTCTTATGGAGGACTTCAGCCACCCTAATATCTGCTGCAGGAACAACACAGCTAAGCACAAATAACCCAGGAGGTTCCTGCAGAGCACTGATGATAACTTTTTGACACAGGTGGTAGAGGAGCCAATGAGGAGAAAGGTGCTGCTGGACCTTATACTAACAAACAAAGAAGGACCCACCTGGATGTGGGGCTGTGCAATGTGTTCTAGATGACCCGCTTGAGCAGGAAGGTTGGACTAGATGATTTCCAGAGGTCCCTTCCAAGCTCAACCGTTCTGTGATTCWGTGATTCTATGATCATGAAGGAACTGCAATGATATGGAGTAATTTGCAGCGTTTACATATTTTCAGAAATAATACTTGGAAAGGGGAATCTCTGTGTCCCTTCTAAATTACATGGAAAAAAACATACCTCCGAAACCAGGATATGATTCATCAAAACTAAAATTTACATTGACCTTACGTCTCTTTGCGCCTTCAGCTATCTAGCCTCTTCTAAGAAACTAGGCCTGCACAGTGATGAAGGAAATAAATACTAGGAACTGTGATAGTGATTTTAATAATTAAATTTCATCCAAACTCAGTAAGTTAAGTACAGCGTTGGTGTATCATGAATACAGCCCTGAACTTTGCAATTGCAGAATGAAAATTAATTCTAGGAAGTTTTATTAAGGTATCAAAACAGCTATTTCAGAAATGCATGTAAAGTTGACTACTCTAAGCAGTCACTACATGTTGTTGTCCAGAAATGGTTAGCTACGTGAATATGTATCTCACTCTTGCTTGCTTTCTTTTAGTCATATTATGATCTTGATGAAATATTCTATTTCTATATTCTCTGCTGCAAAATGGAGTAATTTAGTTGTAAGTGAACTACCAAGAATTTTCTGACTAGCATGACAATGAAAGAAACCACCTGGCTAAGTAAAGGCTTTGAAAAACGATTGTCCCACAGCTGACAGGACCATACACTGAACATCCATCACCACATTCAAGACTCCTAATTATCCCTTATCACTCTTGTGGTTACAACACTCCAGGAAAAATCCRTGACCAGTTCTCATGTTGCAAGGAAGCCTTTGCCCTTTTTACTGTCCCTACTTATCCATTGCTGGGTAGTGTCAGAGACAGAATGATGGACTTCCTTCTGGTCCATGGTGTCCATTCTTATGAGCCTGGTCAACTCGGTGTCTCAGATTTTTGCTTCTATCCTCCTTTCTCACTGTTATTCCTTGAGGTAAGGATGAAGCAAGCAGAAACTAGCTTTGGAGCTAGTGCTAACCAGGAATAAGGAAGACTGTTACTAATTTTACATCCTAATTGGTCTCAGAATGCAGAGCAGAAACAACTAATTTGCAAGGATGAAGGTAAGGGTAGAATTTGGCATTCCATTTGTACCTTTTTAATTCTTGCCATGGTTACGTTCAAATCTTGTTTGTGGGCAAAAAGGAAGCACACCAGATATATATATATGTGTGTGTGTGTGYGCGCGTGCGYGCATGCATGCATATTTATATATATACGTATGTATGTATGTATCTATGTATGTATATATGTATTAATATGTATGTATATAAAGCCAAGAATTTATTCTTAGAACAATTGAAATCTTAGGAATCTGATATTATTAATCCAGATGTAATTGTTACAGGAAATGGAAGAATAATGCAATTAAAATTGTTATACACATTCTTCTAGTTTATACCTGTTTTCCTGGGGCTATGCTTACACTTTTGCTGCTCCTCCAGGTCCTAAAGCTGATGGTTTAATTCTGGTAGGGTGGGCAGGGGACATTGCAGTGAGTTGTCAGCACCTGTAGTCTTTTACTAGAAGAAATATAATAATCATTTTGATGGCTTCTTCATCCTCAGTCTAGGATCCACTAGGGGTCATTTTTATATGTTTGCTACCATGCTTTTATACTTTCCTCTTTATTCATTGGTCTGCAGCTCAACCTTACACCCAAATTTACTATGTATGGTTCCTTGTATGTATGTTAGCTAATATTTTGTTCTCTTCACCACATCTAAAGCCAGTTCTGTCCAGCTCCAGAACTGCTTTTCTTTAACTGACCTTTGCTGAGTTGTTTATAGCAGTGGATTCTCCAGCAACAGCCTGTGCCCTATCTCTTATCATCCTGTGCTGAGGCTCCACTATGCTACAGCCTGTGTCTCCACTTCTCAAAGCCTCTGTTATCATACTAGGCTTGTCCTTCTCTCTAATACGTCATTGCATTAGAGTCATGAATATTTCATTCTACCCAGAATAACTGCTTGTTTCTGCTATCTGTCTAAAACTACAGTTGTACCATACAAAGATAACAAAAGTAAAACMAATTAGCCATAGATACCTGGCCAATTAGAGAAATCGTYGTCACAACTAAACAAAGTAAAATAATGCTGCAGATAGGTCAAGTAAAGTTCAGACAGAGCAGGCCTAGCAGGCCTCAGTCTCGAGGCCTTGCAAACTCAGTACAAAGCTTATGGCCTGTTACTAGCAATGGCAATACTGTATTACAGGACTACATGATTACATCAMCTTTCTAAAACCACACTTCTGACCCCCAGTAGTCACAAAAAAATTGCATGGCTCTGCTGTCCTACTTAAATTTCTAGTGGGCAGCTGAACTACAGTTGGAACTACAGATCCTATTTGAATGCGTTTGTTTCTTAGTCTTCTCTGTTTGAAAGGTTTCTAGATTATATTTCAACAGGTTATGTGGTGATTTGTGAGGATCTCATCAGTTTTACTGCCACAAAATTTGTAAGTTACAACACAAATGCTGTTGAATGATTGGAGAATTGTGACCATATTATTTATATGCTATTTCACATTAGTTTTAAAGTTCCTTTTGGGAGGAAGAGAGAAAGATGGTTTTAACTGAAAGCTACTGCATACATTATTAGCAACTATATTATTATCTTTACAATATTGCTCTTAATGCTGCCTTTACCACTGAAGAATCCACAAACAGACCTCTACTGCGGTAACTTATACCAGTTGAAGGTATCACCTCATTTTCCTTTAAAAGGTTGCCTATACCAATGAAACTTTGGTTTTGAGGGAGGTGACTGTTCCAGTCATTATCACTTTTTTCCCAGAATTTGTCCCACCAATGGCTCAGGATGCAAAATTCTAAAATGCCCTTAAGGCTCTACTGTATTTTCTGTGTTGTAGGGGGCTTCATGACGGAACACAAATTTGTACAATGTCTAATGTGAATGGTCAGGTCACTTTGACCCACACTTCAGAGTACAAATGGAGCATCTTCCTACTTCCCAGCCTGCTGGCATAGCAGGAGTGTGGAAAATGCTTTTGTTGGCTGCTGAGCAACTCTGYGGGCTAGTCTGCGTTCTGATGATTTGAACAGCTGCATTTGCTCTTTAAAGATACAGCATCAAGTGAGCACTGCAAAAATTTTCCCCTTAGCAAAACAGTTAAAATAAGTAGGAAAATCAGTCATGTCAATACTCTTCCTCTTTATTACATGCTTTCCAAACTCCTACTTTTAAAAGTGGTGCTACTGAGACCTATAATTTATACACTATAATCGATACATGGTTAATTGTCCATCACTTCGCATMTTTAAGTCAAAATTGCATATATTTTTAAAAAATACTCTGTAGGAAGGAAGAAAAAAAGGAAAGAGGTAAAAYTTGCTGCAGAAATGACAGAGTGAAATCATGTAAGTTTCACTTCTGCAAGAAGACAGAGTAAATTATCTAAGCATCAAGCCTCTTGCCTCCTAAAGCAGGAACAGCTTTTTGGCACCACTGGTGGAAGGCAGGTGTCTTCAGTTGCTCTTTAAGGAGGATAGCTGAACATCCTGAGTGTATAGGGATGAGGCTAGAAAGGCCAAGGCCCATCTGGAGTTTAATCTGCAAGAGATGTCAAAGATAACAAGAATGGCTTCTTTAAATACATCACTAGCAAAAGGAATACTAGAGGAAATGTGGGCCCACTGCTGAAGGGGGCAGGAGCCTTGGTGAAAAAGAACACAGAAAAGGCTGTGACACTGAATGCCTTGTTGCTTCAATCTTTCCCGATAAGGCTGGCCTTCAGGAATCCCAGGCCCTGGAGACCAGGGAGAAAGTCTGGAGAAAGGAATACTTTCTCTGAGTGGAGGAGAGTTGGCTAGGGAACACTCAAGCCAAATGGACATGCGTAAGTCCATGGGCCCTGGTGGGATACACCCACGAGTGTTGAGGGAAATGGCTAATGTCATCATAAGGCCACTCTGAATCATCTTTGAAAGGTCATGGTGATCAGGAGAGGTGCCTGAGGACTAGAGGAAAGCAAATGTCACTTCTGTCTTCAAAAAGGGCAAGAAAGAGCACCCAGGGAACCAAAAGCCAGTCTGCCTCGCCTCCATCCCTGCAGAGGTGCTGGACCAGCTCGTCTGGGATGTCATCTATAAGTATATGGAGGAAAAGAAGGTAATCCGGAGTAATCAGCATGGATTCACCAAGCAGAAATAAGGATTAACCAATTGATTGGCTTTATATGATGGAATCACTGGCTGGGAAGATGAGGGATGCTGTCTAYCCTGACTTCAGCAAGGCTTTTGGCACTGTCTCCCATAACATCCTCATAGGTAAGTTCAGGAAGTGTAGGTTAGATGAGTGAAAAGTGAGGTGGATTAAGAACTGGCTGAAAGACAGAGCTCAGAGAGTTGTCATCAGTGGCAYWGAGTCGAGTTAGAGGCTGTAGTTAGCAGTGTCCCCCAGGGCTCAGTGTTGGGTCATTTTTGACCAACTTCTTCATCAGTGATCTGGATAAAGGGACGGAGTGCCTCAGCAAGTTTGCTTGTGATGCAAAACTAGAAGGAACAGCTGAAACACCAGAGGGCTGTGCTGCCATTCAGAGGGATATTGGCAAGTTAGAGTTCAACAAAGGCAAGTGCAGGGTTCTGCACCTGGGGTGGRGTAACTCCATGCACCAATACAGGYTGGGGGGGTGACCTGTTGAAAAGCACCTGTGTTGTAGGGGGCTTCATGACAGAACACAAATTTGTACAATGTCTAATGTGAATGGTCAGGTCACTTTGACCCACACTTCAGAGTACAAATGAAACTCATAGGATACCCATTTATAACCAAAAAAAAAGAGGGGGAGGGAGGGAGATTATTGAGATTTTGTACACTGAAGAAATTGGAAAGCAATTCTAGAATCTGCTAAAATGGTGTAATTGACAAAAAGTGGATACTTTTCACTGTTGGTTCTGTCAAGTKTTTGTACATCCTTGATTGCTAATCTTCCCCACGTATCTGTTGGGTTTCACAGACCCCTGTGAATGACAAAACCAGACATATTAATGCCATGGACATAGCTTTCCTTCTTAGTCCATCAGACCTGTGTCCTACTRACACTTCTGAATGATTCTTTCTCTCAGATTAAATAGCACCTCCTTTACTCACTTCAATTTGGACCCATTTTCAAATGATGCTTTTCCACAGCTCAGAATCTCACTTGTAATTTTATTACACAGCAACAAACGTCTGTGCAGTAAAGGTCTTCAATGGCAGCAAATTGGACCAAGGACTGAAAATATCTCTTCTGCTCTCACGTTCATACTGGTTTGAGCTGAGTATCATAAACCATACATGAAATTCACTCTAAAAGGACTTGTTGGTGTAGACGCAATTACTCATTGTAGCAACCATAGTGGTGCAAGCACATTAGCCCAAACCACAGCAGAAGTGGCAACTGCTCATATCTTAGGTACCTTGTGAACTCTGTCCATGTTGTGTTTCATCTAAATTACTTTACAGGTACACAAGCTTATTAGTCTCAAACTTCTCTCAGTGTAGGCATAGGTTCTGTTATATTTCTGGTTTTACTTAAATCCCAAGATCTTTCAGTCAGATGAATGCCATGGAATCTTAGTTTATTTATCAATAAGCTTCTAGTCACAGAATCATAGAATCATAGAATCAGTAAGGCTGGAAGGGACTTCTGGAGATCATCTAGTCCAACCTCCCTTCTCAGCAGGGTCACCTAGAGAACGTATGTAGTCATGATATGGAAAAAAAAAGCAACAAAGTAAAGAAAGGTCCTTCAATAYAGAATTAAAGTATTTTGAGCTATTTCGAGCTTTTATTTTTAAATGTAATGATTTTGGTCCACTCTCAGTTCTGGAATTTGGAGAGACTTGTCAGTGCTCTAATTGCACATTACCTAAATGTCTGGTCTTTATGGATTTTTCTAATTTGGAAATCTTTAAAATGAAAGCAGTGAAATCTAGTTTTATGACAGGTATTGGTCCCATTACTCAGGTACATTGGGTCCATTTATGCCACTCTGTTAGTGCAAGTCCATCCTTTCTGGAGTGCACCACCAAAGAACCATCAGCTAGTCTCAGAGATGGGCTCTGGGGGCATAGTGACGGGGCAAGGGGCAAAGGACCAAGGGCCATCAGAGATCACAATGCAAATACACACACACAAATGCTCACATACCGGGAAAATGGAATTTTTGAGTCCACATCTGAATAGGGAGAAGGAAAAACTATCTGCTGAACTCAAATAATGGAGACAGTTCTYGGGAGATGACAACAGGGGTGGAACAGACCCTGGTTAAAGTTGGATTTTAACTGTTGAGCTACTGACTGTACTTTAAAAGCAAATGCCCTGAGRCAGACCAAGAACCCTTAGTTTCAGCAAACAGAGGGTCACACTTCTAAGAGAGTGTTTGGGATACAGCCTTGGGGCTTTCACTCATGAAGAAATGCCACTCTCACCAGGGAAGCTGACTGTTGCCACTTGTAAGAAAGACTTGCTGGAGAAAAGGAGGTCAGGGTGGACTCAGCCTAGGGTGAGTGTGCTGGATACATTAGCTCCACTCAGAGCTGTCTAGAGTGCCATGTAGTGGCAGCTCAAACTTCTCTTTTGATGCATATCTTAGTGCAAGATCTTCCACTTCAACCCAATTTCACAGRAAGCTGTATGCACAGTCTGTGAGATTGCCTGTTAACAGACAGTTTTCTTCACAAAACATCACAGCACACTTTATATTCTGCCTTGCCCTAATTCTTATACAGGCCTCTCTCCCTTCTAGCACTTCCTTTAACCTATCTGTAAATCCCATTAGGTAAGATTAACAGCTTGAATGAACAAAAACATGTTCTTAAAYATTTTTCCCAACCTCAGCTTAAGTGAAGCATTTTTATAGGAGGCATTTGGCTGAAATCCATAAAAAAAACAGTGTCAGTTATGAATACTTTTGAAAAACAGCAGCAACAGCAACAACAACAGAACAGAACATCATAGGGTAGAGTGGTACTCCGGTGTCATTGAAAAGCTATCAGATATGATGATAGTAGCCATCAGCTGCCATAGCTAAAATTCAACCTAAATGGCCACTTTGACAAGGAGAGCTGATCATTTGTGGAGCCAGAAGCAAGTCTTGGATAGGTATCACATGAAAAAAGATAAAACATTAGTGGTTTGGAGTTTTTTTAAGAACACTTCTTGTTCTGTATTAGAGCCAATCAAACAATTTTCACTGAAAGAAATGCTGCCTGTTGCTTAAAAAAGCCTATAAAAATGTAATAAAACTTACCTACTTTTCACCTCCTTCTCCTATGCAAGCAATGAATCAGAATCTGATTGAAGAGTCACAGTGAGGCATCTTTGACATTCTTGCACCGTTGACATTTACAACATTTAGCCTTCAGATTTCTTCCTGTCCTTTGAAAACAACAACCAACTAGAGTCYCTCCCCCTGCCCCAATCAATTTTGTAGTGTGTGCACCTTTTCATAGTAATTGTTGGCTCATCTTAAGAGTTTGCTTTGCACATATGTCTCTGCATCCTTTTTGTCTGCTTATGCAGAAAGTTGTCTAAGAGTACATTAAATGCCCATTACATTGAAATATCAGTGTCTTGTAGTGACTTATGATACTCGTCTCCTGTATTTGTCTCCTGAATGTTTAGATGAATTGCTGCCAATGGTGCCTTTAAAACATACTTGCTTTGCTCTCTCTTGATAATTTTTTCTTGGCATTTTTGCTGTGTGTGCTTGTGTAATATTTTCCTACCTTGGTAGATTCTCACAAGGAACTTTTCATAGAACTAGGAGATAGAAACAGAAGAACTGTCTAAAGTACCACATAGTAGGGACTTTCCAAGAAAAATGAGCAGTGAGGTGACCAACTGAAAAATTACATTGCACGTTGAAGAGAATAGTAATATGTTCCCTTTGATTCTAGTCACATCTGCTTGATAATCTATTCCTTTGTGATACTCCAGTCTCCTGGGCACGATCAAAAAACTTCTTTTTAAAAGCGCTCCTGTCAGGAAATGGTGTTCTAATTGTCCTTGTAGATGTTTGAATTCTATCTMAAATTAATTATTCTGTTAAATAAATTTCATTCCTAGGTGATCAAGATCCATTTCTGAGCCAGCAGCAGGCTTTCAGTATCACAGTTTCAGGATCTGACACCTCATAATCCAGTAAGACCAAAACCTGCTTTGCCTCATAGGGAAACACAAAGTTGGAGTTTCCTAAGAGGACATACAGTATTTGTTAGAAGTTTGAAGACATCAGACTATTATTCCTGGCAAATGACATTTTTGGTATAAAAAAGCTGCTTTGGAGAAGTTTTTGTGCATCTTTGTAAGCTKCTTAGTTTAATGCTACCTGAAGCATCTAGCTGCATATGTGAAAGGACACAAAAATTATTTGAATATTTTATTAAGCAAGAAGAAACACTAAAAAATATTTTTTTAAATCTGTAATCTATGCAGCATATCTATAAAAAATCTAAAAGTTAATTGGCAGACTGACATTTTCTCCATAGGTTTCAAAAATTTGTTACTAAAATGTTTAATGATGATAGAAATTCTCAATGTAAACTGAYCTGGCACAGTTTCTGAAAACTTCCATTATCTTTCCTGACAAATCCCCAGTGGATCTGGTCCTAATATAAATTAAGTTTTTCACACAAAAAAGGGAAGACAAAACAACAACAACAACAAGCAAACCAACTAAGCAGGTATTTTCAAATGTCCTTTTTTGTCTAATCTTGGTTTAATTGTAAGTTATTTATGTAAACACTAGCAACTGACCATGCAGAAATTAATACAGATAATGTGTGTGAAAATAAAGGTAAATATCACTTTTAAGGAATGTGTTTGTGAAATAAATCAGTCCAGGTTTTTGGATCAGGACAATCAGGCTGTTCTGTCTGTTTCAGACTGAAACAGAGACATTTATTTGTTTCATTTTTTWAAAATGTATTTTTAGATCTAATTGAAAGGTTTGATCATGTTCATCTTTACCATACATATTCTATAAGTGAATGATCTGAGGCATAGTGAAAGTACAAACTACATGTGGCCACACAACGTTGTGGGGAAAGTAGGTACTTGTAGAGCAGGAACTGAGATTTATGACTGTATAAAAGACAGGATTTAGATGCCTAGATATGTCTAGGGAGAAATTCTTATTGCTATAAAATTTGCAAAACAATCCTAGCTATCTGCATGCTGCACAACATTGCTGATAATACTTTGCTGAACAGAAGTACTGCATCTTAATGAATTTCACTGCAAATGTATTTCCCCAGTAGATACTTCTGCTGAATCATCTTACATGCTTTATGTTGAAGGAAATGCAAAGCATGGAGCTCTACAGTCATAGTGTGTTACTGGAAATTCAATATCAGAAGCTATCTGTGCTTTATAAAAGCAAGTAGTGAAAGATGCCTTTACTGTATGTACTGCACCTACTGCTTTCTTTCATCTGATATATATAGGAAGGGAAGAAATTATTCAAATAAATACAGACTTTAGAGTGCAAATTCATTAAAATGTAGAAAATCTGGAAAAGCAGTTTGGAACATATTTAGTACCTTCAGGTAAGGAAGATAAGGAGAGAACTGGGAGCTTACTGCATTAAACACTTGAGAAGAAACCAGAGCTGCAAAGTCAGCTCTGCTGTAGCTTGTAAGTGTGGGACATATGGGAGCCTAAAGCATAACTGGCTTTCAGCAAGCTGCAGTGTGCCTCTGAAAACAGTTGTGCCGGGAAGCTACCCAGGGGATATTGACTTATTTTTCTGTGGATCCAGGAAATAGTACTGCCATGTCCTGCTGGGTAAAACTAATCCTTATTTAATTAAGAACTTTGATTAACTGAGTTTGGGTAAACAGGACCAAAATATCTTGAAAACAAAATTCTGGAACCAAGATGTAAGTCATCATCCAGGCACTTGTCAGTTAAGATTCCTCCTTTGCCTCCCACCCGTTACAGCTGCTGGGGACAAAACTTCAGCCTCCTGGCTGTGATAGGGTATGCATGAGCACAAGTGAGCGGCACTGGGAGCAACCTTTGGTGGAACTCGTGAAAGGCATCTCTTAGAAGGTTTCATAAGCTGTATGAAAGGAAACAGTCAAAAATGAAGACTGGCATTTCCTGAGTGAATTGTTCATTTGCGTGTTCAAACAATTATTTTCCAAATGTTATTTAACAAGAGTGATGTAACTGCTCTGGTTGTGTGAACGACCTCTATGCTCGTTCCTCTCAGGCCGTGATTCCAAATGGTGTCCTCAGTCACAGCAACACAATCACATCGATTTTGGTGAGGTTACACAGGYATAGCTACAGGCAGAATCCTGCCTGGCTTGTTTACCTTCCTCCACTACAGAATCAGCAGCTGTTCAGCCCTTGTTTTTGCCATCAGATTTAGTTAGTGCTTGCATGACTAATGAAACAAGGTATGGGTGATTCTCTTACTATTCACCAGCCTGTTCCCCCATTGTCCTGAGCCTGTGCCAGGTGGTTTTGGGCAGGGCTCCTAAATTGCTTCCTTCACTACCTCACTCATCAGCTTACCAACATTCTCTTTGCAACTTATCAGATCAGATTTGATTATTATTTTGCTTTACAACAGTTTCAAAAGAATTAATCTAAAACAGCAATGATGGAGAAATGGCAGCAGAATATGTAATTTGACTGGGATTGCAATCTGACTCTCTCTCATCCAAAATAGTAGAACATGTTTTGTTTTATGTTATGACAGAAAATGGATAATTCAACCAGGTGTATGCAGTGATACCTTCTTAACCATGACATTGTACCTGTTTTCTAGAGAATATGCTGTGTGGGAGCCAACCTGTTTACTTTATCTGAAATGGCAGGAGCCAAAGGGATCTTCGAATTAGATGCATGTAGATAATTTATGTAAATTCTAGCTGTGTGTGAAACTGTTTGTTTGATATAGCTGTATGATATAGCAGCTCTCTTTGATGGATCATGCACTAACCTAAGGAGTAAGTCTGTCCAATTAAACAACAATATCAGAAGCATGTTAGGGTTTTTTGAACTGTCAAGGTGATTGTCCAGATTCCTCAGTAGATCAAGGTTATACTAGATTGTTTCTTTGAATTGCCTGAGGCACTACCAAATTTTTCTCTTAAAGTTTAAGGTGGATTTTTGGAAGAGCTTAGCATTGAGAACTTTCTAGTTCCAAGACTCACACATACTCTCTCACACATTTAATATATTTCAAATGCAGCCGAAAACATTATGATTGTGCAGGTGGATCTCCAGACTTTGCAAGGAGCTCATAACTTCAGCTGGAGGTRTACCTTTTCTTTCAAAAGGACATCCAGAATGGTTATAAAGACACTGTGATGGATAGTCCATCATGTTTMAAGTTAATTTGCTTCAATCATTAATTGTCCTCACTGTTAAAAATCGGCATTGTTTTTCTAGTCAGAATCCATCTTCAGCTTCCAAGTCTGATTCCATCAGAGGGCTGAATTAAATAAAGGCTAAGAGGCTGCTTTTTTGCCTAAAGTAGCTCAGCCTTGTAGCACAAAGACTGAACATTTTCTCTTTCTCTTGCTTCACACAGCATGAATCACCACAAAATTTGCTCCTCAGCTGCCTGCTGATAAAATCTTCACAGACATATACAACAAGTTTGGATCCCTACTGTCTGGACCTGATGGGTGAAACCTTTTGCATTCATTTACAGAACGGCATGAATAGTGCTTTTCTCTTGACCACACTGGATGGCACTGTATCCCATGCACATATGGACAAGTCTGGCCACATGCTATTAGTAGCAGCATCTAATAATTAGCCATACTCTTGAAAGCCCTTTACAGCCCACCTAGCAAGGAGAAGAACTGGAATTTATCATATCACTATCCCAACAGCAGTCTSTTCATCAGACCACAGTTTGGTACTACAGTTTGGAAGATATGTGGGTATTTAGTCCTACAGATCCCCCATTGGAGCCTCACTGTGCTCCACTTCTGTGTCAGATGTGGGAGAGTATTTTATGATAGCGGACGGAAAACAGGGGTACAGAGGCAATGCCTCAAACTGTTTTATTTTAAGGTTATCTTATAGTACTTATAGCATATCCCATTTGGGTTTGGCAGCTTAATGAAGGAMTAAGGACTTCCTCTGGGATCTCAGATTGTTGTCTTCAATGCAGCCTCTGGTAGATGCTAAATGGTAAAATTTCAGATTAGCTGAACAGGGTTAGCTAGTGGCATATGTGATGGAAGCTCTGATCTATTTCTGCAAATTATTCAATGCCTCCCAATAAGTTCTTCACAGACTGCATCCTGATTTCAGTATTTTCAGATCATGATCCATTTAYGAGTAGTTCCCCAGCTCTTACAGCAACTTCAAATATGAAGCTCTTGGACAGTTTCCCTCATTTTCAATATTTCTCCAGTTTTCTATCACCACTGTGCCATTCCCCTCCTGTTCTCACTCCTTACCCTCCAAGTGAAGTTCTTTTCTTTGTTAGGGTCTTCCATAGAGATCCTACTTCTTATTTTGTTGACAGTCTGCATAGTTGTATTAAAGAGACACAGTTTGTGTGATACATTTGATGGTTTGGAGATGTAGAAGGAATGATAGCAATCATGGTGGTCTGTTTGGTAGATTTATCACACCAGGGTTCCCTGCACATCTGCTGGGCTGCTTGTAGAGTTTCAACCATTGCACTTACTTACACAGTTTTGAAGACAACAGAATTCACCTTGATGATCACAAATGGTTCACATTTTAATTTAGAAATCTYAGAATGGATTTGCAATGCTGGCAACTAAGAATTCGTTATGTTGCATTTGTCAAAAACTCTTGCAGAGCCTCAAACTCTTAACCTCAGTTCTGTTACTATTAATCATTTATGTGGCAGTATGAAATAATGATATTTCATGCTCCTTTGTGTTCATGCTGTACAAAAGCCAGAAAGCCTCCAAACTTAAAAAATAAGGCTTAAGAAGAGGGTAAAATGAACAGCATAATTGAGGRGTAAGGTATGTTTAAAAGATATTTAGAAAATTTTTTGCAGTCATGTTTGCATGCATGCATGATAGTTACTGCTATCACAGTATGCCACCAGTCTAAAGACTGTCTGCTTTTCTGAAAGATTTTTTTTCCTCTTAGTTGACTTCTTACAACGTATCAATGCACTCAACTCACTCTCACTTTCTACTACCCTAAAATCCCACTGCAGTCAGTCATGTATGAGGTACAATTTTGTTGTGTTTTTCATGTTGTTCCCTTGTTCCCTTTTCAAATCTTTTGAGTTGAGTGAGGATTCTATTTCAGAAACTTTTTTCCTTAGTGAAATCTGTTATTTTTCCCTCCTTGATAAATAACGTGTGGTATTATTATACACAACTATATCCTCAAAAATTTTCTTTTGAAATGCACTTGAATGTCTTAGTGCACAGTCTGCAAATGAAAATGAAGGGCCAATTTCATAAACATCTACATGTTTTTAGCCTTTATCTATTGTGCTGTATGTCCTCAGAAGCTCTAATAGCCTTTTGGAGGCGTAAGGCACAAGAACGAGAAACAAAGGTGAGGAGAAAGCTTTAGTAAATGCACAATTCAAAGCTCGTTTCATTTGAAGCTGTTTGTTAGCATCTAATATTCACCTTACAAGCTACGTAGTACAATTTCAGTGACAGACACTCCTATTTAGATCTTCACGGCCAGACTTCTTGTGCATCCAGTTATGCAGAATAGCAGAGATCAGTGTCATCAGGAAGTCAATTAATAGCATCTTGACATATAGGCAGTCTGAAGCATAGATTGGAACAGGCTGGAGGCTACTTTAATAAAGCACCAGCATATTATAGCTACACAAGATCAGCTGCTTCAATTCCTTTCCAGCCYTGACATTTTGCTTCAGCAGATGTCAGGGACAGAAAAGTGTTGGTGCTGATGCTGGTGACATAGGCATCATGGCAACCCATTACCAGCCTCATGGCCTGTCTTTRCTCTTGAGAGGAACTAGGTGAGCCTGTGTACAAAAGGTTCTTAAAAATAAGATTTTATTTTGTAATTCTGAATCATTTTGACTGGATTTTACCCCACTGAGTTAGATGACCAGAACTGCTGAGATAACCCTGGGGCAGCAGACTCCTAGCATGAAGATAGCCCTAGACCTCTCCCCTCCTCTCTGTGCCCCTGTAGGCCAGGATTTCTGAGCACCTAGCTTGATTCTTGAAGAAATTAGGCATCAGCTTTCAGTGAAAGTTGCTGTAAACTGACCCCCAGAGATCTTTACCAGTCTGGTTCTTAGAGAATGAAATGAGCCAAGGGCTGTATGAGAGCATCAGAGGAGAGAGATGAAAAAAGGTTATGGAGTCTTCCCTAATATGAGCTGGGTTAGGAAGAGAATTGTTATTACATGAAGGTCAACTGGCAGATGCTGTCTGTGTTTCTTTCATACTACGCTTAACACTTTTGGGCAATAGACAAGACAACAGCAGATAACAAGACTCCAAACTGCTCCAAGCTGACTCATGTCAAGAAATGAAGCAAAGACATCCGGCACAATCTAATGGAGTATATCTCCAAGAATAATGCTCAGAGCTGGCTTACAGGCTCCTCTATCACTTCTCTCCCTTAAAGGAATTCTATCTCTTCCTTTGCCTCTTCCTCCCCATTATCAGAGGTTACAGCGTCTCATTTCTGTGGATTTATCTACTCATAAAACTGTGTCTTCACTCAGAAATGTGAAATGATCCAAATCTTAAAAAATAGAAATCTAAGAGAAGTCTTTCTCAAAACCCAGCTTGTTCCACAGAAGTAGAAGTGAACTGCTGGGGATGAGCTYGCAAGGGGAACCATCTGAGTTAAGTCTGTTGCCCACGGAATAGTTTTTGATCTCCAGTGGTCCCTTCCAAACTTACCATTCCATGTTTGGGCCCTCCTACTTAGCTCAGTTGGTTAGAAGGTGGTGCTGCTAATGCTAAGGTYGTGGGTTCAATCGCTGTATGGGCTATGCTGAGGGTTGGACTAGATGATCTCCAGAGGTCCCTTCCRACCTTACCATTCTAACAGGCTTGTAATTTATGGTCCAGTTCTGTATAAGATGTTATGTCTGTGCCCTCAGTTTTGTTCCTTTGACTAAGACCTTGCTGAGGTGTACAGATGACTCTGTGTAAGAATACAGTCCTATTTGAGCTGGCTAAAGTGGAGCATTTGCCTGGGAAGGGGATAAAGCCAGAAGTAGTTGCTCTCTAATTACTCTTTATATTGTACCGTAAATGTATAAGAGTAGCAAAAAGATARGTTCCTGTCCCTGAAGAGGAATTTTTAACCTTGTCAAAACCAAAATAACTCCAAGAGCTAGAGAGAGAAAAGGAAAAATGAGGCTACTTTTCATATGACTGACATTCAATTGCCTGAACAGGTATTTGGGTACATCTTAGTCACAACAGACTATTTCTGCCAATCCTCCAGCTGCCCATCTAGAAAAGCATAGGTATTATGTAGGACCCATGTCATATTTGTTGTCCCAGTGCAGATGTCATATAGCATCTTAATACTCAATGGCGTCTCAGGTGGATCTAGGCATCTCTGTTTAGGCCATTAATCCTCCCTCTAGTCCAGCTGTTCCTTTTTTGGGTAGGAGAAGTAAAATAAGCATAATCTGACTCTTGGAAGAGGTAGGTGTATTGGAAAGATAAAGGGAAAAGATATTTAAGGGCAGATGAAAGGACAATAGTATCTAAGGATGGAGAAATGCAGATGTTTTCTGTGGAAGTATGTGATACAGTTTCCATCTCACCTCAAGTAGCTTCATTCCTACCCACATAACACTAGTTAGCCATTTCTCCATCATCCCAGTGCAGTGCTTGTGAAACTACTCTGGCAGGAAAAGGAGAAAGCAGTTGTGTCAGCCCAATGGATGTGGCAGTAAGTTGTGGTTCAGAGGCAAGAAGTAGTGACTAGAGCAGAAGATTTCATATAATCTCTACCCTCTGGACAAAAACCTGTCAGAGACTTTTGTAGGTGAGTTCAGGCATTGGAAATCCTGAAAATCCTCTGTCTCAAGGACACAGTTTTCCGAGTGTTGTCATTGTGCTTAAGAAAGGGATATGAATGACTTTGAGAAGAGGAAATCATCAACTTGCATTTTAAGATGACAGAAAGCTCTTGTCTCAAGAAAGACAGTATTCCAGCCCTTAGTTCAAACCTGGCTCCCTCACACCTCTCAGTGCTGTATCACAGAGGCATTTTACTGCTATTCACTACATGTGAATGCTTCTTTGTCCCAACATAAACTTGCAGCTGTCAACACAGCCAACGCTAACTACTAGGAAATGATCCGTCTGAGACGGAAATGTTGCAAGCTATCAAGTCCCCACAATGTGCTAAAACATCCGTAGAGGCAGGTTGCCAGTGGGTTATTATAAACTATGGACCATATGTTCTGCTGGCTTCTATAGTTTTGAGCAAGGAAATGTGTCATCAAATAATCCTGAAGAGAAAAGAGAATACCCTGTGCAAGGGAAGAGTTGTAGTGATACTCCACTGGGATGGTACTCAACATCAGCTTTCCTGAAAAGTGTCAGTACTTAAAAGACCAATGGAAGTATAAAAAGGAGGTGTTACTAGGGTGTGGATAGTAAGAATTAACTTGGCAGGAACTCCACCGTATGGCAACCTCAGAAAATGTGATAGACACCTGAGAAGAACTTGCAGGGATTCATCTTGGTTATGCTACACACAGCTTGAGGTGAAGCAGCCAGGGACTCCCAGCATCTAACCTTACTGACCAGGTTGAACCTGCTCCACACTCATGCAGTGTAGATATTAATGCCCTTGAATGAGAACTGAGTTTGGCAAGATATGGAAGAACACTGAATTGCATCTGCAAATTTTTCTCCATTGCACTGAACACTTATGTCACTTGTACAGTTTGATGTAGAGCTTGAAAATGTGTGTTGGAGAGGAGGCACTCTGAAAGTGAACCTGTATTTTCTGAGGTGTGGAGACCATCCAGTCCATTGGATGCAGTCCAATGCTCTGTGGACCATGCAGTCCACAGAGACTGCAGGACTTGGTAGATTACTTCAAGAATATGCCTCTTACTAGACAAGGTTAGAGGAAAAGTCAATTTTATTCTGGCAAAATATGGGCTTCACCATTTGATTACAAAATAAGAAACAAAGTTATGAAAAAGAGAGAGAAGAAAATCCCCCATTTCACTGTAGCATGGCCTATCTGAAGTTTAGCTCTATTCTTAGCTGCTCTGTAGGGTTGTGCTCCAGGAGCACTCACAGCTGTCTGTGCAGACGGACAAGCTCCAGCAGCACCTCCACGCTCTGGGTGGAACTTCGCAGCACTAAAACTGGTCCTCTCTTAACTAAAGATCTTTTAATGTCATGGCTACCTTGAGTGGCTGGCAACTCTCCATTTTCTTCTTAAGGTTGGTAAGGCTTGCAAAGCTCTTTATTTATAGACTTACAGAAAGGTTGCTATATTAGAAAGGTCCCTCACAGATGAAGCAGATGATAGCATGATTTTTGGTGTTATACCAACCTTGATATTATACCAATYGGTTTATACCAACTACGATTGTGAGCAATTATGCCTCCTTTCCCATACATTGGGATATACAAGACAAGCTCAAGAAAGGAACATTCAGAGGGCCATTACCTCATCTACCTTTTTGTGGGAAAGAGATTAGATTTATTCCTCTTTGTCTCTGATTTCTCTAACAATTTCTTCATATTCTTTACTCAGTACGTATTTTTTTGTAGTTTCAAGCTTTTTGGGGGGGGTTATAGTCATTCTGAAATTGATTTTAAACCTTCTAAAATGTAAGTCATAAATCACAAACTGGAAAAAACTCACTTGTTACAGACATAATTTTCAGCTTGTAGTAAACAAGGCATAGCATCCACAGAGGGCATACAGATGACATACTTAGCAAATAGTATGTTTTTTTCTACATTATTTCACTGTCCCAGCTCTCATTAGTTTTGGAGGGTTCTACATACTGTCTTTTAGCAGCTTAAAATGATGTCAGATTTCAGACACGCACTGAAATCTGCGGTTCCGTGTGTTTGCCTCGGATTGACATTTTGAAATAAATTGCAGCAAATATAATTCAGAAAAAAATAACAGAAATGACTGTATTCTTTATTATAAATGATGTTAAAATTCACTCATTAGGGGTCCAGCATTTCAATGCCTTGGGAAAGCACCTACAATTTTGCTGAAGCTCTCACACCAAYGTTGTGCTTTTTGCACAGCTCAGTTCTTTGATGTCTGCCTATGCATGGTGCATGATTCCTCTTCATGAGATGAGCAGGACTTCTTATGTTCCCTTGGAGCATGCATGGGGTACATGGATATAGTGACACGCCAGCACTCTAAAGTGGTACAAACAATCGGCTCTAAAGGCAGTCAGGTAGTATTTAAAGATAAAAGTTTTCTCTTTCATTCACATGAAGAACAATAATAAATGCTGAGTGAGGACAGTCCAGTATTATCCTTTTATGGTACCTTRTATGACAGGAGTTACATGTCTCCCAATAAAGCATGGTTATTCAGAGGAACTCCTTCCTGTGTCTTGCCTCCCAGCATAGTCTTCCACAGAGAAACGTGCAACTTCTCAATTTTTTGAATTGGAGCTAATAAAACACACATGGTGCAGCTGTGGGAGTGACTCAGCAGAGCAGCTCTGTATCTTCGTGCACATGATATCCTGTGACAAAAAAAAATCACATTTTCAAGATAAAAAATGTCTTAGTTTCATTAATTTCTTCCTCAAGGGGAACTAAAAACTATTTCAAATGGAAAACAGTAATGCTGAGGTTCCAGTACACCAATCTGTCAAGATGGTAAACACGAAAATGATATCAAGAATAGTTTCTACTTCAAATTTTATTTTGATTCATAATTATTTTCATGCTTCCCAAGCAGAATTTAGGAGTATCTGAAGCAAGGCTCATAATGAGAAACATATGGCAGATGAAGTCATGCTGATAACAATGGGGAGTAATGAGAAGAGAAATGTTTTGCTAGCAAGTGTATTCTACTTTGTAGATCTTTCCTCAGGATTAAGGAAGAAACCTCAAATTTGGTAGCTGGAAGAGAAAAATGACAGACATCCTTCAGGATCCAAGTACTTGACCACCTGAAGTCCAGGATGAACACTATCATTTTAATTTAATAGAAAAAAATGACAATGATTGAAGAAATCATCTGGATTTTTTTTTCAGATCAGAGAAAGTTTTGAGAGTTCTATAAGGCTTGACAYTAGCAATGAGATTCATCTGCTTGAAATTATGTTTTAAATAGTTTTGAGTGGGTAAGTTTCCACATGCAGTTCTTCTACCACTCTTTCATCATCTRCATCTATGATAATACACAAAGATTTCCACGTGTCTAATGGACCTCTTCCAACATATGTTCCCTCATATCATCTCAGAGAAGATGGACATCTAACCTACAATCAACTCAGCTGCACCAAAGTTCCTAATTTCCAGGTATGTGACTCCTGCACTAACCCTGCCCTGTAGCCCAGATCCACAGCCTACAAGCCAGCAATGTCATAAGAGCTCTGATGCAGCAAATACTCACCTTGCTTTCTGGTTAGCCAATGGACTAAACTTTTGAGGAGAGAGGACAGTAAGAACAGGAGTTTTCGCAGTCCCTTTCACAGACAGTTTAGGTTACTGTGGCTGGTAGGGCTGATGTTTAGATAGGGATAAGGCTAGGAAGAGTGTGGATCATTAGGCCAGGAAGAGGCAGCAATCAGAATTCAATTTGAGGAGCAGAACAGGGTGGGTGGAGACCACATCCAAAACTTGTTTGCAAGTCAGTTTCTACTTGTACTAGTAAGTCAAATGCACCCAGATGTCTGAGAAGACAAAATGGGCACAGCCACTCTCTTACCCTTCTTAAAAGAGTGTCCTCCTAGCCACTTATTAGGAATGATTCTGGGCATTTTCTGAATCCAGGGCTCTCTTCAGTTACTGGTCTGAAGAGTGCTTATTCACATTGGCTAGAACTATGTCAGAGACACAGAAAACATTTTACCGTCCAGATGACTGAGTTCTATGGCTCAGGAATCTTCCTAGGTACTGTTTAAATCACGTATGTAGAAATAGCCAACCCGTTCCCTTTGGTGCATGCCCTTGCCTCTCATCACTTAGAAAAGCCAAGGGAACAGGCCTAGTAGGGTAACTCTCTGCATGGAGCAACTTACGATATTCTGTTCACACTCCAGCTTCTCAAGCTTCATGGACAAACTTCATCAAACTACAAGCTAAAGAGATGGATGAATTTTCATGGAACCTCCTCATAAAAAGGCTTACCTCTGAAAAGCCCAAACAAAAGCTACCATTGTTCTTGAGATGCATGCCAGCACTGTGGCAACCAGCATGACCATGAGCACCTTCAAGCACATGGCCGATTGGGTAGTCAGTGGCTTCTGGAATTCTGGGAAAACTTCTCAAGTTCCAACTTACATTTATTTTACTTTTGAACTTCCAGCAAGCACTTCAATATCTGGAAAACATTCCTTCCCAATGTTACCACATAAGTATCACACAGTTTTGCTCCTACTTAACCTACATGAATAATTCAATGGCTATTTGTAACTACCTCTATCCATGTCATTGAAATCTCTACTAGACTCCAGGGGTTTGCCCACAGTGCAAAAAAAAAATCTGTTCTCTGGGAGACTGTACTTTAGCTGCCCGGAGAAGGATTGATGGATAAGACCATGACTGTGGCAGAGATCGATAATACATGTATTAATGTAATATGTATATGGAATGTAATAATCCAAAAATGAATATTTTATTAAAAATAGAATAATCTGGCATTCTATTACAAAAAGGAACACATAAAAGGGTGCTATCAACACTAAGGAAGGTATATCTAAGATACCTGTTGGCCTGGTGTAGTGAGAACAGCTATGTAAGATCTTCAAAGGAGTCACTGRCTGGCAGAGTATGTGGTAGCAGGCCCATCCTGTGAAACTACACTCTGACCAAATTCCCATCAGGGTCAGGTGTGCATATTCTGTTTTGTCAACAATATCTAGCTGCTTCCCAGGCAGTATCTCCTGAAGGTTAGCACAGCTGAGATAAGGAAATAGTTCTAGCAGATTTAAGGTGCCCTTACAAACAATGAGTTGAGTTCCGCCTGGGCATCTGACCTGTATGTCTGACCTGTGCCTCCAGCAGCCTCCCATCAGCAACTCCTCCTCTTGGTTCCTGGGGCTCCCCATGAAGTTTGTAGTGTAAACCCTTTATTAAACCTATCCTGTTTAACCCCTTATGAACCCTTAGTGTCTCTCTCCGCTGGTATCTGACCTTCTCTTGCCCACCTTGCARTYACACATGGTGAYTCCATATACAAAGGCAGAAAGGGAAGCTTTTTTTTGGCCCTGTTGGATGTGGATACTTTACATGAGACAGCAAATTTATTGCCCAGAAGCTTTGACGAAGCAACCACACTATGGCCAGGCTTGTGATGACCTCTCTAGGGACAGTCCACAAGGGCCAGAGGGTATCTGGGACTAGAGGTGGYCAGAAATTCCCCAATGGGGATTACAGCTACTTATCTGACATAGTCCTGGTTTTCCTTTAATATATTCAAGAATGTTGAAGGCTAGTCTAAGCCTGACAGAAGACTCAGGCAGCTATGCTTTTATCCATATCTGGTGATGGTCTGACCTCCAGCACCAAGGCTGTATGGATGAGATGGTCATTAACTGTTCTCTGGCATTGTTCTAGTCTACCCAAATGGGTGCTTGTTTTCCATAGGCTCTCAAGGTGCACTCAACATACAGAACTCCTCTGTATCACAAACACGAGCTTGCTTGAGATTTCTGAGAAGGCTGAAGGAGCATATCTTTTGTTTGCAAAGATGAACACATATTCGCCCTGCCCTCTTGATACAAAAAAAAAAAGAGTGCACACACCCCATCCTGCCACTGTAAAAATTCCCTTTCCACCTCCTAGTGAGATTCAGCTGAGGTTTAGACACAAAAAGCAGGTGTATGGTAGGTATCTAAAATCCCATTATATATGATACAGTTCTTAATCTTCATTCATTTGCCTACATGTAATACCATTGGAACCCACCTATTCAAGACACCCACGTAAGGTTGGCAAACATGATAAAGGAAGTTCAGGAGATGCGTATGTTTTTTGAAATGGTGGATGGAGGCTCAAATGGCACTAGATGCCTARGTTAATGAATCCCACCACTAATCAACACAATCAAGTAAGACTAGAGGGCAGTCCAGTAGAGATTAGTCAAGAGGAGTGGGGTTCCAGTGCCCATATCTAATGCCAACTGCAACACGTCCACAACATCTGCGTAGGGCTGGTAGTTTTAATACAGTACCTACAATACCTACATTTTTGTGAAAGGATAGCTGAAAGCCAGGCTGAGGTTGTTCGGCTTGATTGGTTGGCAAGTAGGTAGGACAGTGAGATTTCTRACAGTAGGTAATGGCAGTGGGACCAAATACATCTTTGGAAAGTGTCCACCAACCTTTTGGAGATCTCTATTAAAGAAGGTGAATCCTAATCTAGAGAACAAGAATTTTCAGAAGTCAGACAGATTACACAGCTTGCTATATCAGCTGCTAACTGTCTGCAGTGTACTCARTGCAGACGTACTTGCAAATGTTTGTATGAAAGCATTCTGGAATTAAATAAAGATTTTTCAAAAGATGAACTGGCTCTATGTAWCCTCATAGTGAAAACTGAGGACAGGTCAAAAGCATTTGCTTTGCGTGGGAGGAAACTTAGGCCACTGATCCAGAATTACCTCCTACACTTTGGCTGGTGTGTGTCACACTTTGAAAAGGGTATTAAACATTGGATGAGACAGCAGAAAACCTTTCAGTCAACTGGCRTTTCAATCTGTCCTGTCTGTACTCCCTGCATTCTCCTGATTGCCATCCTATCTAYTACTGTTTAGCAAAACTGTAGTTTTGTTACATTTTCCACTGACCCAATAGAGTTCCTGCAGGTCTTGTTGTTTTGCGGGTGATGCCTGGATGGCTCTGGTAGCATCCCTTGAGAGCATTGCTCTCTCCTTCCCACCCAGATTCCCTCTGCATACTTGACTTCCACCTGACCTGCTCACAACCTAGCCAGGTCTCCCAGAGTCTATATGGAGATCTTACAGTTGTGAGCTCTGGCTAAGACCAGGGGAACTTTACCTTGTCAGCAAAGTGTGATCCTTAAAGTACAGAATATTCATAAGAACATAAGAAATGSTCTACCTTAACTAAGTCCTTCTTATATTGCACCACAGGTAGTGGCTGTAAGAGATGCTAGTTGGGAAGAGCATGTGAGCCTGCTYTGTGGTTCAGTCTCCCTGGCATCTGCAGTTGCTGATTCATACAATCATAGAATCATAGAATCAGTAAGGTTGGAAGGGACCTCTGGAGATCATCTAGTCCAACCTCCCTGCTCAGCAGGGGCACCTAGAGCATCTTAGACAGGGTTGCATCCAGGTGGGCCTTGAAGATCTCCACAGAAGGAGACTCCACAACCTCTCTGGGCAACCTGGTCCAGTGCTCTGTCACTCTCACAGGGAAGAAATTCCCTCTCACGTTCAGGCAGAACTTCCTGTGCTTCACTTTCTGCCCATTGCCTCTTGTCCTGTCACAYGGGACAACTGAAAAGAGTTTGTCCTCGTCCCCCTGACATCTTCCCTTCAGGTACTTGTACACATTGATCAGATCCCCCCTCAGTCTTCTCTTCCCCAGGCTAAACAGGACCAGCTCTTGCAGACATTCCTCATAGGGCAGGTGCTCCAGCCCTCTGATCATCTTTGTAGCCCCACGCTGGACTCTTTCCAGTAGCTCCATGTGTGTCTTGTCCTGGGGAGCCCAGAACTGGACACAGGACTCGAGATGAGGCCTCACCAGGGCTGAGTAGAGGGGCAGGATCACCTCCCTCCACCTGCTGGCAACACTCCTCCTAATGCACCCCAGGATACCATTGGCATTCTTGGCCACAAGAGCACATTGCTGGCTCATGGTCAACCTGTCATCCACCAGCACTCCCAGGTCCTTCTCTGCAGAGCTGCTCTCCAGGAGGTCAGCCCCCAGCTTGTCCTGGTGCCTAGGGTTATTTCTCCCTAGGTGCAGGACTCTGCACTTGCCCCTGTTGAACCTCCTGAGGTTCCTCTCTGCCCAGCTCTCCAGCCTGTCCAGGTCTCTCTGAATGGCAGCACAGCCCTCAGGTGTGTCAGCCACTCCTCCCAGCTTGGGATCACCAGCAAACTTGCTGAGGAGGCACTCCATCCCCTCATCCAGGTCATTGCTGAAAAATTTGAACAGGATGGGACCCAGGACTGAGCCCTGCAGGATGCCACTAGACACAGGCCTCCAGCTAGACTCTACGCCACTGATGACGACCCTCTGAGCTCTGCCTTTCAGCCAGTTCTCAATCCACCTCACTGTCCACTCTTCTAGCCCACACTTCCTGAGCTTCTCTAGGAGGACGTTATGGGAGACAGTTTGGAAAGCCTTGCTGAAGTCAAGGTACACAACATCCACTGCTCTGCCCTCATCTACCCAGACAGTCACTCCATCAGAGGAGGCTATCAGATTGGTTAAGCAGGATTTCCCCTTGGTGAATCCATGCTGGCTACTGCTGATCACCTTCTGCTCCTCCATATGTCTGGAGATGACATCCAGAATGAGCTGTTCCACCCCCTTTGCAGGGATGGAGGTGAGGGTGACCGGCCTGGGTCCTCCTTGTTGCCCTTCTTGAAGACTGGAGTGACATTGGCTTTCTTCCAGTCCTCCAGTTCTCCGGCACCTCTCCAGTTCTCCAGGACCTTTCAAAGATGATGGAGAGCAGCCTGGCAACAACATCCGCCAGCTCCCTCAGTACCCGTGGGTGCATCCCATCTGGGCCCATGGATTTGTGGATGTCTAGCCTGCCCAGGAGGTCTCTAATCCTCTCCTCCTCAACCAAAGGAAAGTCTTCCCTTCTCCAGACTTTCTCCCTCACATCCAGGCTGCAGGATTCCTGGGGGCTGCCCTTAGCAGTGAAGACTGAAGCAAAGAAGGCATTTAGTAATTCTGCCTTCTCTGTATCCCTTGTCACCAGGGCCCCTGCCCCATTCAGTAGCGGACCCACATTTTCCCTAGTCCTCCTCTTGCTGCTGATGTATTTGAAGAAGCCCTTCCTGTTGTCCTTGACATCCCTTGCCAGACTCAATTCCARCWGGGCCTTAGCCTTCCTYGYHGCATCTCTACATACTCTGACTGCATTCCTATAATTCTTCCAAGTAGCCTGTTGAAGACTCAACTTTCTGTTCATCTAGTCCACTAATGATAATTAAAATTCACCAAGATATTGTACTTTCATGTCAGGTGCAAAGCTGTTAGAATAAACCATTTCAGTTCTTAATATATCACACTGTGTCCCAGTCCCACAGGGGGAAATGCAAACAGTCCATCATCCATGCTTCTAAGATGACAAATTCTGTAAGTCCACATCAGAGTATTGACCACAGTATATGGCATTTTGATCCTAGCTTTTTCTGGTCTTTAATTATTAAGAGAAATCAACAAAAGAAAATCTAGGCTCTGTGAAGCCAACTATATGACAGAAAAACAATCTTTTTCGCTGGTGTAACTGAAAAAAAACTTGGGCATATCTGTCTATTTCTCCTACTCCCTTTTTCTGCAAGTATCCTCCTCCGTCTRTGGCATCATTCATCCTCTCCCTCCTTCTGCAAGCTTTTCTTCAAATCATTTCTTCCCTCAAAGCTTTGTTATGTGTCTTTTCCAAGAACATTTTGTGTTTTAACTCTTCTGGTGTACCATACTTGCCTAAATGAGATGACACATTTACCAGGACAGGGGACCTGCTTTTCAACACGGTGTGGAGAAATAGGGAGATTTATAACACTAAACACATAACAGGATTATTTACAAGTCTAAGCTCTGGTCTTAATTTTTTTCTCCCACAAATATCATTTTTGTTACTATTAACTATCATGCCAGCATGTCACAGTTATAAACAGCTACCATGCCTCCTTGTTATAACTGCACAGCAGCACTTCTAAGCCAGAGATCTCAAGAGGTTTGCAATCTTGTAGTATTCTACTTAAAAGACAGGTGAAAGTTATTATTACTTTCTAACAGACAATGAGTTTAAATGTGTTGCTCAAGATCACCTTTGTCAACAGTGGAGCTAAAACCAAACCCAAACATCCACCACTGATATCTCTGTTGTGAGCAACTATCAGTAAGATTCTGTTCACTGCACATTAGCAATCTCAGTATGGAATGTGTTTTCAATAGAGAACAGAAAGATACTCACTTAAGCCAATGCCTAATACATAGACAATARAAGTCAGATAAATGAATCCCAGTGTAAGTTATGCTGTCATTACTGAAATCTAAAAGGTCTCTTAARTCAGAAGTATCTGAAGGTCAAAATAAATCTTTAAGGTTATGTTGTCCAGGGCACTGGACCTGATGGTCCCACTGCTGCATTGCTAATGTGCTCACAGGCATGGCTGGGCCATTGCTGGGTATGATTCCTGCAAGATGGTKCCCAGGCACTGCTCGGGGGACAACATATGGTGTGACCCACTCCTGCTAAGCTGAATGAGCAAGACTATGTTTGTTTTGCCCTTCTCTGCCCTGCATAGTCCTCCATAGTATCTCAGCAGTCTTTGCACCCAAACACTCCCACATGCCCCCATGCTCCCTTTTCAGGGTATGCAACACACACCCTGAGCTTCCACTGTGAAAACACCTCCTTGGTAGGCTTGGACACAGCCTTCAATCAACTCTGGCTCTGAACTGGGGGAAAAAAACATGCGCAAAGCGAAAATTATGTTTTACAGCCTTCMAGGGCCTCATCATGTACCTTTCTCCCTGACCTCACAGCCAGATGCTCCGCAAGTCCTGTTTTATTTAGCAGTATAGCTATTGTCTATAATCACCAAGACTATACAAGCAAGGCACTGAATTTCATTTAGTGATTCAAACATCCCAAACATAAAATACATCATCTCTTTAGAGAAGGACCATGTTAAGATAATTTGATCCAGTTCCAATCTACTGTGCTCCTAAGGTAATGAATGTGACACATATTTAATCACACCAGACAGTAAAAATAACAGCCTCAGAAGATATTATTCTATTTTTAGGAGAGTGAGAGTACATTATTTTAACTGAAATAATACTATAACTTCAAGAATCCTGAGCTTTCCCTACAGTTTAGAAAAAATTTTCAGCCTGTGCAAAATTGATACAGGCATCTTACAGAGTTCAACCCTCTACAGTATGAACTGGCATAGTTCCAGTTAAGCTGCTGGCGTTACAGCAATCAAGCATTAATCTAGCCTGAGAAACACAGAAATTATTACCAAATGATTGAAATTATCTGGACTGCTAATTCATTAAACAGCATTTCAGTTTCTTAGGTCAACATCAGTTGTAATGCAAATGCAATTGCAGAGTTCTTTTGAAATTACATAAATGAACAAGGGACGTTCTTATCTCACACAGAGCAGATAATTCTATGGCAAGGGAAAATTACGCACCCCTTCCCCTCTGCCTTACCCTGCCAGCTAATCACACGTGGCAGAGGACACCGGGGATTCCCATGAGCTGGAGCAGGGCCAGAAGCAAGATAACACAGATGAACTTGAATTGAAGGACAGGATTCTGGATGTTTCAGGATGATTTCCATGCTCAGCTAAATGTCAACGCTAATTGAAACTCAGGAAGGTCAAATTATGCTCTCTAATGAGCCAAGCAGATTTCTGCCCTCGCCACAGCACTACAATGTTGTCCRGGCCCATCCTTTGCTCTGCATGGGATACTTACTAAGCGAAAGACATGCTCAATAAATCGTTAACAAATTCACTTTCCAGGCAGGTCAAATGGTAATTAACCTCGGGTTTCTCCCTGCTGCTTTAAGAGTTAACCCTGCATCTAGCATGCAGCTTCATCTGATAACTGCAGTGCAGGTGAGGTGGCAAAAGTGAGTAGCAAGTTACASGGCATGAAAGGAAGGGTGTAGGTGGAATAGGCACCCCTTCAAACAAGGTGGACCCCAGCCACTAGAAAGTGCTCTGTGTGATGAGATTGTTGTGAACTGTGGGTCAGCCAATGGTGCACAGGTAAGGGCTGCAATGCAGGCTGCTCTCTCTAGAGCCTGGAGTTTGATACATCAGCTGTCCCACCTCAGGCCTGATGTTCGTATCCAACGTTGCCTTGATGATGAGATATTTAGAGGTGGCTCTGCTGAWGGGTGCAGATGCACTCCTTTCCCAAGAGAAGTTTCATCACTCCTAGCAAAGCACTCATTTTCTGTTTAGACATCTWTGTTTAAAGGGCTGGACCAGTCACTGTGCTGCTCCATCAGCAATAATAATAGACTTAGTGCTGTTCCTTGGAGGCACCCTTGATAGAGAACTGTGAAAGCAGAGAGGGATGAAGAGTATGTGACGACAGTAGTATCAAGAACAAGAGAAGGATTTTTTTAATCTTTCTGCAGATCCAAMTAACATCAAAACAGCTACCCAGTATCCTCTATCCTGCCATGGTTACTAGCAGTTTCAGAGGAAAAGAGCAGCAGGTAACCATTTCTCTCCAGGGAAAGCTGCTTTCTCTGTCCCATTCTCATGTGAAGGTTTTGTCTTTTAAGGATGAGCTGATAGTGACTTTCATTTGAGGGCCAAGTGGAGGCATCAGGAACATCAGGGGGCAGGTTTAGCTCAGCTGGCTAGCGTGTGGTGCTGCTAGCGTGTGGTGCCAAGGTCATGGATTCARTYCCTGTATGGGGCTATGCTGAGGGTTGGACTAGATGGTTTCCAGAGCTCCCTTCCAACCTTACCAGTCTATGATTCATTCTATGAAGATGATCAGAGGGCTGGAGCACCTGCCCTATGAGGAACGGCTGTGAGAGCTGGTCCTCTTCAGCGTGGGGAAGAGAAGACTGAAGGGGGATCTGATCAATGTGTACAAGTACCTGAAGGGAGGGTGTCAAGGGGAGGGGACAAACTCTTTTCAGTTGTCCCRTGTGACAGGACAAGAGGCAGTGGGCAGAAAKTGAAGCACAGGAAGTTCYGCCTGASCGTGAGGGGGAATTTCTTCCCYGTGAGAGTGACRGAGCACTGGAMCAGGTTGCCCAGAGAGGTTGTGGAGTCTTCTTCTCTGGAGATCTTCAAGGCCCACCTGGATGCAACCCTGTCTAAGATGCTCTAGGTGYCCCTGCTGAGCAGGGAGGTTGGACTAGATGATCTCCAGAGGTCCCTTCCAACCTTACTGATTCTATGATTCTGTGATATCCGCCTGCTTCAAGCATAGCATTTCTCCTCAAAAGACTACCGAATCTTACAGATCAGGAGAGAGGAATTTGCAACCACWGGTTTGCAAATGAACTCTCCTTTGTCTTTTAAACACCTATTGAGAACCTGCTTTCCTGCTCTGCCTGTGGGTTTTCAGCTGGGAATTAAAACTGTACAGACAGGCAAAAACTGTGGAAATAGGGATTTTCTCTGAATGTCAGTTGACTGCACTCCACAGTGCAGTCTCTTTCTCACTGTATTTCTAATAGTGACTTGGCTGATTTTTCTGCTTTCAAATTATATATTTAAAGAGGCATCTAATTCTCATTGTTGATCAACAGCCCTTTTACAATGAGTATGTCTTAAAACTGCATAACAAAATGTAARTAATTGTTTTTCTTCTCTTCAGAATATCATGTAAGGCCACAGGTTGGCCTAGAAAAAACTCTAGCTTTTACATGATGAACTCTGCTTGTCCTCTGCCTAAATCCAGTGACATTTGCATTCACCAGAAAGAGCAGAAACATCAAACCCATTGTTTGTTTAGCAGAAGAAAGCCCGTATGTATTCCCCTGACTCTCAGGTAGAACAACACTTATGCARGGTGAGAACACAAAACACTATCAGTTGGAGAAATGACTCTCATCCCACAGTGCTATCGTTTTCAAGTACTGCCACTGCACTTATTGTTTGCATTTTTTTTTTTTTTAGTTCACAGTAGTTGTTTTTTTGCAGATCCAAACACTTCCAGAGTGATAGTGGGTAAGGAAGAGCATAGAGGACAGCTATATCTCCAGCAAAAGACCCAGGCGGTCCTTGCAGAACAGGCATAAGGTTATTTATCAAGTCACTTTGGTCCTATTTCTGCTTCTGCTTCCCTCTGTCACTCTAAATACAGCCAAGTGAATTAGCTGTTTCTCACCTTGGGCTCCATAGCATTTAAAGGACACCAAGTATAATATCATTCTTTGTAGTAAAGTTTTTTGGATTTTTACTAATGAATTAATTAATGGCAGGAAAGTGTTTACACATTTTTGGATAGTGGGTATTATGTGACAAATGCAAAAAATTCTATTATGTGTTTCCTTCCTTTACCTTATATGAGACASCTTATCAATGTACTAATTTAACATGATATGCACATTTGTATACATGTGTGAAATTCATTTTTCAGGCTTTTGATAGATTTCTATTTTTCTAGTGGGATGAAAAGCACTATCAAAGCTAAGTGTGAATAAAAACAATTAGACATTCAAACTAAATCTAGTCAGATTTTACTGAAGAACATAGTGAAAAATAAGCTCAGTTTGCAGGAATAGCTGTCAGCAGACAGTTGATATGTTCCACAGGATATAGCCCTTATAAAACATTCRATGGAATTGCAAAATGTTTCAACAATACCACAGTGATATTGACACTGATTTTTTCAGTTTCTAACAGAAAAATCTGTCCCCCTTCAAAGGCCAGGTGCACAACTGAATGGGCTTATTAAGTTTCTCTGGGAAATCCAGCACTGCACCTCCTGAGAGTACAAGGTAGCAAGGTGTTTGCACACATTGCTACCCATTCCAGTTGTTCTATGAGATACAGATAAGGCAAAGACACCGGAATATGGAGTATTTTGAACCAGAAAAGATGAGGACTACTCCACAGCTGGAAAGGCCTCAGCAATTTCTGAGCAAAGCATCTGTCTCCTACAGAAGCTGGTCCCCTTCTGCCCTGTACCAAATGTTAGAAAAGACTTGTTAGATTTTGTACAGAGAATTCTGATATTCTGCCAGTTCTGTCTTGCTGAATGGATTTGCAAAGATGGGGATCATGCTTGGCCTGCTTTCCGTCAGTCTGAACACCACCTTGATATTCTGTCCCCTTCTCTGCGTGCCCCTCAAGGCACAGAAGGCACAAGGTCTGGTTTTATCTGGCAAACAACCCTTTTTAGAATGACACATTGGTCTTCATCTGGGCCAAAACAGAGAAAGAGCCATGAGACTTGGTGCACTTTCACTCCCCTAGTACCTAGGTGGATTATTTWTTCCACTCCCAAAGGACATTGTTTTTTTGTTTAACTTTGCATTTTTCTCTTGAGCAATCAACAACAAAAAGAAACCCAACTGTGAATTCAATAACAGAGCCTTCTTTTCCCAGCTGGCAGTCTGGAAGAACACTGACRGAACATATTAGATTATTGAAAACTGATGTTCATCATGTTTAGGTTCTGGACTCTAAAGATCAAGGATTCTCCTGAAAAACAAGAGTTTAGGCCCAGGAAGAGATACTGAGGATCTAAATAGCTTACTGGCAGGGGACCAGAAGTTGATCAAGGATGAAAACTGAATCTTAGGTCCCTGAGGCCCACAGATTTGTTCTGGATTCCTTGTTGACTGCAGTAATCTTCTAAAAGAAGACAAGCCAACTCCTAGAATGGTTCRTGATGGTTAGTCAGTCGATCATCATCTCCAAAACCATCACATAYTGTCATTGATAGGATATTTAAAAAGTAAAGCATGTAAGTAGCAGATAACATTTATCAGCAAACCATAAAGTAGCTTTTCCAGTCTTTCATCACACCCATAGGTACCTAATATATCTGGTATGCTACATCCAGTAAGGGGAATTGCACATCTTATTTTTTCATACAAAGCAGGTATTTTCCCTACAACCTGACATATTACAATGGTCAAAATGTGGTTTAAAAAGCAAATGGAAGTTAGATCACATGAGCTAACATTGAGATTTGACATAAGGACCTGCTCTTARGTGAAAGCAATAGTGCTAGGCTGCAGAATGCATCACAGCATGTTTCAAACAACTGGGGAAGAAGCTTTATAGAACCACAAAGAATGGGCAGGGCTCCGGTCTGTAACTTTGTGTTTRTGCCAGTAAACAAGAACACTAATGCTCTGAGGCCACCTACTGTTTATTTTTAACATTTACATGTTAATATAGAGGATACTGTCCAAGCCAACTGTCATTTCTAATGACCAGAAAGTAGACTTAATGACCAGAAAGTAAATCGTACAGTTTTTAAGGGAGTCAAGGTGCACCAGAAACAGAGTTTGCTCTGCTTCAGTTGCCATTCTTTTATCATCATCCTCATCCTTGCAAATAGGACTTTTCATGGAAAATAAGTATTGTCATCTTGATAATTTTTTACTTCATTAACATCTTTTGTAACCTCTATGAAAATACTGTAAACAAGACTCAGATAATCCCAGAAGTTCCAATTCCAAGTATTCTTCAGGGATCTGGATGCACACAGTGAAATCCTGACGCCATTGACTCGAAATAAATTTTTCCCCTTCACATCAATAGTGTTTTTCTCCTTCTCAGCTCACCATACCAGGAATTTATTGATTCTGTGTTGCTAAATCTAGTTGCTGCCTCAAGTTTTGGCTTGGCACATGATAAACAAAAGAGAGACAAGGAGGAGGAAAAATAGACGCTCTTATCCACAAGATGTCCTAGACTGAAAAACCCAGCCTGAGCCTGTGAAGGCCAACCACTGTAGCACAAATGGAGAAAAAGCTGAAACTCCAGCCCACTAAAATCAAAGTATTCTGCCTGTTGTATTAGCAATAGTAAGTTAATTAAATACAGGGACTCCTCTCCATATACATATTCAGCAGACATTCTCAGCTGCTCTTGAAGACTTGAGTTCCTTCCTCCTGTAAAACACTGACCTCAGTTGTCTCYCATCCTCAGAAACCAGGAAAATTAAACTAGGTCACCTGGACACTCAGYGCTCCTCTTTCATCTAGTGAGCACAGGCTAACAACATTAGTTTTAAGTGGATATCAGGCTTAGTTGGGTAGAAGCTGGAGAATCACATAGTCCATAAACTAGCCATAGCTAAAATTAGGTGTGTTGTTAGAAGAATGTTCCTAATAGTTTAGCCAGAATGGAAAGATTTTGGAAAGGCAATGGACACTCTTCAGAGAATCACAGAATGGATGAGGTTGGAAGGGACCTCTAGCGAGTGATCTAGGATCACTCTTCTGCTCAAGCAAGGTCACCTAGTGCACGTTGAGCAGGTCCACCYGCAGGCAGGTTTTGAATATCTCCAGAGAAGGAGAGTCCACAATTGCTCTGGACAACCTGTTCCAAAGCCGTGTCATCCTCACAGTAAAGACGTTTTTCCTCATATTCAGGTGGAACTTCCTGTGTTTCAGTTTGTGCCAATTGCCTCTTGTCCTGTTGCTTGGCACCACTGAAAAGAGTGTGACTCCATCCTCTTGACACCCTCCCTTAAGGTATTTTTATACATAGGTAAGATCCCCCCTCAGTCTTCTCTTCTCCAGGCTAAACAGACCCAGCTCTCGCAGCCATTCCTCATAGGGAAGATGCTCCAATCCTCTAATCATCTTTGTAGCACTACACTGGACTCTCTCCAGCAGCTCCACATCTCTCTTTTCCTGAGGAGCCCAGAACTGGACACAGGACTCCAGATGTGGCTGAGTAGAGGGACAGGATCATCTCCCTTGACCTGCTGGCAACACTYTCTTCCTAATGCACCCCAGGATACTGTTGGCCTTCTTGGCCRCAACAGCATATTCTTGGTTCAYGGTCTCATATCTCTTTTGAAAATTAAGCTTTCATGAAAGGGATTAAATGATGTAATACTTCCAAGAGCAAAAGATGGGACTCAGTGACTTCAGATGTGTCGCATGCCTCCTTCAATTTTATATTCCTGAAGCTGTTTTTATCTAAATGCAGCTTACTGCAGTCTTCCAGGCTCTAGGAAATCAGTTAAGAGGAAAAAATAACTTCCCAGATTCCTGGGGTTCCTTTGTAATAGTTCCAAACCCATCCAGACTTGAATGAATGGAGCTGATCTTGCAAAAAATGTGAGAAGAGGCAGGAAGCTGTCTTCTTCTTATAYCAACATTGAGTAATAATGGAAAATGGGAATTCCCTTTGATGAGAAGAAAGGTTACATAACTGGCATTGCTGTGGTGAGAATATTTCTGTGATTCAAGTGTTAAAAATCTCTGGTTTAAGAAAAGCAGAATAGGTAAAAGCAATGAGTGGCTGGTAGTTTACGRTTAAGTCACTGTCACTTGTTTGAGAGACATTATGAACTCAGGAGCACYGACATATGAATATGTGCAAATCAGTTTTCTGTTAGAACCCCAGAAAAKTTCTAGATCAATTACTGAATCAAAGCAGAGAGACCAAGATGGATTTTTATCRTAAAGTATTTGCTTGTTACATATCAGGGGAAAAAGTGTCTTTTTATGAAGAATCTAAATTCTGGAGATATAGGTAATCTCATATTGGTAACAGTAAAACATAACCGCAGTTTCTAAGAAGCGCAGATCATCTGAACAAACARTGTTTGCACTTCGCAGAAAATACTTACTCTGGACTTCATTGTAATGAGTAACCTTTTATATACTGAAATAGAACAAGGTCACTTTTAGGGACTGAAAATCTTAAGTTCTTCACTGATTTACTCACCAGGCATTAGCCAATACTSAAATGCTTTAGCTTTGCCATGACATAAGAGGGTAACAGCAACTGCGGCCTGATAACTCTGAACTTACGAAGACAGAGAGGGGTCTTAGACCCAGCTRTAAGACAGGTATTCTGTGTTTACATGGGCAGATTTCTCAAAGCTAAGGATAGCTGTTAGAGAATAGACTGGGAGAAACATGGAGACACAATACAGTGGATGAAAATGACCAACCCTTTATGAAGTGTTTATTASTTCTTACCTACCCTCCAAACTGAGCCATAGCTCAGAGGTAGCAGTGGAAGTGGCAGAGTTTGGTGGTTTAGGCAGAGTGTTCTACCAGTGTGAGCAYCAAGGCTAACGTATCTTCATGGCTTCATGTGGACATAACAGATCGTCACCACTAACTCTGCACTGTGCTCCCATGTGCAGTGGAGGTATGCCTTAAGTGATCAGGCTAGTATAATCCCACAGTGTTGGGTTCAAGCCCCCTCTTTGGCAGAGAAAGGTGGTAAACCAATGGTTTTCTGATGAAAAACAAACAAAAAGGGGAAAATAGGGAAATAATATTCCATTTAAAATGTAAATTATGCATAACAGTAATTAGCAAACAAATGGGAAAAATTGTAACTGTGTTAGCAATATAAAAACTCCAACAATGACAGAGGTCCATTATTAGGCAGAGTTGGTGCCATTACTAATGAAGCAGTATTTCTAGTATAATCTGTGTTTCCATTATACTGCTAAAGATAATGATTCTATTACTTTAATTCTTTAGGTCATTTAACTTACTTTGGCATTCCTGTTAAAAAATCACTACTGCGCCACAGAGCATATGCTGAATGGATTAAGACCTCAGTAAGTGATGTTACATTCCTACCCACCTTTTTAGAGACAAGGCAGGTAAAAACTACTGCAGCCCATTTCGCTCACTCACCCACTTCCATACAGCCATATTTCCAACTGCAGACAGCTTGAGAATCAGGGATCCAGTGTCCACACTTCTCCAATGTAGTCTAAGGGGAAGCTGCCTGTCTCATCAATCAYGGCTGCAGACAGTGAGGGGATCCACCAAGGAGGGACTACCAATATGTCCCAAGTTCCACTCTTGATTGTAGACTTGGATCCATGCAAGAAAGCTGGTTAGTGTTAGTAACCAACAAAGGTTTTGGTCCACATTCTATGTAAAAATGTTAACTATAGGAGGTGGTAGGAAGCATGAATGACAGAGCTGACACATTGATGTTATCGATCATGTGTTTCCATTATGGTGGTGTTAAGCTTACTGGCATTAAATGTCRTCATCAGATGTCTGAAATCAGTGCAGACTGTCAACCTGCAGATTGGCAGAGAACAAGAATGGGCAGACAGACAGAGAAATCAGGATTGCTTCTCAGCTTTAGTTCATCCAAGCTGTGTTTCAGTGTAGCCAACAGCAAAGTTACATATACAAGTTCAAGGAGGTAACACCCTATAGCAAACATGGAATGGAAGAGTGACTCCTAAGAAGTAGTCATCATGAAAATGGTTTACAGGCTTCATTGACAAAATAGATGTYAATAGTGCAAAGAACTAAACTATAATCAGGATAATAATTAGTAGACTTAGTCAGGCTGCTTTTTGCATGATGTATTTGGCATAAATAAACCCAGCACTGGGAGATTACATCCCTTGAGGATTACTTTTTAAAAATTGGAGATGATCAATTAAAAAAACAAAAATATTTGAGGGCTAAGGAAAACTCCTTTCTAGAAACAAGTTTAAGAACATAATGTGTTTAGTTTGTTGAAACAAAAATTTACACATAATTTATGTTTAATTTGTAAATTCAGAAAGAAATATAGAACTCTAAAGAATTAGAGATAAAGGAATTAGAAGAATCAATTATTAGAAGACAGAAACAGTCATTTACAAATGACAAATTAGGCAGAACCTCTTCTATTGAAAGTCAACAAAAGGAACAAASCAGTAAAGGAAGGAATGGACTTTCCATTTCTAGGTGTCTTCATATCGAGATCAGAYGCTGGTCTGGAAGGTTTTTGTTAGTCTGACACAACGCTTAGTCCATGAATTCCGGAGTGAAATGCAGTGGCCTGTGTTATGCAGGATTTACCTCTGAGTATTTTGCTTTCTCTCTACAGCTGTGTCTTCTCTCTCCTCCATCTACAGCCTGCTTTCATAAGAAATCTAGATGTGTCCAGGATACCTCAGAACCATCATCATTGTTTTTCAAGTCAAAATCCCCTCTCATAAAGCGTAGGYGGCAGTAATCTATATATACATTAGGAAGCAGTTAAAACACACAACCTTCTACTGTCTCATGCCAGACTGGCATACACCTTTCATGTATTACAAATGTACAGAGCAAGTACTGTTGCAGACCTAAATGAAGCAAAATTACAATGGCTGCACATTCATTTCTCTCACCTTTGCCAATAGGAGGAGAAATAACTCCAGTTTTATCCATTCTGCTAACCCCAGGAGGAAGATGCACAGAAGGTTAAACTAACATACATTTTTAAAAYGCATATACAAACAGAATATGCATAAAGTTATGTGTACGTACAGGCATACATCTAAAGTACCTGTGTAACAGAAGGTCCAAATGAACTACAATRCATGCAGTTTAATTAACGGCCAAAATTTCTCCAAACCCACGTATTAATCATAACATTCTGTAATTATGAATTCTGCATTTTGAAAAACCCCTGGTGACTCATGGGTACTGTCAAGTTATGCAAAGTTTGCAAGAAAKCTAGTCTACTCAGTGAATTCCACTTTTAATATTTTAGCAGTTTACCTATGCAGATTCCTTATACCAAGCATTTCCATAAAAATAACTGACGTTAATGAGAGATAACTAGCGTCTTCTCATAACTAATACTCCCCAGTCATTAGCAATAATTACTACCAAGCATCGGATTGACATGCTTTTCAAAACTTTTACAAAACATTTTTTTCTATGATAATTAAATCTATAGAGCAAATCAACTACTCATGCACAGTGCTTGCTGCACTCTCTTACTGAAGGTATTGTCCAATTAAAATAAATAACCCCATCAGTTTAGAATTAGTTGTCAATTAACTTGCTTTTGTTTATTTTTTCGGCATTWTCATCTCTACTCTATAATAGGTCTGAAGTTTAAAATCTCAGTTTTAGAAGGGGGAATATTGACAAGAGAGCTCATCYGTTTATTATTCAAAGCAGGGATTTGCTTCTTTTTCAGAACGTTTACCAGGAAACTTTCATATACAGTATACTCAGTGTAAAGATGGGAAAGGAAATAAGGACATAACTTGTCTGTGTGTATGAATAAATTGATAAAAAGCAATAGAGTACAGAATGAAGAGACAGTGAGGCATTATTTATCCTCTAAGAAAGGGACAATGTGCCTAAGTGTGGGAGTAGTTAGGTGTGAGGCATTCATTCTTGACTCCTTTTAGTTTTGTTGCAAGTATATTTTCTTTTGAAAGTCATGTTCTCATTCTTAGATTGAGAAAAAGTTGCTTTTGAGATGAGTTGGCCAGTTATAAATTTGTATTCTAGGCTGATCATTGTAGTAATTTCTTGTCCACTGCTGGTATTTTAACACAGGAGGCCAAAACTTCTACTAATTGCATTCTGCACAATCCCTTTGACTTCAGTAAGACTGCATGGACTATAAATCAATGTAAAAATCGGCCTAAACTTTATAATCTTGTTTTAGGAGCATATAACACACATTCCAGCTAAAAAGAAAATGAAAAAAGAATTTATTTGATAGAACAACCACTTCAGCTCCTTAATAGCAATAGGAGTACAATAAACCACTTGAAAAATCAGTATCCTTGAATTTTTTCTTGCAGAATTGAATGTGCCATTTTAAGTGGCATGATTCATAACTACTCAAATTCTGTAGTTTTACAAAGAGCATTTATGCATTAACTTGGAATACGGGGTGTTAAAAATGAATAAGTAGTACTTAGGGTTATTTTTATTAGAATATATCACATTAATTAGGCCTCACACAGGGTGGAGGAGAAGTTTCTCTTGAATGATTTGTTCTGTAGTGCATTATTAATTTTCTCATTGGTTCTTTTTTAGCTCATTAGCTTTTAAATGTTATAGCTTAATACTGGATGAAGCTGGAGGTCTCTCTTCACTCTGCCATCCATTTCAGGTGATCTCGTAGTTGTTGTCATTATGATTCATTTGTATTATTGTGGTACCCAGTCTAGGGTAGTGGTGCTATTACCACAGCTTGTGGTGATGATGAATCTAAACCCTGGATGCAAAATTTCATTCTGTACCATTTTAAGGCAAGCTCATTTTTAATCCCATGTACTCTCACTTTCTAGATGCAAGCAGGGAATGGGGGAGAACAAAAGCTTTGTGGTGCTGAGATTGTGCCACACGATAACTGATACCTGGGAAGAAAACCGAATACTGAGAGATTTCTCCTCCACGCAGAGTGTTGCAGTAGCTGTACCACCTGACACTGTCTTTGGGATCAGGCTCTGGGCCAAACATTTAGTTTAACAACTAAACAACCTTAGCAAATCTAGTTTAACAATTAAAGTCTTCTTGGAAAATGTTACAAAAAACTTACATAGTACCACTTCCTAAAAAGATAAGTTTCTCTTGAAAATGTAATATGGATGTACAGGCAAGAACAGTATGTTTGCACACTCGGTGTTGGATGGAGAAACCTGACTCCATTCCTTTCCTCTGGTAGCTGGCTGTTGTGGCATGAGAGTTTAGTTCGCTAGGACCTTAAATCTTCAGTAGTAATTTAGTCAGCAAAAATATGTTAAAATAATACTAACTGAGATTTATCAGAGTTTTAAATTCACTTTGTACAGGATTATATAATTACAGGAAGAGCCAGACCATGAACATCTTCATTGTCCGAAATGCTGACATTTTATATAGAAGTTTCATGACTTATTTCCATAAGGTATACAAAAAATACATATTAGTAGATAGCACCAAATGGTTGCATCTCCTCACTCTTTGCTGACAGCAAGCTCAAGAAGGAAGGCCTGTTATAAGTTGACTATGACAGTATCAAGATAGGACTAATACAAGCATTATGGACTGGCATGTAGGATACCAAATATCCCTTCAGGACTTGAGCTGTTACTTCATTTTGCTGGATACCACTTGGTTAAGGCATTATTATGTTCATTTTTCAAAGTGATCTCCCATCTGAGATCCTACAGCACTTTAGGATCTGAGGCTATAATGTGACCTTCTTTTTAGAGGGATTAAAATTTATGGAACATGTGCTGGTCAGCTGGCTTGTAAAAAATCTCTGTAAGACAAGTCCTCCTGCAGCTGTCCAGAACTGGGGCCACCAGGAAGTGGTGTTTTTAGGAGACAGCTGAATCTGTGAGTTGTTTGGGAGCGCTACGATCCTACATTTACATGTTATAGTGTACTGCTGGAAGGATGATGCAAGACAACAAAGAAATATTTTCAGGCAGGTAAGGTTTCTCCCACACCRAGAAAAACATATTACTCACCTCTGGCTAATCACACAGTATTTTTGTAGCAATAAGTGATAGCAATTTCTTCAGTTCTTGTCAGTAATTTACCTTTCTAATAAGCTGGAACTGCTAAAAGAAAACGTAGAATCAATAGACATTSAAAGTACATAAAATCTGAAATGTGAATCTAACAATGAACCTCTTCAACTTTACATTATCTCCCATATTTTTCTCGCTTGCTCGCAAAGCACAAGGTGACCACCTGCCAGCAACACAAAACATGGCACTGCTCCTGCTGACATACAGTCCTGCTTAGACACCACTGTGCTGGGCCTCCTATGCAGCACAGCAGCTTTTCTCCTGTCAGGATATCAAGTGTACATGCCCCATGTCGTATTACTAGGGRAGAGAGCTTATTTCAGACTTACTCATCTGTTTATATCAAGAAAGTCACAAAAATTTTACATTTTCAGAAGAAGGTTGGGGGAAAGGTTTGTTTCTTTTCTTGTCTTTACCCCTCACTTCATGTCTTCGCAATAGGATTACCACCAGCAAGTATTTCATGCCACGTTTCTTTGTAGAAATAATACACAATTTTATAAAACAGCTTTTTATCTCCTACTTCCCYGATTCCAAACATCATGTTTATACATGCTATATTGCAAGCAAAACGTTACCACAAAATCTCTGCTGTATTAATTTTTCCCAAAATGTCCAAAGGTTTTATATATGCTCATTTGGAGAACACGATTTGGCTCTGGACTCTGGCTGTACCTAAGGTTTATGTGCTGGAGGTACAATGGCCTGCAGTGCTGCAGGATTGCAGCTCAGATCTCTGATTCTATTCAAGGAAGCAAAAAGTTAAATCTTGATGCAGGCCTGTTGCTGGAGCCCTTCCTTACAACTGTTTCATAAGCTGTACATATTCATTGTAATCCTCTATCTCCATCTACAACCAATTCATACTTGTGGATGAGACCTGAACAGAGCTATGCTTTCATCCACCATAATAGCTCACTGCTGACAAAAATGGRGAATCCCACTTCCCCTTCTGGCCACACATTCGTGTTGCTTGGCTTGTGCCAGCCACTTCTGGTCCCTCACATTTTCAACAAACAGTAAAAAAAAGTGGGTATTTTTTGGCTATCTTGGCAAGCCAATAAACCACAGTATGCTCCAGTGAGCACAAAGCYATGGTGCTCACAAAAACAAGTGTATGGCTTGGAGCAGTTGAGGGAAAAACTAAACTTCACCTATCTGMTGGCAATGATTGAATCAGCTCTCCTGCCCTTGGACATCAGCTGAACATCTAGCAGTATTGTCTGGCTCATTAACAGGGTCATGTTATTACATATATGTATCTGCTACCTAAAGATAGACGGTTGTTGTGTCCAAAATGCCCTCAGGACATGTGCTCACTAGGAACTGGAAGGCAACACAGAGGTGCAGAACTGGTGAAAACCTGAGGCAGTACAGCCACATGATGCAGTAGAAGGTGGCATGGACTTACTGCACTGCGTCTGGTAACAGCACTTTGCTTCCACTATGCTGTGTGCAAACACACAGAACTGTATCTTGCTTCCCTAAAGTGACAACACATCCACTTGGAAAGCAACAGGTGCCAAAGAGCACAGCTGCAGAGGGAACTACAAAAGTATGAAGTGTGAACAGATCCTTCCTACTGAAGAGGCTAAGGCTGGCAGGTTTGTTCCCACCACATATCTGGCCTCCTAGAGCCTGCCAATATATCAYGACAGGGACCTGCAGCTCACATCCAGAAATTGGTTCAGATGCTATCTCCCAATACATCAGGCATRGTATTACCCCAAAACAGCTGTCCTGATCCCAGTGAGAGCACATGCCACAGATCTCCAGTTTTGAGTTAACACACAGCCCTGGCTCTCTGTGTTTAGGTATAGGTTCTCTGAGTCGTGTACCTCTCACAGGCCATTAAATGACACTTGAGAAGGGAAATATTATAAGTGTTATAATATTATAAGGATCAAAGAATCAATTTATTTACAAATCAGTTTGTTAGCACAATACTTAAATAATAGTTTTTTCCTTATATGGCAAATTTTATTTGTTTCTTTACTGTGGTAATACTTCTAATGAATCTCATTAGATATTTTAAGTTTTACAGATTCATTTGAGAAGTGCAACRTGTTATATCCTAGAAAAAGCAGTGACCATGAATTCGTCCTAGTTACTGCTGTTTCTGTAAAACAAATGAAGAATCACCAGTTTATTTCAAAGTTTACTCGGGAGGTATTTCTGTGTCAGCAGTTAATTCAAGACAAAAATACTGATGTAACAAAGAGATGCAAGTCGTATGTCTCTGAACGTTCCTCTGTGAAACAGGTATTCTTTCTGCTTTTCAGCATATGCTGAGTCCTGTCCAGAGAATTCACACAGTGTCTTCTTTTCCTTGGTTTGGAAAAGAGACGTTGATTAGAACACTACAGAGATCTCTTCTTTTGCAATACAGAGATGTGGGAATTTCTGAGCTGTACGGGTGAGTGGGCATTTAAGAGGTTTAGATCATCGCGCTTTTGAACTAGTGCTTGTTACAGTTAATTGGTGAACAGTCTGACAAAGAATGAGGCATGAAATTTCCTCCCTCTCCTTTTCCTCTCAAGCTCTTTTCTCCAGCGTTTGTTCATTTGTCTTTTGTTATACCAAAGACTCATCAGATATATGTGCTCACATGAATCAAGGTTCATGTGAGTCATCACATTAGCCACACTATGCGGTAGTGGTGGAGGTGGAAGAGAAGACTTAAGTGAAACTGGAGCAAAAGATAAAAAACACAAGGCAACACAAATTCTCCAGAAATGCTTYTAACCGGAAAGATCACTAGCAAGAATTTTGTCTGCTCATGAGGGCAAATAGAGCTTCTGGAAAGGAAGACATGCAAAAGGTAGTTATTTTTCTTTTAATATTGATGGGTTGGACACACTTGATTTGATAGCTATATTTAAGTGAGGAAGTGTATGACAGCTAGACAGTCACAGACATTTGAAGTATACTGTGCTATGAGAAAGAATGAAGCTTTTGAAAGATATCAGCTTGACAGGTAAAATCAAGAAAAAARGGGAGGAACTGTTGCAACATTTGTAGCAGAGTTGAGATTGTGGAGTTCAACATGCAGCTTTGGATGTTTTCCAGAATCTGAGCCCAGRTTGTTAATGGGTATCAGATACTCAAAAGAGAAAAAAAAAACCTGTGCAAGTTCCTTTCTTAAACTGASAAAAAGCAAACAGAATTTGGTAGACTGCAGAAATATAGCTGTTTGGAAGAAAAACAGAACAATGTAGAGTGGGCTGGATCAGCAAGACCCAACAGAACATACAGAGAAAAAACAAAAGTACATATCTTTAAGAAGGATCTGAAAAATATAAGTCAGATAAATTTTCAAGAATCAGCATGACAGACAAAATAGGAGTTTGTCTGAAAGAAAGCTAATATGCCTCTGAGAAGCAAAGATAGTTTGCAAAAACCTACAAAACCTACAAAAAAGAAAAGAACGTACCTAAAGAAAAGCACACCTGTACTCCGAGAAACAGAAATCTTTCTGAAAATTGTTCAACATAGAGGTACACTCAATATATACATTTATATATATATAAATAATGTATGTATATATATATATATATATATATATATATATATATATATATATATATATAAATAAAACCTTGAAGACAAACAGAACAAACCTTATAAATAGGCTACTGGGACACAAATAGATGGGGTACTGTGCAGAGAAAAAATTTTTTGAATTTTGTTTGAACAAATGGGAGGTAAAATTGAGATCTTACAATGGGAAAACATTCTCTGTGATTGTTAGTCTCTCGAATGATAAAAAGAAAAAAGAAATCATTAAAAGTCAAAGTCTGAACTTCTTTCTGCAAACAGGCAACCTATTACTGAATGGGAATTCAACTTGCGCCAGGACCAGGAGCAGTCTTGCCCAGCTTTAGATGTCTGCAGCACAGACATCTACATCTGAGCTAGTCCATGGAGTCCTCAAAGACTCAGTGGAGAGGAACAGAAATTTTTGCAATTCATCTGAAATTTATTCTAAGCGTCTACATCAGGAAGAGGCAAATTGTGTTCCAGAATTCCCTTTTTCCCACCAACTGTTAGGGCATTGAGGGTGATTGGCTCAGGTATGGACAAATGAAATTAGATGGGTGCCAYCCAAGGTCTCAATGATGAAATCTGTGTTTTATGATAGTAGGAACTTATGAAGACAATAGTCACCCTGTCTTCTATATTCAAAAGCCATATTTACTATTCCACATATAAATAATCTAGGGAAAGTATTACATTGCATGTCCAGCACTGGAGTTGTTCTAATATATCCATGCTGATATCCAAAACCAGTAGTATGTTACACTGGTATATGAATATAGATTTACTAAAAATGTAGCCAAAGTATATAACTTCTGGTGATGAGAGATGAGCATCACAATCTTGTTACAACTCAACATGTTTCACTAAAAGACCATGATTTTAAACACTTCCAGTCCAGAGCACCCATAATTTAGTGTCTATGGAAAAAAGTGGATCTAGTCTTACGGAAAAAAGTGGGTAACATTTATTATTTGTTATGATTAAGAAAGGTTGAGCAATAAAACTAAAAGCCTTCTTGGATGCTGCTAAAGGACAGGGCACTTTCACCTGTGACTTAAAATAAAATTTAGAAACAGCTGGTTTGATTACACAGCCRTTGTGTGAACACTATGGCTTCATGAACACCATAAAAAAAAAGAARGAAAAAGGGGAAAAAAAGAGTGAATCAATTGCAATAGAGCATCACCTGAGTTACAGGTATTATATACTGCCTGAATGAGTGTACCCTGTATTACAGATACATGGAAGACTGGTGTACRATTTAATGTATATTTTACTGGTGGTAAGACATAATGCAAAAGGTAGTAATTTCTGGTGAAGTGGAATTTCCAGTGACAAATCTCAATAATAAGTCTGAAGAATACATGTGTGTATTAGCTGCCACCACGTGGTAGTGAGGGGACTTTCCCCGAACTGAACAGTGACACAGTCCTYGAGTATTTGGATAACAAGGCTTCACTGCACATTAAAGGCTAATCTTGGTTAAAAGCCCCCCAAGTAAACCCCCTTTAACCACCACCCATGAGCCTTTGCTGACAGCTCTGCTCATGGAGCTCCGAGCCTGTGCATCTGGATCACAGTGACTCTAGAGACTTTTTAACAAATTCCTACCCACTGCAGTGAGATCCTTTCGCCCCTTAATGACCTTATCCCCAAATATTTTTCAAGGAAACCTTATAACAGGATATTATATGACTGGTTGTTCTTCTTAACAGACTATGTGACTTCTTTGTATCTGGGCTGATTTTTGTTTCCATGTAAGGTTATTTTATATACAGCAGTGTGAAATTAATCAGAATTAAAAACATGGACTAGATGCAGAAACATATATTATAGTGTCTGACTTCAGTTGCAGCTGGTATGAGCTTCAGATATGGGTTGAAGGTTTAAAATATCCAGTACTCCACACTGTTTTTGGAACSTAACAATTGCGCAGCACTGTCCTTGTGCTATGTGAAATATGGCCTGAAGGCACTTGGCACTGTAGAACATCAAAACCCAGATCTTTCCTCTCCTTCTCCTAAATTGGCAAAGACAGTGAGCATGTCAGAAAGTTATCCAAACAAGCAGCTGCTGCTGAGGGAGCGCACTAATCTCTGAAGCCTGTGCCCAGAATAGCACAGATGTGCATGATGTACATGTACAGATGTGCATGAAGAGGCCTTCTGCCTCACCCATGGGAAGCAGTCAAGTGGTGAGAGATTGGACTCCTACTGGCAGAACTGGGCTTTGAGGGACACACCAGACAAGGCTGGACAGCCTCACATTCTGTCCGATATACTTTTCTGTTGAATTTGACTGCTCTTTCATCCTGCTTGCTTACCTAAGGCGGATAAACCAGAAGTAAGGGACAGTACCTACCCTGTCAGTACTGCGTCATTCTGCACAAATATTCTGGGTAGTGAATTAATGCAAGATATAGAATAAGAGCATCCCAGCCATCCCACCTGATGGCCATATGAATGATTACTCATATTGTCAAATGAGATATAAATTAACTTACTTTTCTGGAGTGGATCCAGCCGTTTGTATCTCCTGTGAAGACTGGTTTGCATATCAGACTGAAAGAGCTCTTGTATTGGCAGGGCACAGCAGACCTCGTTCTTGTGGGATGCTTTGCATTTGTCACCTTAAAGCAGGCTAGCGAGGAATCCAAGTGATTTATAGCATACCGTTGGAAAAGATAATGAGTTTAAACTGCATCTATGCATTGGTAAATCTGTGTCTGATAACAGGTGATAACGAATCACCACATAAATAGCAGCATTGACAGGTTTATAATAAGCTATCTGTTGTRTTTTCAGAAAGGGCAGTATATTGCTGCCCCAACTAAGAATCTTGCAATTACTTTTCTTATGACTGTCCCTAAGATAAGTGGAATTCTGAATATGCTAGTCACAAAAGTAGAGTAATCCTAATGCAKGCTACCCCTTCAGCAACGACATTTTTGTGAATACTACTGGACGGAGATGCAGGCAGACACTGTCGTTCAATAAGGGTCTCCATCATAATCCGTATGATTAGAAGTGTACAAAAGGTAAGCATAGATATCATCTCTCTTTTATCCACTTAGCAAGTCTTTAGTCTGCCAGGATTCAGACTGTAACTCAAGACAGCATGATGGTTTAAGATCTACCACCTCCTGCAAGATTTGTTCCAGTCTCTTCCCCACTGCAGCCAGCGAAGCCACGTGTGTGGCTGTGCTGCACACCCCAGTGCGCCTCCTTGGTGTGCATGCCATGACTGCAGAGACAGGGACTTGGGGTTCCTTCTGCTGACTCTACAGCAGGGACACTAACTGCCAGCAGAAAGATGGAACAGGAAATTGGTGACCTCACAACCTCTGCAGCAAAATTTGCACAAGGTTGTGTGAGAACTGTAGGCTATGTCTATATAAGGACCAGGACTGGGGCAGTGGTTTGAGCACTGGTCTGTGCTCATCCATAATGCTTCAATGTTAGCACAGTCATGYAATCACAGAAATTTTAGCTGTAAGGAATCTCCACAGTTTTATCTTCCTGCTRTCACCAGCATCAAATCATCATGGCTTTATATAGCTGAATCTTGAAAGCCTCCAGGGATAGACTTCTCAGCCTCCTATACCAGTGCTAGTGAAAAAGTTCTTAGGAATCTGTAACTGAAAATTTTGGTTCAACCACGGTAGCTAATGCAACCTRTTGCTCCATAGTGGCTGTTCTGGGGAAGAGGGAAGTGCAGTGGGCTAAGACTGTAAAATTATTGAGGGTTATAATACACTCTTTATTGTATATCAGCCCATGCCGTGTCCAAAGAAGCTTTGTTCTCAGCTGGGGTCTTGAAGCAGAACTCCAATAATAATATAATATTTAGTTACATTCTAACAATTAACTGAGAAGGAAGGAGAGAAGAAAAATGAAAGTTGAGTCCATGAGGTTTTTCTCTTGCTCYGTAAGTTTTCTCAGCTCACGTAATTACCTGCCATGTAAATTTTGCCAGGGATGAAACTTGACAGTATTCAAATAAGGAAATCTAAATTGTAAAGAGTAGCTAAATCTGGCACCTTCTTGTGTTGGATACCCGTGCCTCCCAAAACACATAGATGCCTTGGAAGTGTCTGAGGGAGACAGATGAAGTTTTAARAGAGATTGCATGTTTTGAATGGAAAAACTTTCATCCCCAAACTGTCTTTTCAAAGTCAGAAATATTCATGAAATGCTTGAGCTTGTTTTGGAACTCATGTTCTTCACAAAGGGGCCTATCAAAGAATAGTTTGCACCTGCACAACTCTCCTCTGGCTTAACAGATCCAAACCACCATAGTTTCATTAGCTTAGACAAGCTGATTGCAGCTGAATCTATGCAGTACTGTGTATTCACAACCCTTTGTGGCTAAACAGCCGCAAGGGAATGGCTGTTTTAATATAACTGTCCCCAAATAACTATCTGCATAAAGATACTTATTWGGGAATAAATATTCAGGTATAGAATAGGTACCATCTTTTAACTTCATAACATATCTCAATCTGCTTTAACTGCCAGATATAGATGTACCCTGTACAAACACATTTTCCATCTGAAGACTGAYTATGGAGTGGAGAAACAGTTAAGGATTTAGCAAGAAGAGTAAAGTTTTCTCTAAAATGAGCTGAGGCATAAGGAACAGCTGGTCTTTAGCTCAAATACGTGGTGGTGAGTAAACTTTTGGAGTCCCTGCAGAGCCTCACCGCTGCACTTAGTCACCACACAGTCCTGCTCACTTCTACCTGGAGCCGTCTAGTGGTTTGAGCAACAACATCATCCCTTTTCTGAAGTGTGTGCCACAGTCTTAGGGTAGAAATCCAAAGGATTTTTTTCCCAGTGTCAAGGTCCCCAAGAAGAGTTTTTCTAATTTGTTTTTTTTTTCAATCACAAAACAGATTATAGCATAGTCCCTCCTGATTCCTTTTTAGTTCTGTTGATAAAAGTGGATGSGGTAAGGGTAACTGCTGTTCATGAGACTACACTGTGAAATTAGTGGAGAGAAATATAACTTACAAGAGGAAATACTCTCAAGAACCTCCAGACAAAGGACAGCCACTCAGAGTAGGCTGAAGACAGACGGACTCATCACAGTTTTATTGCCATTTCATAGGATGTCCTTGCGAACTGCATATGCAAACATGTTAATGGAAGTCYGCTCAAAGGTGTTGACTTCTTACAGAATGACACTTACAGAAACCARTCTGTCATGTTTTGATGTATAATAGCGTGGGAGTCTTACAGCTAGTACATAGATTTGGAAATACTGGATGCAATTCTGGCCCGTGGAAACCTGTTTAGTGCTATTTGTAAGGAAGTCAGACRTCACCAGGTCTGGGGATTGGTTATGACCTTTCTGGTTTCATTTTTACCCCAAATACTTTTTAATCTTTTTGATCAAATTATTTCCATATTCCTGAGACTGAATATTCTGCTATTATACAAGGCTCATTACTTTTTAGCCATGAAAATGAAAAAGGCTACATTAAGAGAAAACTTTATGAATTTTTTTAGATTGTTATTTAAGAACATTAGCAAAGTATTAATATCTTTTTCTGTTTCTGATTTTTTTATAGGTTTTCTGTTTTATCTAACAAGGGTCATTAGTACTGACAAACCAGTTCTATATTCTTATATCTGTTGCTAAATAAGGTCTAATATTTCAGTCATATTACACAGAATAAATTAAAACCAAAGACCTCACTGTTAAAAATTTGCAGTAGCCTTAACAGCATACATGGCCAAATTTTGATACTCTTAGTTACAATAAATACGAATTGCATATATTATGGAAGGTATGCCATTAAGAAAAATGGAGTAGTTTACTTCATAACGTACTGCTTGCCAATAATAGGAATACCTAAAACGGTCTGTGTATATAGGTGACAAAATAAAACAAGAATAGTCACATAGACTTACGTTAAAATAAAATGTACCATCAGACATTAGGCCTCATGTGAAAAAGGCCTGCCACTTTTCCAGACTGCTGTTAACCACATTTTCTGGGACTAGTTAATTTGTTCTCATATTTCCTATCATTTATTTAGAGAGAGGTCATCCTCCATTCTATTATCCATCTGAGCAAGAGTCACAGAAATCAGCTTGGTATTTAGGGCTAGGGTGGGATCTAGACAGAGAGAAGTGGACACCTTATGAGCAGAAGCCTCCTGCTGCAGGCACACGTGCACCATCCCATTGCTTCTGCGTGTAACTAGGAGAACTATTATTGACAGCACTTTATATAATAGACTGTTTTCTGTTTTGTCTTCAGCTACAGAGACATTAATTTCCTAAAACTGCAATGAGCACCAGTGGTGTGACAGACCTTTGAGCTTAGGTGAAACCTAWGTGCTCCAGAGGCCAGGGTCTCCAGGAAGAGAATTGCTTCTTTCTGTTTTCCTTTTCAAACATGCCCATTGATGCATATTATTGCTGATTTTTCACTGCTTGTTCACTCTCTTCCCGCCCCAGGTGTTTCCCACACTGTTGGCAAGTTCATGCAAACCCTGTGATGTTGTCAGCAAGTCTCTCTACAGAGAAACCTGCACTTTGGCTGAAAAGAACTGAACCTTAGTAAACCCCAGAAGGACAGAGAGTTTTTCTAACTGTAATCTTGAAGGACGTATCTGAATGACTCTTAACCTTCAGAAAAACAAGCGAAGTGATGGCAGGTTAAAAAGGAAAGGTAGAACTGTGAGGCATTCTCTCTGCCACAGCAAAAAGCAGTCAGAGAGTGAATGCAATGGGAATGCATGATTTTAAATCTGAGCTAATACATGATAGAAGAATGACTGCTAGTCCTTACTGCAGCCAAGGTCAAAACCGTATGCTAATTTACCACTTATTATTAGAAAGAGCTTTATCCCTTGGTTCAGCAAGTCTGTTGAATTCGACAATAAAGATTAAATCCTAGTTTCATAACACATCCCCAACACCCCTTTCAATGCAGTTGTCTTGACTGATTACTTCCACCTTGCCAAAAAGGCGTGGATCCCCAGCACTGAACATATATGTGCRATCACAGAACCACAGAATAACAAAATGGTTGAGGTTGGAAGRGRCCTCTGGAGATYATCTAATCCAACCCCCTGGCTCAAGCAGGAGCACCTAGAGCACGTTGGACAGGTCCACATCCAGGCCGGTTTTAAATAACTCCAGAGAAAGAGACTCCACAACCTCTCTGGGCAACCTGATCCAGTGCTCTGTCACTCTCATAGTAAAGGAKTTTTCCTCATGCATGCAGGTGGAACTTCCTGTGTTTCCATTTGTRCCCATTGCCTCCTGTATCTTGRYATCACTGAAAAGAGTCCAAYCCCATCCTCTTGACACCTTCCGTTAAGGTATTTGTAGACATGGATAAGATCCCCTCTCAGCCTTCTCTTCTCCAGGCTAAAGAGGCCCAGCTCTTGTGGCCTTTCCTCATAAGAGAGATGCTCCAGTCCCCTCATCATCTTCATAGCCCTACGCTGGATTTCAGCAGTGTCAYGTCTCTCTTGTACTGGGGAGCCCAGAACTGGACACAGTCCTTGAGAYGWGGCCTCAGCAGGGCTGAGCAGAGGGGCAGGATCACCTCCCTYGACCTGCTGGCAACACTCCTCCTAATGCACCCCRGGATACCRTGGGCCTTCTTGGCTAMAAGAGCRYATTGCTGGCTCATAGTCAACTTGTCGTCCACCRGAAGTCCCAGCTCCGCAGAGCATGGATTTGTGGATGACAAGTTTGCCCAAAAGATCTCTAACTGAATCCTCCTCAACCAAAGGAAAGTTTTCCTTTCTCCAGACTTTCTCTCTCATYTCYAGGCTCTGGAATTCCTGAGGACCAATCTTAWCAGCAAAGACTGGAGCGAAGAAGGCATTCTGYAACTCTGCCTTCTCTGTATCCTTCATCACCAGGGYCCCCACCCCACTCAGCATCGGGCCCRCATGTTCCCTGGTCTTTCTCTTGCTGYGGTTGTATTTGAAGAAGCCCTTGTTGTCCTTGACATGCTTTGCCRGAWTTARTTCCAAAYTGGCYTTAGCCTTCCTTGTCCCATCCTTGCRTACTCTGACCACATTCTTWYATTCCTCCCAAGAGGGCTATCCCYTKCTTCCACATTCTGTGCATTTTCTTCTTCTCGTGGAGTTTTACCAGGAGCTCCTTGATCATCYGTGCAGGTCTTCTGCCCCCTTTGCTGCACTTCTACTCGTAGAGATGCACCACTTGAGCTTGGAGGAAGTGATGCTTGAGTACTAGCCAGCTCTCTTGGACCTCCCTTCCTTCTAGGGCACTAACCCATGGGATTCAAGTAGTTCCCTGAAGAGGCCAACGTTTGCTCTCCCAAAGTCCAGGGTTGCCACCCTATTTATTGGCTTGCTCCCCCCACACAGGATCCC